>NW_024581084.1:2206687-2266203 GCF_017639235.1 Corvus kubaryi
GGGGGGGGGGGTGAAGTGTTGGGGGGCTTGCGATGGAAGGGGGGAGTGTGCAGTAAGGGGGTAATGGGGGGCTGTGCAGTGTGAGGGGGGAAGTATGGGGGGGCTGTGCGGTGTTGGGGGAGCTCCGATGTGGGGGGACAGTATGGGGGGGCTGTGCGATGTTGGAGGGACTGTGCAGTGTGAGCGGGGGGAGTATGAGGGGGCTGTGCGGTGTTGGGGAGCTGTGATGTAGGGGGGCTGTGCAATATGAGGGGATACAATATGGGGTGGCCGTGCAGAGCAAGGGGGGGGCTGTGCAAGGCTGGGGGGCTGTGCAGTGAGGGGTTACAATGTGGGGGGGCCATGCAGAGCAGGGTTGGGGGTGTGCAGTGTTGGGGGGCTGCAGTGGGGGAGTTGGAATGGTTGGGGGCCCTGCGAGGGGCGTGTTAAGTGTTGGGAGATGTGCAGTGAAGTGTTGGGGGCCTGTGCATGGTTGGGGGGCTGTACAATGTGGGGGGGCCGTGCAGAGCAATGTGTGGGGTACTGGGGACCAACCACACAGTGGGAACGGGAGCAGGAGCAGCACCGGGGGGTACCGGGAGCAGAGGCCTGGCAGCGGCTGCCATCGGGGTCCCTGTCGGGGCGCCGCGGGGTTTTGGGTTTTATTCCTTTTTTGCAATAAGAGGCTGTAATTGATTGACAACGCTGAAATAAATCCCAATCACTCGTAACCACGATTAGATTACGGCGGGCGATTCATTACGTGGGACGGCAATCGAGTTAGGAGGGAGCGGCCGGGGGCCGCGGGGACCCTCTGGCGCCGCGTGGACAGAGCTGCGCGCGCCGGGACGCACGGACACGGCACGGGGACAGACAGACAAGGACAGCCGGGAACAGGCGGCCGCACCGCGGGGCACAGCCCGGCACAGGCGCTGGTGCAGCGGGACGTGCGGCCGCGGCACGGAGCCACGCTCGGGGACACGCCGAGGGACACACGGACACAGAAGGACACGGGATGGCACCAGCAGCGCGGAGGCACCGCACACCCAGCCTCCGCATTCACCTCCGTGGCTGCCGTTCGACGGCCCGTCAGATCCCTCTCCATGTGGGAAAGGGCAGGAAAAGGCCGTTGTGGATTATCCCAGCACATGGAATCGGTGCCGAACGGGAGCGCGGTGCGGATCCCGGTGTGGGGGGACACGATGTGCAGCCACCGGTGGTGTGGGAGCCCTGGGAAAGAGTTTCGTGACTGAAAAAGAAAACCAAAAAACCTCAAAAAAAGCGGCTCTCAGGCTCTTCCTTCCCACAGTGATGCCGGTGGGAATGGGAAGGGGCCAGGGGAGCCCCTGGTGCTGGGTGGGAAGGGGTTGAGTGCGCAGGGCTTGTGGAGCACCAGGGCTGTGTCCCTGGGCACAGTGAGCAGATCCCCAGTGGGTAAACATCAAACCTGGGCAAGCCTCTGCTGTGGGCAACCCCCTCCCTTGGCTGACTGCCCCTCATGAGTCGGCATCCCCTGCGGACAGAACCCCCACCTTGGGCAGACCCCCTCCTCTGGGCAGCCCCCCAGTGGGCAGACAGACCCCCACTGTGTGTGTCTAAACCCTGTGGGCAGCCCCCCACCACGGGCAGCCCCCCTGCCCCGTGGGGATAACTCTGCTTTGTGAGGTTGATCAATGAAGTGAGGCCAAATAAGCACAATTAAAGTCAATTTAATGAGGATCGCCCCACATCCACTCCCCAGCCCCGCAGCTGCCATTGTCCACTGCTGCTCTCACGGTGCCTGCCCCCCTCCCAGCGGGGGCTGCGCCACCACAGAGCCCCCTGAGCACGGTGTGCCCCTTGGGGGGGCAAGAGGGGACCCCGAGGACGGGGTGTGGTGGCAGAGGGCACGGCCTGTCCCTGCACAGGGGACATGTTTGGGGGTGCAGTGAAGGGGCTGTAACCTCGATGGTGTCCCCCCTCCTCAGCTGTTTTCCTGAGCTTTATCCTCCTGGGAGCTGCTGAACCCCCACGGAAGGGAAAGGAGGCAGGAGGGTCCCCTGACACCCTGACACTCCTGGGATGGGAGCTGGGAACAACCTCTGGCTCTCCCTGTACCTCCAGCAGCTCTGTGTTGGGACCCCCTGGCTGGTGTGTCCCCTCTGCTGTCCTTCATGGCTCGTCCTAGGGCTCCCCACGGCACGGAATGGCACAGCACAGCACGGCTCCGGGGACAGGCGGTTTTCCAGCTGGCCACGGCATTCCCGGTGCGTCTCAAGGCCGTCTGCGTCCAAGGGTCGTGTTTGCCAGCGCGGAGGGACGAGGTGGCTCCGCGCCACTGTCCCCTCTGCTCCCAGCTCAGGGACCTCGTCCCCCGCCCCGCGCTCCCCGCGGGTGGGGGCAGTGGGGGGCACGGAGCGGCAGCCGCTCAGGGGTCCGAGGAAAAAGGCAGGAACTTAACTCCCATTAACCATCCCATTGTACCGGCCGTGGGAATAATCGGGTTTGCTAATGCAATTGCTGCCGCGATGCGAAAATCCGACTGGAAAATGTATTAGAGCAATTATCCGCCTCCCTCCGCAGCCGGCGGAGCATTAATATTCAATTTTGATGTGGAAGCCCTATTATGTTAATGACTTTGGTGACAAAAGTCGTTAATGTAAGTCGGTTCCTTTATGGCGCGGCACTAGCCGGGGTGAGCGCGGCCGCGGCCACGGGGCGGGATGGAACGGGGGGCACGGCACGAGGATCCGGGATGGGGCTGCGTGGGGAGCCGGGATGAGCCCCCTCCCCATCCCCGCACAGCCCTCACGCCGCGGCCCGAGCGGCCGCTCCCCGCGCCCGGAGCCGCCGGTGCTCCGGGGGCTGTGCCGGGGCGGATTATCCGCGCTGCAGCGCATCCGGCAGCGCCGCTCCCTCCGCTGCAGCTGCCCTCCTTTGTTCTCTCCCCGGGCCCCGGGAGATGCACCGGTGCTTCCCCGCCTGCCGGAGAGCGCGGCGGGGCCGGCCCGGGCTGGCCGCTGTCCCGGCCATCAGGTGCCACCGGGGCTGTGCCCCTGCCCGGGTGCTCGGTGCTGCTGCCGTGGTTTGGGCAGCATCGTAGGCAGGCCTGGCTGGATGGGGGGATGGAGCCGGAGCTGTGGGCTGGTGATGGGAGACGTGGGGAGGGATATGAGGAGCAAACCTGCAGCGGAGTCAGCACCTCCTGGCCTGGCCATCAGCAGCCTCCATCACCACGGCTCCCAGTCGGGAATGTCGGTGCCACGGCCGGTGCGACAGACACTCAGCTGTGATGGTGTCCTGGAGCACTGGAGGGATGGGAACAGACAGATACGGAGCCAGGAGCTGCCTGTCACGGAGAAAATGACCGTGACCTTCACCTTTCCAGCAAAGAGCTCGTCCTCCTGCCGCTGGGCTGGGAGTGCCCCGGCTTTGCCATGACTGCGGCCATGGCACGGGCGTGGGGCTGGCCTGGCGCTGGGGCCGGCTGGGAACCAGGAAATTTCTCACAGCCAAGGAGGGGACAGCAGATCCCAGACACAACCCGGGCACGGGATGGGATTTACGGGCGCTCCTTTCCAGGCCCCCCCGGGAGGAGGCTCCTGCCCAGCATGGTCCCCTCCGTGTATTCGGTGTTTGGCCCTGTCCCAGTACACAGATCTATACGTGGCCCTGTCCCAGCCCTGGCAGCAGCTGGGATTTGCTGCCCAGAGCCCCCTCCCCAGTCCTGGCTATAACGGGTGAGTGGGGCCACAAGCATCCAAGCACAAAATAACCCTGCTGCCACCTCCGGCTGGCAAGGCCAGCCCTGACCCACAACGCACCCGGGACAGCGTCCTATGGATGCAGCAAGGGCTGGGGCCTCTCCACCGTGGCCCCCCGGGGTCTCCCGGGACAGGAAGGTGCCGAGCCGTCGGAGGCACCGGGGTTCGGCATTGGTAGGGCATGGACAGGCACGTGCCCTTGGGCTTGCTGGGGACGGGGCAGCCGCTAGGGACACAGCCCGGTGACATGGGGCCCCGCACGGCCGCGCCGGGGTCCCCCCGGTCCCGTCGCTGCTCCCGGTCCCCGCGGGGGCGGCTCCGCGCGCACGTGGCCGGACCGGGCCGTGCCGCGCGCCCCGCCCCGCGCACCCCCCCCGCTCCCATTGGCCCAGCGGCCCCCGGCCCGCGCTCCCATTGGCCCAGCGCCCCCCGGCCCGCGCTCCCATTGGCCCCGGTGCCCTCCACAAACAAAGGCCGGAGCCCGGCGAGCGGCCCGGTGCGCCGCTCTGATTGGCGGGGCCGGGGGGCGAGGCGGGCCCGGCCAGGCCCCGCCCCCCGAGCCGGGCCGGGTGTCCTTATACGGAGCGGGGCGGGGCGCGCCCATTCATGCGCGCGGGGAGGGGCGGGGCCAGCGCGGGGCTGCGCTTCCCGCCCGCGGCGCGCGCGGCTCGTTCCCACGGCGCGGGTGGGTGAATGAACGGGCGCGCGCGGGGGCACCGCGCCGGACCCGTGCGGCTCGGTAAGGTCCGGTAAGGCTCCGTACGGCCGGTAAGGTCCGGCAAGGCACCGCGTGGCTCGGAACGGCTCGGCACAGCTCGGTGCCTGTGCTAGGCGCGGGTAGGTGCAGGTGGGGAGCGCGTCCACGCGCGGGTGTGACGGTGCCGGGGCTCGCGTGGGGGGGGCGCGGTGCGTGTCCAGCGAGTGCGAGGCTGCGCGTGGATCCCCCGTGGTTGTGTCCGCGGTGCTGTGTCCACCCGCACGCCCCTCTGTGCCTTGCACACCCACGCGTGTTTTGTTCGGGGGGCGAAGGGGGCTGCCCGGGGTCCCCCACGGCCTTGGCTCTGCATCTGCATCGCTCCTGCCCAGCTCTTGGGCAGCACCAGCGTCCCAAAGGCTTGGGGACCCCCATCCCAAAATCCGTCCCATGGTGAGCACCCACTGTGGAGCCCCACGGCTGACACTGGGGTGACACCGTGGCGGGGACACCACGGCCTCCCGCCTCCCCCCAGCATAGGCTGTGCTGTTTGTCCCACGCTGCTTTAACTCCTCCACATGGGTTGGGCCCCTTGCCTCCATCCTCCTCCTCATGGCCATAAATTCATTCCCAATACCGTTCCCAACCTGCCAGGCCCTCGCGGGACATGTGGCAGCTCCCAGCCCGTGCTGGAGATACGGACTGAACTTTGGTCCCTGAGCAATTAAGGTGCCTGAAACTGCACTTCATTAATGGTTGTTCCGCAATAAAACCCATCAAACTGCCCTTATTTGCAATATAAAACTGCAATTTGTTTTAATTTATGTTTTCCAATCCCTGTCGGGTGGTTCCTGGGATCTGCCAGGCATCTGTCACCGGAACCAGCCGTCGGGAGCAGGGTGGCCCTGGGTGCTGGGTGCCGGTCCCTGGGTGAAGGGGGGACGTGGGGTGGGGTGTGGGTGGGCTTGCCCCAGGTCTGGAGAGGTGGTTCCCATTCCTTCCCATTCCTGCTGGACCCTGCGCTGTGTCCCTCAAGAGGGAGGGCAGGGATGCTCCCAGGGAGCTCGTGGTTCCAGGGAAGAGCATCCCTGTGCCATGGGAGGTTCATGGGAGTCTCTTGGCACGGAGCTGCCGCTGAGGCGAATTCCTGAACAAGGGTGGGATGGGGTGGGAGCAGAGATGGGCCTAGCTGTTTTCCTGGGACAGCATCACCCGTGGGAGCTGGGAATCTGGCTCAGCTCAGCACAGCGCGTGTGTGCCAGCACACGTGTGCACCTGCCTGCGGAGCAGCATCGGACGCAGCAGCGGACCCCGGACATCCCGAGCGATTTGTACTTCCACGAAGCAGTGCAGGATCCCTGTGGGATCAGCCAGCCCTGAGCCCCCATTTCTAATTACAGTAATTGTGGCTCTGGCATCCTCCGGGGCTGGTTGTTCTCCGTGGCTCCAAATCCAGCGGGAGGAATCTGGGCCATGGGGCAGGACTGGGAAGGGCTCTGAGCCACCTGGGATTCCCAGTGGATCCTGTGGTGGGACTGCTGCCGCTGGCTCCCAAACCCAGCCGGGCCCTTTGGTGGCTCGTGCCCGGCCGTTCAGAGTGTTTGGGGCTTTCCAGGGAATTCTCCCTTGCTCTCAGCAGGTCCGTGATGGGAAACTGCCCTGGTGCTGCTGGGACAGAGCCCGGCTCCTGCTGGAGGCAGAATTTGGGATGTTCGGAGCTGCAGAGCAGCTGATGGTACCTGAGGAGCTGGAGAAAACCCCGTTCCCTGGGGATGGGTATGGGCAGGCCCCGGGCTCGTGGCACAGGAGGATGGCAGAGCGGGGGCTGCTCCCCTGCTGTCCCCATCCCGTGTCACGGGGACTCCTGGCTGGCTCTGGACATTTCCCAAGCACTCGGCTCCCACTCGGACATGGAGAAGCCACCAGAGGCCTTTTCCTGACCATGGCTCGGCTCCTCCAAAGCAGCTGCGTGACATTCCCGAGGGGATCCCTCATCCCACCCCGAGGACGCGCACGGACCCAGCCACTGCTCCGGCACAGGAGCCAGGAGAACGCAGCCGGAGCTACCGATCCCACGCAGCACCTGGAGGGAATTAGGCCGCCTGTTCACCTCCCTGCAAACCTTTTGTAGAGTGAATTCCTGCGGTTTCCCATCGCAATTGCTGCAAATTATACGAGCGCCTCGTTTCGTTCCGACGGGAACGTGCCCTTGGCGTGTGCCACCGCGAGCTGCCGCCACGCCTGGCCTCGGGGGACCCTTCCAGAGCCCCCCCTCATCTTTCCTTCTTTTTCCCGTGTCCTGTGGGATGTGGGGGTACGTCCGCGGTAGAGCTGGGGACGGCTCCGGTTGGGATGGGGAGCAGATGTGTGTGCACAGCTGGACGCGTGCCCAGATGTGCAGGCGGGAGGCGATGCCGGGGGTGATGGGCTGCCCTCGAGGGGCCTTTCAGAGGCCCCCATCACGCCGGGAACCCCCGCTCGGGTGTCAGCGCTGCCGCAAGATGTGTGGTCATGCGTGTATACGCACACACATGCATGTAAAGGCAGGCACGCACCCATGTTCGTGCCTTTCCACGCATGGATCTGAACGGATGTGTGTCCTTGTGCAATCCCGCACCTCCCTGGCCGTGCTCAGCTCTCCGGGGGTGCCCCCAACCACGAGGACCCCCCGTTTACCCTCCCAGCACCAGCGAGTCCAGGCCTCCGAGGCGGCTGGAGCGTCCCCGCTCCGCCGCGCGGACCACGTGACTTCCTGCGGCGGCGGCGGAAGCCGGAAGTGCCGCTGTGGCCGGTGCCGGGTCGGGGCGGGCCCGGTGGGGCCATGGCGGGCACGGGCGGCTGAGGGGCACCGGGGGCACCGGGCGCTGCGGGGGCTCCGAGCCGGCCGTGGGGCGCGGGGAGCGGCCGCAAACCGGGTCCCCCGCCGCGGGGACCTTCCGCCGCGAGCCATGGCGGCGGCGGCGGCGGGTTCCAACTGGGGCCTGATCATGAACGTGGTGAACAGCATCGTGGGCGTGAGCGTGCTCACCGTGCCCTTCTGCTTCCGACAGGTGAGGGGCCGCCCGGCCGGGCGCTGCGTCCGAGCGGGGAGCGGGGTCCTGCCGGTGTCCCCGGGCTGGGGCGGGGGTGTCGGTCCGTGCCCTTGGAAGCCTAAAGCCCCGGCGAGCTCCTCCAGGCCCGGGCACTCTGGGGGAAGGCGGGCAGAGGCTGCCTCTGCCCTTCTGGCCCGAGTTTGGGGGGTGGTTCCCTGGCGGGAAAGGAAAGTCAGCAAAGGAAACGCTCAAGACCCAGATCGGGCACCTCGTGTTCCAAACGCTGCGCTTTTCTTAGTCGTGAATTCTCCAGCTCAAAACTTCTGCACCAAACTCTGGGTTTTTCCCTGTCCTGTTGTCTCCAACTGATCGTTTCTGCCTGTCTTGTAAGGAGAAGGGAAAAATAAAATCTAAGGATTTACCCCTGTGATAAACGTGAGCTGGCTTGGAGGCTTTTCCAAACCCCGGCTGTGCCCCCACACCCCTGCCCGGGATCTGCCCCCATGCCCACGGCCTCGCCTGCCTCAGACAGCAGGGAAAGGGCAGCTGGGATCGGGATCTGGGCCTGCTCCAAGTCACCTGCTTGGTGCCCCGTGGTCCCCACCCCTGTGAGCAGAGAAGGCAGCGAGGCAGGAGCTGCGTGAGGAGTTTGTGTTGTTGATAAATGAGTTTGCAGCAGAGGTGGCACCTCGGGGTCTGTCTGTGCTCCCTGAACCCACTGGGAGCTGTGGAGGGCGCTGGGGGAAGAGCCAGGGTGGAAGTTCTACTCCACAGCCTGCTCCCAGTTCACTCCTCGGTGCTTGGACTGGTGCAGCTGGGAGCTGTGGGAAGCAGGCATGTGTTCCACGTGTCCTTGTGCTGTGGAGAGAGTGATACGGAGCTGGTACCTCCCTCCCAGCTGGTAGGAAGGGGACAGAACTTCCTGAAAGAGGGAAAAATGGGGCTGAAATACGTGGGGAAACCTGAGGGTGCTGAGGGAGGGTGGGAGGGCCGTGGAGGGGGCCTGACCCCCCATCTCCTGCTGGTCTCTTCCCCCTCTGCTCCGTTGCAGTGTGGGATCATCCTGGGAGCTGTGCTGCTGATCTTCTGCTCGTGGATGACTCACCAGTCCTGCATGTTCCTGGTGAAGTCGGCCAACCTCAGCAAGCGCAGGACCTACCCCGGCCTCGGTGAGATCCCAGCTCCGGGGCTGCTTCCCAGCCCTGCTCCACTCTTAACTGCAGTGTGACCTTGGCATCCGAATTTACGTTTCCTCAGTGGTGCTGTCGGAACAGCAGATGTTTTCTTGCTGCAGTTCCCAGACTCCCTCGTTCTCCTGCCTCAGCCTCTCCCCCGGGGCAGCGCCGGGGTTGGATCCTGCTCCCGACCGCCCAGTTAATGGGTGCTGAGTTGTTTTGACTCCGCGGGGCAGGGGAGGAGGTGATCCAAACCCCAGCTCCCGGGAGCCATCTGGGATGAATTGTGGGTCTGGGATGAATTAATTATGGGTCTGGGCACGAGTTCCCCACCCAGCGCTGCCGGGACAGCGGGTCCTGCCAGCCTGGCACAGAGCTGGGCTGCCTGGATCCGAGCTGGGAGCTCCTTTATGGCTCAGCAGAAAGGAAACAGAGCGAGGTTCCAAAGGGCTGAGAAAATAAAAACATCTGGAAGATCCCTGGGTGGGTTTTGGCAGAGCCCGGCCACCCTCGGAGCTCAGCACTGGCGCCGGGATTGGCCTCTGCTCATGGCCTCTCTTGGGATTCTGACTGACTTGGGGAGCAGGAGGAGGTGTTTGGGTTCCAGTCCTTGCCGTTGGCATATGAAGCAGCAGGAAAAGTTGCCTTTTCCTTGTTCTCCCTTCCTTTTCTGGGCAAGGAGGGAGCTGGTTGGCGCTGCCCTGGCACACGGGCTCCCACCAGCTGCTGACAGATGGGTTTGCTCCTCCCTCAGAGTGCCCGAGGTGCTGCTCCCAGGAAGCACATCCCAGCTTCTGCCAACTTGTATCTGCTAGAAACGGAAAAGATGGAGAAGCTCCATGGTCTGGGAGGTTGTTTTGGTGCCAGAGGGAAGGGGGAGCCCCCGGAGCACCCGGCCCAGCTGCCGGTGCCGCCGCTCCCTGCCCCTCACAAGACGCCTTTGTGTGCGGCTTCCCGGAGGACAGAGAGTCCCCTCCACCTTGGAGCGTGTCCCGGGAAGAAGGGATCCTCTGCACGCCCCGAAGCCAAGGGGCTGGAATACAGAGAGGGCCAGTAATGCTTCCCAGCTTCCTCCTGGCAGGCGGAGGCTGGCAGCAGCGCCTGTGCCCGCTCCCGGTGCCCTGGGAGAGGTGCCATGGGCCGGGAGCGCTCCCATGCCGCATCCCAATGCTCCGAGGTCGGGCAGCTCCACACAGACCCCCTTTGTCCCCGCAGGCTGGGCCCGGGGACATCTGCGGGCACTCCTGGGAGGCTTTGGCAGCGCTGAGGCGCGGAGGAAAGTTGTGCACATTCCCTGCAGGCGGGCAGTGCCTTCCGGAGGAACAGCGGCAGCCACAGCTCCGGCACAAAGGGGGTCCCAGGCTGGGCTGGCGGTGGCTCGTCACCACTGCGTGAAGGGGAAGGGCTGCAGGGAGATGTGTGGGTGAGGAGGGAAGTGGGATGCAGTTCCCAGATGGATTTCAACCAGGAGATGAGTGAATCCCTCCCCTTCCAGCAGCACTCGGGATGTGCAGGAGCTGTGCTGGGCAGCTCCTGGGGGCATAGCTCAGCCCTGCAGGACAAGGGGCTGAAGCTCAGTCCCAGGAACCACACTGGGTTTAAAAGACTTCTCCAGGTACCGAGCAAGCTCTGCCCAGTTTGGGGGCTTTCCAAGATCCCATTCCAAGGATTTGACTGTACCGTTTATTTTACAGTCATCACCTCCTGGAGAAGATAAAGGATCCCATTTTTCCGTTGTCCCCGGATGGGGACGCCTGCCCACAGTGTTTGGAGGCTTGTTCTCATTGAACATCAAGGTGAACAGCCGGGGACACGGGCTGGTTCCAGCATCACCTGTGGCTGTGTCCGTATCCAGAGGCTGCAGTGTGCCCTGGAAGGATCAGCAGCACCATTCCTCCATTCCCCCCGAGCTCAGCCTGTTAATAACCCATTCCAGGAGGGATGTTTTCCTCTTGCTGGCTCCTCTCTCCTCCCAGACCCTTCGTCTGTGGGCCTGACTCCCCCCAGGGCTGTTGCCTTTTCCCTCATGGTTGTGAATTCCCAAAGGAGGCTGGAGAGGAGCGGCCACTCCTCATGCCTGGGCACGGTGCCTGGTGGTGGCTGTCCCAGTGCCCTGTCACTGATCCAGCAGCTATTTTGGGTGCTCCCCCACATCCCTGCTCCGGGCTGTGGGTCCCTGCCGTGCCTTTTGCTCATTCTGTGGGAGAACATCTCGTTTCCTGAATTTTTAGCTCGAGTAGAGTCCAAGGAAATCAAGAGTTGAAGTTAATATTTAAAATAGCAGAAGAAGCTTCCAGAAAGGATTTGAGTTTGTTTTCTGGCGGGCGCTGGGAATGTTGGGCTGTGCCTTGAGGGAAGGCAGAGGGGACTCCAGGGTGGTGGGTTCATGCTGGACCTCACTGGCAGATTTGGGCACTGTGGTCTGGGTTTGGCACTGGAGCTCCCCATTCCCGTTCTGCCCAGTAAGAGCTAAAAATAGAAGTAAAAGTTTTCTTGGCATTGTCTTTTTAAGAGAAAACCCAGTGATTTTAGTACTAGTGAGCATTTTCTGCTCCAGCCCAAGGATGGGAGGGGGGGGAAAGCAAAGCCTTGGCAGCAGCCCTTTGGTGTGGGTTGGGAGCACTGGGTATTCTGGGAATGGGATTGAACGTTCTGGGCACCAGCTCAGCTCTCCCAGCCAGCGATGTCGGGCGGCCCAGTTCGAGGGGGAAGATAAAAATAAAAAGGGGACTTGGACTGGAATTCTGCACCACTTTAACTTTCGCCACACACAATCTTGTACAGGAATATTTTCTCTCCCATTGCCTTTAATGGCTGCCATGTGTGGCTGCTGCTTCACACCACTTCTGGTTTTAAATAGAAAAAAAAGAACCTGCTTGCTGGCTTTCCCTCATCCCTGTTCCTGTCTTATGTGGTTTTCAGTTTCCAGAGGGAAAGGCTGAAAAAGAAAGTGGGAGGGTGAGGGAAAGAGCCCCAAAATACCAGTGGTGGGTTCCTGCTGCACTGCCCTGTGTCATTGTTGGAGTTTAATTGTGAACTGACATCTTGCCCTGTTCTGGACCTTTCTTTGACTAACTTCCGCTCTTTTTTCCTTTTTATGCCAGCATTTCATGCCTATGGAAAAGCAGGAAAAATGTTGGTGGAAACAAGGTAAATCTGCTGCCTATTCAAAGTGTGAACAGTTTGGGTGTCTTTGGTGAAAACTTTTCTGAGCCTTGCTGTGCTCTCCTTCCTTCCCCTCCTGCCTTCTGGAATGCAACAGGAGCCTGAGTGAGATCCCCTGAGCACAGCTCACAGGTGTCACCTCCATCCCACCCGTTCCAGAGCTCCTGGAGACGGGAGCGCTTCCCAGGCGCTGGGAGCACAGAAGGTGGGGATGAGCTCGTCTCCTGCTCTGCTGTGAAATCACAGGCGTGTCACTCATGGCAGCTTTCCAGGGGTGACATCCCTGCTGCTGAGTTAGTGGGAGGGAGTGTTTGCTTCCTTGGATCCCGGGATCTGCTCTGGTCCTGCCCTCTGTGCTCCCTTCCCTGTGAGATGCCTTGAGGGGGAATCCTGCCCCCATCTCAGGGCAGACTCTGCTGCCTCCCATGACCCCAGTGCAGAACTCAGGTGATGGCACAATCCTCACTGCCCTGCTTTTTCCAGCAGGGATTCTTTTCCAGGCATGTTGAGCCCAGAGCAGGCAGTGGTGCCGGCTCCTTCGCTCTCCCCAGCTGCAAACTTCTGCACAGCACTAAAAATACACAGAATATTCCTCAGATGTTACTTGTCCATGCAAGCAGAGGCTGTAATTGCCACAGGGATGTTCTATAATTGGAACTGGGAAGGAAAGTGGTCCAGGAGTGGGAGGAGAAGCAGTTCATGGACAATCTTTTCATTAAAGTGTGGTCCATTGTGTGGAGAGACGTTGGAGAGCCCATTGGATATTGAGACTCTCATGGCAGGGCCCTGCTGTGGGTGTGGGGCTCTGAGAGCCTCGTGCTGGTTCTTCTGAATTTTTCCAGGAGTTGAAGGAGTTCTTGTCATCTCCAAGATTAGTTTTCCTTGGTTTTTAGCCCCCACGGGTTTTTAACCCCCACGGGTTGTGGGCAGAGCTGCGTCTCCCACCAGCGTTTGGTGTGGATGGAGGTTCTCTGGTGGGATGGAGTGCAGAAGGGGTGTCCTGCTCTTCCCAAGGCTGAGGGTGGAAGCGTGGCCCTCCTAACCCCTCCCTGTTTGTGTTTGCAGCATGATTGGGCTGATGTTGGGCACTTGCATCGCTTTCTACGTCGTCATCGGCGATTTGGGCTCCAACTTCTTTGCCCAGATGCTCGGATTCCAGGTGAATAAATCACTCCTGTGGTGCTCCCAGACCTTGCACTGAGCCCTGTGTTCTGTGGATACAGCAGAGCTCCTGCCTTGGAGTGTGCTCAGCGCCCTGTGGGGTCCCAAGGGGGATTTGTGGGGTCCCCTCACGGAGAGGTGCTCGTGCACGGAGCCTTCGGCTCTGGGAAGTCTGGGAAGCTCAGACATATGGCAAACAATCAGCTGTGTAAAACTCCAATAAGGCATTTCCATCAAAGGAATTCTTTTTAACTTGGTCCCTTATTAATTCTGGAGCAGATTCCTGGGGGAGATAATGCTTCCTGCCTTAATTCCTGCCCCAGTGGGTAGTGAGAGGCAGTTCCTCTGCCTGAGCTCTCCTCGCTGTAGGTCAGGAGGGATTTTTGTCCTGTCCCTGGCTGTTTTTGTGGCCAAAGTCTCTGTGTTCCTGCCTCCTCAGCCGTGTGATGAGCCCGCTGCTGGCTCAGGGTGCTCGGAGGCAAGAGGTGCTCCTCAGAGCCGGCATGAGAGCCGTACAGGGAAGCAAAAGGATTTTTGGTTGAGTGTTATCTGTGCTGCCTGATGCTCCTAAGCTCAGATTAAGGGACTGTGAAGTTAAAAAAGATGCGTTGAGGCTGCAGCCAAATTAGGTATTAAATATTTCCAAGCATTCCAGAGTGTTCTGCCATAATAAATACCAGTGCGAGGCTTTGATTAATTTTCTGGATCGGAGTTTTCAACACTTTCAATCTCTCGTCTCCCCAAGTAAATTTAGGTTTTATTTAATTGCATGAAAGTACCTAAACAGCTTGTGCTGGATTAGCATTTAAGGGGCCCCCCGAGGCCACCCCCCAAATTCTTCCAGCTTGGACCTGTCACACAGTGCAGAGCAACAGTGGCACCCAGTGACTGAGCTCAGCACAGACGGAGCCCACAGAGCACCGAGCTTGCAGCATCTTCAAACACCCCCAGACACAGAATGTCACTGTTTAAAGTTGCTTTTCACTCTGGAAAGATGAACCACGCCAGGGTTTGCTCGTTGGGTGGATGTGTTGAGTATCCTCCCTGCTCTGGGTGTTGATGCAGGTCTCTTTTCCAGGTGTCGGGCAGTTTCCGGATTGTCCTGCTCTTCGCTGTCTCCCTGTGCATTGTCCTTCCCCTGAGCCTCCAGAGGAACATGATGGCCTCCATCCAGTCCTTCAGTGCCATGGCTCTCATCTTCTACACCGTGTTCATGTTCGTGGTGGGTACGGACACCGGGAATCCTGTTTTCCTACCTTCTGTTGCTTTTTAATGACCAGTTTCACTTCCCGGGTGATCCTGTGGTTCCCTCGTGGAGTCCCAGCCCTGTCTCCCCCAAATTTCAGGACTGGAAGGAGAGGAAGGTGTGGGAATTCTTTCCATGTAACTTTTCTAGTAGGCTGTGCAGGGTCCCACCTCAGAGCTGCCTCCTTAGGGAGGTGTGGAGCCTCCCAGGGGCTGTGCCTTTAAGAAACCACAACATTCATAAGAGTTGGCTGCACTGAAACATCTCTGGGGATTAGAAACCCCATCCAAGGATATTATAAACAGACATTCAGACATATTTACCTTCTGCTTCCTGTGCAACCCAACTCCTGCCAGTTCCCGTGTCCATGGCAGGGGAGCTCCCTGGCCTTGGCTCCTCCCCCTTTCCATAAAGCTTTTCCTTCTCTTTGGTGAGCTGGTGTCGTTAAATGGCCCTGGAGCAGCAGGTGGGATCCTGTTTTAGGACCCTTTGTCTCTCTCTGCTTAACAGGATTCTCTAAGGCCAGCGGTGCTTCCTGTTTGGATTTAAAACCACATTTTAAAAAACACGTTTAAAAAAGTGCAGAAGAGGTTGCTTTGAGCAATAATTCTCACAGTTCATGTGTCCGTGGAAATCACCCCACCCTGGTGTGTGCTGTGATGTCTGATTGCATCAAACAAGCGGGGAGTGTCATAGATCCCTTAAAGTACTCCCTGGGATCCTTGGTGGCCCTGGCAGCTGTGCGGGTGAGATGGGGAGCTGGGGGATTGGGATGGGGCTCCCGGCAGAGCTGTCACACGCTGCCTCTTATCCCAGCCTGGCGTTGCTGTTGCCATGGAGCTGTGTGGGGCTGGATCCTCACCCCTGCTCTCTGTCCTGGCTGCAGGTTGTGGTGTCCTCCTTCAATCACGGGCTCTTCAGCGGGCAGTGGCTGCAGCGAGTGAGTTACGTACGCTGGGAGGGCATTTTCCGCTGCATCCCCATCTTTGGAATGTCTTTTGCCTGTCAGTCGTAAGTACCTGCCATTCCTAGCCCTGGCAGTTGTTCCTGCAGGGAGTTTGCGTGAGGGCAGAGGGTCAGGAGGATCTGCAAGGGATAGATACCATCTGCTTTGGTGGTTTATTTTCATCAGGGTATTTTATAGCTTGCTGAAGTTCAGCCTCTCATTCAGTCGTGACCCTTTTGTTACCCAGACCCTCTTGTTACTCCATTTCACCTGGGAATTCTTGTAGCGGAGCAACACAAGACCACTGGAGCCAAACAGCTCCTCGGGAGCTTCTGCTGCAGCTGCACGAGGGATGAAATTCCTCTGGTTCTTGAAGGGAATGCTGGAGCACCAGGGAAGGCAGCGGGGCTGTGTCACCCCCCTGTGTGACCCCCACAGGGCCTCCCCTGAGTAGTGAATGCTGGGGGCTGCTCTGCTTCCCCAAATTTCTTGGAGAACACTCCAAAGATCACACAGTTGTTGGCTTTGGAGGGTTGTTCCTGCATTTCCAGTTCCCTGGGTTTAGTGGCACATGGAAAGAGGTGAGAGCACACCAGGCTATTTCCACCTTTCCTGTTCCCTGTTTTTAATGAGGGTTTCTGCTGACATGTGGAAGGAGGTGAGAGCACACCAGGCTATTTCCACGTTTCCAGTTCCCTGTTTTTAGTGGCACATGGAAAGAGGTGAGAGCAGACCAGGCTATTTCCACCTTTCCCGTTCCCTGTTTTTGTGAGGGTTTCTGCTGACAAGTGGAAGAAGGTGAGGGCAGACCAGGCTATTCCAGGTTTCCAGCAGCATTTCCTGCAGCACCAGAGCAGCACATGAGCACTACGTGCCTGGCCAGAACCGTGACAGCTCTAACCAGTGTAAATCCAGCCCTGGACACGGGAAGGACTGGCCTCCTCTGGAAGGACCATCCTCCTCTGGAAGCCTGGCAGAGCCGGGCTTCCCCCCTGTAGTTCCAGCAAACGGGTCTCGTGCCAACAGTAAATGAATGTGACAGATAAAATTTGCTCAGACTGCTGTGTTTACACCCACTCCAAGATCCAAATCATCATTTCCCACTTACTGGCTCTCTTGGCAGCTCAGATCCTACCCCGGCACGCTCCAGGCTTGCTGTTTAATGTCTCCATTACAACTGGCGAAGGGAATTGTGTTCTCTTGCAGCTTTACCTTGTTAACAGATCCCTTTTAGGGTTTTTTTTTCCTTATGGAAGCCACACAATACCCAGCACAATTTTCCTGGGAGTTGGAAGTGCAGGGAAATGGTTTGGTCTGGACCTGTGTGTGTGGACCTAAATATGGGCTCCATGGCAGCACTTCTGTGGCAAAGCCAATCTAAAGCTGTGTGTTTTTTCCAAACATCAGGAAAATACGCTGTCCCCAGGCAATATTTATATACATTACACAGGCAATATTTATATACATTTTTTATTTCTTTCCATCTATGTATTCTCTCTTTCTCTCCCCTCTCTATATATTCTATTTCTCTCTTTATATGTTTTTTGTCTATATAGTCTCAGCTGGGTAGGTTTAATTTTGCTAACCTCTGAATCACCTTTTTAACCATCCCACACACTGCAGAGCCTCCCTCTTTCCCTCTTTTTTCCTTCCCAAGCCTGGATGTTTGGCTGGACCCTTCTCTTGGAGGCTGAAGGCTGGAATGTGGCTGGTTAATCTAATGGAGGTGGCTGTGGAGAGGGCAGGGAGGAATCCCAACTGAAGAGATTCCCCGGGAAGCCAGTCTCCTCGCTCCCAGGGAGGAATCCTAAATGGAGAGCTCCCAGGGAAGCTGGCCTTGCTCCCTGCTGGTACCTCCAGCCCCGGCGCGTGTCCCGGAGCCGACGTGCTCGGCCTCCTTTGACGTTCAGGGATTAAGGGTTAAGGCTCTTCCTGCTCAGCCTCAGCCTGACACAGTTCCTGGGAATGGCTTTGTGCCCACTGGAGCTGGGGATACCCCTTCCCATCTCCCTGCACGCTCCCCCCCTTCTCCTCAGAGTTTCTCCCGTAACACGATCCCGGGATGGAGCCGCTAGAATTCAAGTAACAAGAGGTTAATGAATTGCTAAAACATGCACCTGATGTCAAAAAGGACATTCCCCATGCTTTCCAAGGCTGTAAATACCCCAAATCCTGGGGAGCTGGCGCTCCCGGCTTTCTATGAAGCGAACTGAAGTAGGACAGGCGCTGCGCTCCAATATGTTTGTTTAACTTTTCCTTCAGACAGTGGGATGCTCCAACCTTCTTCCCGCTTTTCCTCTGTAAACACTGTGTTGCTTTAATTATCAGCACGGAGAGCTCCAAGAACAATAATCTCCGGCACTGGGGCTGGCCCGGAGCCACCCGCAGCCCCGGGAACAAACGGTCATTCATTTTGCAACCCTTTCTGAACCCGAATGTTTACATCACACGTTTTGCTCCACGTGGTGGGGTGGGGAGAGCAGGAATATTTTTGCAACACTTAAAAGTTATGAGTGTTCTGAAATCTCTTGGCATTAGCAGTATAAATTGTGGAATAGCAGCGGGTGTTTATGCTCCAGAGGGGGAAGGTGTCAGGGATTCGTTGCTGCTGGGCTGAGGCAGAGAATGGGCTGGGATTGGGGGTTTTCTCCTGTTTTCTGCAGGTTTCCTTAAATATTTTACCTTTTTTACAGTCAGGTCTTGCCTACTTACGACAGCTTGGATGAGCCGTCTGTCAAAATCATGAGCTCCATATTTGCTTCTTCCCTAAACGTGGTCACCACCTTTTACATCATGGTAGGAACTTCCCCTTCTCTTCCCTTGCCAGAAATCTGGAGGGGCCACAGGGATGAGGATTTATCTACAGCTGGGGCTGCTTTCTGCTTATCTGTATTTATTCTGACAGATAAGCCGTCATGCTGAAAGCAGAGTTAGGTGGGAGGTGATGAACCCAAGAGCACAGGGGGCATTGGGAGAGTCCAGATTTTCAGAGCAGCACGTTTCCTTGGATGGGGGCAGAGTGGAGGCCCAGGTCTTCCCAGGCCCAGCCTGGAGCTGGGGCTGCTGCCCAGAGTTTGGGAGAGCTTTTTCTAGCCTGTTGTGAAGGAAGTTATGCCTCATAAGGCAGCAGTTAATAAAACTGGGTTAATAATTCCTGAGGAGAGCTGTGGCCCATGAGCCAGGCTGCTGCAGGGAATTGTGACAGCTGCTCCGTTGGAGAGGGACAATCCATGGGCCTGGCAGCAAGCAAAGTGTGCCCTCCAGGAAAACCCCTGGATTTGGTGAGAAGCTTGCCTTTAGGCAGCTCCCACTCTTGATTAACAACCTGTCCCAGGTCTCGGGGTGCTGGGGCTGCTGGCAGGTTGCCCGTGGGAGTGACCTCATGCTCCCACTTGGCTGCTCCAGCGGGAGGGCACCGTGCTGCCCCTCTGTGAGGAGCAGCTGGGAGGTGCTTTGGAGTCCAACCCCGCTCTCCTCCCCAGGTGGGCTTCTTTGGCTACGTGAGTTACACCGAAGCCATTGCTGGGAACGTCCTCATGAACTTCCCTTCCAACGTGGTGACGGAGATGATCCGAGTGGGATTCATGATGTCGGTGGCGGTGGGGTTCCCCATGATGATCCTGCCGTGCAGACAGGCACTGAACACCCTGCTCTTTGAGCAGCAGGTAAGATCCCAGGGCTGCCTTGGTGTGAAACTTGATTTTTGAAGGGTTTTTGTGACTCTTTGGTCTCTGACTGGGCCCCAAACCTGCCTTGGCTCCGTGAGACTCTGGTGATAATGGCACGTGGCAGGTACTTGCTATCCAGAGGGACAAAGCCTCAACTCCCATAAAATCCTCAGTGCCAGGGTGTGGTGACAGTGCAGCAGGGGCTTGTGGCCATCTCTAAATCCTGCTCTGCACAGTGGTTAATCCCTGGCATTTGGAGGTTCGTGTCCTCTCTGCGGAGGAGTTCCATGGGTCGAAGGGCTGGAGTTCCCAGTGTAAAGCCCATGTCCTGTGGCTGCTACTCCCTGCTCTGCTGGGGATTCCAGCTCCGGCACAGACACGTTACACAGCTCGGAGCCGAGGTGGTTCTTCCCCTCAGAAAGAGGGAGAAATGTGCTTTTGGAAGCAGCGGAGCCTCCTCATTTCCTGCTGCTCCAGCTGCCGTCCTTTTGCTGGCCAACTCATTGAGCTCAAGCTCCTGTTCCCGGCCTCGGAGCCCAGCCCAGCCCCGTTTCTTCTTGCTTCCTTGAGTGCCTGCTCATTCCTGCTCCGTTATTCTCACCCAGCACCTTTGTCAGCAGCCCTGGAGCAGCCCTTTCCCCTCCGGGTTCAGATGTCCCCTTCCTCCAGCCCCTCCCAGGCTGCGGTGCCGGCCCGGTGCAGGGGCAGGCGGTGGGAGATGGGATACAGCCCTCTCCCACACGTTCCACCTTTCCCAGGGCCAGCTCCTCAGCCAGCCTTTGTGACTGAAGCTGGTCTGTCTGCTGGAGACTGTGAGTCCCTTGTGGCAGTGGCGTGTTCTCCTCTGTGCATTGTGCGCACGGAGCGCGCCGATGGGATTCAGCAAATAACAGTAAGAGATTGTGGGAATGTTCTGAGGCCTTTGTGTATCCGCATAAATAGAAACCTCCTAGGCAGGAAATAAAACTTGAGCAATTTATAGCTCTAAATCCTGCCACTTCTGCCTGTGAGAAGCCCCCGGCTCTTTTCTCACGTTGGGAGGGCCTGAGGATGGGGGCAGACAGTCGGTGAGAGCCAGCGGGTGCAGAGGAGGAAGCGCTGGAAACACTTGGGAACACTTTGGATCTCGCCTGGGCTCAGCTCGTGGCTGGCTGGGCTCTGAAGGTGTCGCTTTGCCTTCCTCTCCCATCTGTGCAGCAGCAGAGCCGGGACCCGCCGGGTCTGCAGGGCACACTGGGGCCTCTGCCTTCCACATCTCCCACTCGAGGGGTGGGATGGGATGGGGTGGGAAGCAGAGGGCCTCTGGAATTCCTCCAGCAGCTGCCCAGCAGCACCCATTCTCCCCTGCCATCTCCCTCCCAGTCGGAGGAGCTGCTCCTGTGGCCTAGCTCTGCGAACATGGCCCTGCTCCCAGAGCTGCTGGGGAGCACCTCCCTAGCAAAGCCAGAGCTCTTCGCCTGTGAGTGCTCCCTCCTGCTGCAGCCCTGTGCTCCCTCCTCCTGCCCTTAGCCTTGGGCTGCTCTCTGAGTCCCTGCACGGGGAGTGGGCCGCAGCTGAGGGGATCACATTCGGGATGGGCTGGAGCTGCAGGGAGCATTGCTGAGGGAATTGCTGGGGGGCTGAGGGAATTGCTGAGGGGCTGGGGACTGTGATACAGGAGCTAAACTCTCCTCCTCCACCCTTCCCCTCCCAGCAGAAGGACGGCACCTTCGCTGCCGGGGGCTACATGCCCCCACTGCGGTTCAAAGCCCTGACTTTGGCTGTTGTGTTTGGAACCATGGTCGGAGGCATCATGATCCCGAATGGTGAGTGAGGAGCTGGGAACAAGGGCTGGCTGCTTTCTCTGGTCTCTGTTACTTGTTTTCCTGGCTGGGGTGACCAGACTCACACCCCATCCTGCCCGGGGGCTCTGGCAGCCGTCCCGTGCTGCTGCTCTGGCACTCCTGGAAAAGACCTTTGCTGACTTTTCCTCTTCTTCCCCAGTGGAAACAGTCCTGGGCCTGACAGGTGCAACCATGGGAAGCCTCATTTGTTTCATCTGCCCAGCTCTTATTTACAAGAAGATCCACAAGAATGCGCTTTGTTCACAGGTCAGTGCTGATGCTGCTTGACATCCCCCTAAGCCCTCTGCAGAGCCTGGGAACGTGCTCCATTTGGCTGCAGCAGAGAAACTGCTCAGCACCTCCTCCAGCCTCCCCCTCCAGTCTGCCCAGTACATGTGGGAGCTGTTCTGGGTGGGTGTTCATCTTAGGGATGCACAGACAGTGGCAGAGGTGCTGGCCCAAGTTGGAGCACCAGCTCTTTCCGTCCCTCCAGCAGCAAGTGAAACAGTCATTTCGTGCATAAAATGCTGCTTCCAGTCCTCCTCCTGGTGGGATTCAGGTTTTGGATCCTCAGAACAGGAAATCCAGGCAGCCTGTAAAACCTTAAAGCCTCACATCCCGACCTGCCCGGGCTGGGTAAAACAAACAGGGCTCCACGATGTGGTTTGTGCTGCCGACCCTCAGCCTTCTGCTTTCAACCAAAATAATAGTAAAAAGGAACACACACATAGAGGTGTTGCTTCAGGAGTTGATTTTCTGAGGGACTGGGGTCGTTCAGAGGCTGTTAGAAGTTTAACTTTTCCTTTTGCTCCAGTTTGAATTGGCCTCCTTGGGGACTGAAACAAAGTGGCTCTTTGCTGGGCTTGATCTCTCTGCTCCTGCAAATACCATGGGCTGAAATTAACAGGTTTGGGGGTTTTTTTTTCTAACAATAATTTAATCCACTGCCTTTTTCACAGGCCTCTGTCCCAGTCAGGACAGTGCTGGGCTGGGAATAAGGTTTTGGGCACAGTGCAGAGTCAGCAGGGGAGAGCAGCACGTTTTTGTGGGGCCCACAGAACTGGTGGCTTGTTCTGTGCTTAATGACTTGTGGCTTTGCAAACCTACGTGAATTTTTTAAGCAGGGTGTGGTTTTTTTCTTCCCTGTGCTTTCCCTGACACAAGGAAATAGTCCAACTTTCCAGCTTTCACTCTGAATTCTGACACTTAGCTCCGAACTTCTTTGAGTGAAACCCTGAGCAGGAGTCTGAATGCCAGCCTGGGTTTTTCAGGGAAACAAAGAGCACTTTCAAGAATTGCTTTCTATTCCGGCTGAGCCGGAGCGTTTCCCTGCAGTGCCTCGAGGCTGCACTCAGGACAGGCTGAGCTCTCAGCCCGGCTGCTCGGGGTGGGACACTGGGGCCCTCACAATGCCTGACCCCAAACCCGGTCACGAGGCTGAGGGAGATGTTTGTCCTGCAGAAATCCCCACAAAGGAGGAAGGGCTTATCTAAAGCATCAGCCCCTCGAGGGGCTGGCAGCAAGCTGTCCAGCCTTCCCTGAGTGATCCATTGCCTGTCAGGTTTGCATTCCTGCTCGGAGTGAGGACACACCTGCCTGCCTGAGCCGGGCTGCTCAGCACCTCCCCACCTCCACAGCCCAACTCGGAGCCCACCCTCTCCTCCTCCCTCCAGGTCTTTGCAAAGGCTCATTTATTCTTTCCCTGGAGCTCTGTCTTTGGTCTCCTCCTTCATTCCTGCTCTCCTTTGATCAGGTGCTCCACTCCATCAAAGTCAGCTCCTGAGGAAGGTGGCAGGCGGGGGGAGAGGAGACACCCCTGGGCTCAGCTGTCCTTCCCTTCCTGTCCCTGTCCAAACAGCATCCATGGACGTTCTCCCTCCTTCCCTCCTTCAACTTTAGCCTCCTTCAGAGCAGCGAACCTCAGCGCCAGCTTTTGCACTTCTCTGGGTTATCTTGGCTCTTGTGCTGCTGAGAACTGGCTGCTTTTATCGGGCCACTTCTGGCACCCAGCAGCTTCCAGTGTTGGGCAGGTGGTGACATGGAAGGTCAGGTTTTTACAGGAGATGGTGCAAACAGAGGCTACGAATCAGGGATTTTGCACTAGAAGTAGTGAAGAGGATTTCAGGGCAAGGAGGGAAGTAGGCCAGCAAAGGGCTTCTGCTGGGGAATTGGGAATGACTGGAGCTGCTGCTCGGCCAGGCTGGGCTGGGAGTGCCCTGGTTGGAAGGGTTGGGTTGGAAAGGCAGGTCCCAGAGCAGTTCAAAAGGCTGGAGTCAGGCACACAGTGCTGTGAGTGAAGCAGGGAGAGTGTTCCCTTTCTTGTGGTTAAGCATCTGTTCCTGTAAAGGTCCGCGTCCCGCTGCTCCCGGCAGCCCCGGGTTTGGCAGAGCTGCCGAAGGGCGTGTGGGGGTCTGTGAACGGAGTGTGTAACTGCCAACAGGAAGGTGTTGCCTTCCCAGTGTTGACACAAGCTTGTCCGAGAGGCCCCTCCTAGGGAGGCCGGAGTTGCTGTTGTCCCAGTTGGGGAAGAGGAGCTGCCGGAGGTCAGGAAGTGACCCCTTGGCTCGCTCCTGTGCGGGTGGAAAAGAGATTCCCTCTGCCCTTCCCTGGCAGCGCAGGGGCCAGCACACCTTCCCCAGCTGCATGTCCAGGGGTACAGCCCCCCAACACAGCATCTCCGAGGAGGGACCCGGCGGTGACCGGGGCTCTGCATTCCTTCGCCGTGACTCCGTCCCTCGGAACGCTTCGTGTCCAGGAGGACGGGGATGGCGTCACGCCACACAAATGCAGCGTGTTTGCTTCCCGTGGCTGCAGGAGAAGGGCTGAGCTAATGGCTCTGCTGTGCAGAGTTGGAGTCATCTTCTGGGAGGAAGGAGGGCCGAGGGAGCGCGGCCAGCCGAGGAAACGGCCGCGTAAACTTCCTCTCCTGAATTCCCGTCCGTGCTCGGAGCGTGGCTCCCGGGAGACAGGCCCTGGCCGTGCTGACCTGCCCCAGGGCTTTCCACAGTCTCTCGCCATGTCTGCTGAGAGAGGCTTCTGCAGAAGGGTCTCTGCTCTCGGTGGGATTGCTGGCTCTGGGGGAGATCATTCCCATGGCACCAGACCTTGGCTCAGAAGTGCCCTGCAGTGCTGAGCCTCCCCTCGCTCCAGGATCTCTGGATGCTGTGGGGATTGGTGGCTCCTCTGCCTGGATGGGTTCCTTGAGCCCCCGAGTCCTTGCAGCCCTCACTCCCATCCCTTCAATTGCCTCAGTGGTCCCCTGAGCACAATCCGCCTGCTTTTCCATGTCATAAGCATCTCCATGGAATTAAGCCAAATCATGGACCTCTTTATTCTGGTCTTCAGTTGGGGAGGGGGTAGGTGAGGAGGGGCGTGCCGGGGGGAGCTGGGTGAGGGCGGCTCAGGGCCAGCCCGGCCTGTGTGCGCCTGCCACGTGTGCCCGTACCCGCTGCTCCGGGAGCTCGCAGCTGAACTCCAAATGTGCAACAATCAAAGGGGTTTCAATCCGAGGCATTTGAGCCCCTGGTTCCCCACTAAGATAAGAAACAACAAAAATCCTTTTAAAGCATTTAATGTTTTCAGCCGTTTCCTACAGTTCCCTCCTCTCCCACGTTGCTCCTGGTTCCTGTGGCACCAGAATAGATCCTCTTTGTGGAAACGCTCTTCCTCTCCACTGTTGTTTCTGGAAGGTGCCAGAACAGCCTCCCAGGCACAAAATGCATTTGTGCCGGGGCCGTGGATTGTGGGAGGGGAGGAAGTGGAGCAGCTCGAGCCCAGGGCAGCAGTGCAGGACCTGCTGACTCGGCGTTTGCCCGGGGGGTGGATGGCAGGATATCTGCTCTTTGTGCACCCCGGGCAAGGCAGGCAGCACATTCTGCTCCTGTTTCCTCTGCAGCAGCTCTAAGGTCTGGCCTCTGCTCCCTGGCCACGCTGCCCTTGATCCAGAGCTGCTCCACGTCCCGCCAGGCTTTTCCTTCCGGAGGCGTCGGGCTGTCTGCGGGGTGTGCTGGGAATGGACCCTCCGGGGTCTCCTGGGCCCAGCTCTGACCATGCTGCTCCATGTTTCTGGGCAACCTCCCTCAGCACAAGGCGGGTGAGGAAAGCATCAGCCCCTCCTCCCCCTCTGGAAGAGCCAGTGTTTTAATTCCTCCTTCCAATTTCACCTCTCCCCTTGATTTGCAGTTTTCTGGCAGCTTCCAGTGGTAGAAGTGCTCCCTGTGGCCATTCCTGGTTTTACCCATGCTGAGAAGCATCTTTTTGTTGCGCTTTTTGTGGAATGGGATGTAAATCTGCACAGTGAGGATTGGGGGAAGCAGATGAGTCATGGAATCATGGAATGGTTTGGGCTGGGAGGGACCTTAAAGCTCATCTAGTTCCACCTCCTGCCATGGGCAGGGACACCTTCCACTGTCCCAGGTTGTCCAAGTGCCATCCAGCACTTCCCATGACTCATGTGGAATTTGATCCTTTTAGATCAGTTTGTCATCACATAACAAGCTGTAAAAATTCTTTTGCTGCTCATCACTTTCTCCTTTTTGAGGTAGAGAAATTCCAAGAGCCCTTCCCTCTATGGGATCCAGATTCCATCCTTCTATTTTTATCCTGTTTGATCCTAGCTTTCTAGAAATCAGGGAGTCACTTCTCAGCAGCTTGTTGAGCCCTGGGACCAGGTCTGGTGTGTGGACATGTTACCCTTGCTTTCAAAACTAAGGATTTTTGAGCAGCTCCCTGGAATCGCTGGGGGCTGTAACCAGGCCAGGCTCCTCTGTGCTCAGCCAGACCCGGTTTCATGGAGTTCTCATGCTGGGAATACCAGGGAATGAGTCTTTGCAGCAGGACTTGTGTCTGCCATATGCATTTTCCTATCCCTGTGTCCCGTCCACTCACTTTTGAGCCCTTCCAATGCAGGAGCCGCCTTTCCAACAGCTTCCAGCCCCCGAAATTCCCATTCCCATGGCTCTGCACCCAAACAGGAACCTCAGCCAGGAGCAACTGCTTTTCCTGCCTCTCCTCTCCTCTCCTCTCCTCTCCTCTCCTCTCCTCTCCACGCATGTCACTGCGCTGAGGTTGGAATTGTGTGGAGGAACTGTGGGAATGCCGTGGGGAGCAGTCTCCTTGGTTTTCCTGTGCTAACTGTCCCTCTGGCACTCTGTGCAGATTATCCTGTGGATTGGGCTGGGAATGCTGGTGATCAGCACGTACACCACTCTGTCTGCCACTGAGGACACCCCTGTGAGGATGGAAGCAGTGGGCTTGGAGCACCTGGACAGAGAGGAGAACAGAATTGACCAGGATTCGGTCAAACTTCCAGGTATGTGCTTGCTTGGAGTTGGGTTTCCCAGCCCTGTTCCCAGCTTCACTTCTTAAAAAGAAGGAGAAGGGTTTTGGTTTTTTTTAAGTGTGGCAGAAGCAGGGTAATTTCCAGGCAGCTCCGTACGTCTTCCCAGATTCCTGGGGCCTTTTCCAAAGAAAAGCTGCACTTTTGTCTGCAGGAAAAGCCCGCTGTGACCTCCAGTGGTACCTTGTGACAGTGGTTCTTTTGGGAAGGGAAAGGTGGGGTGCAGGCCTGGGATCCCCTGGAGGGTCAGAGCAGGGATCCCCATTTGGGATGAACACAGTGCCCGCCTGGCCCAGCGGGACTGTTCTCCCCCTGTGCCACCCCAAGGACCAGCCATCCATCACCCTCAAAGGTACAGGAATTTATGGGAACTGCCTCTTTTTTTGGTGCTGAGGATATAAATTTGGACTCGGCTTTCGCTCTGACAAAGCCTGTGATTATGCCTCAGCTTTGTTTACTGGTTCCTGTTATTTATTATTTGTTTGCTGGGGCTGCTGATGGAATTACGGCCGCTCCTCCCTTTCCCAGCTGCTCCGGAGCGAGGCCGGGGCGCGCAGGTGCCGCCTGACCCCGCGCTGCCCCTCGGCCCTGCCGCGTCCTGTTCCTTCGGTTCAGTTTTGTTTCCTTCTGCTCCTGTGGGGTTTTTTTTGTTCTTTGGAGGCCTTGAAATATCCTCGCGGAGATTGAGAGCGGAAGGGAGAAAGGGGCTGGCTCTTCTGGAGATTATCCTCCCTCCTCGTTCTTGGCCGGGTTCCTGCCCGGCAGCTTGGAGCGTCTCCCACACCGGTGCTGCTGCCGATAACATTCACTCTGGGGTTGCTCCGTGGTGGAGTTTACTTGTGGTTTACTGGTGGCTTACTCAAGGCTGTGTGTGCCTTCCCGGGCATGTGGATGCCAGTGAACTCCGAGCAAAAGATGCTCCCAATCCCTTAATGGAGCCCTCAGCAGGGCCGGGAGGAGGGATGTGATTGAATTCTTCCGTCTTGGTTAATTTTGGAGCAGTAATGGCCAAAGAACAGCTGCTCCTTTCAGGAGGAATCGCTAATGACACGTGTTCTGACTGGGAAAATAAAAAATCCCATAAAGCACGTTGTCCGCTGGAGTTTGCTGAATCTTCTCCCCTTCTCGGCGTGAGCCGGGCCGGCGGAGCGGGATGCCAGGCTCTGATCATCCGAGCGATCCCGGAGCCCGCCGGCAGCAGCTCTGAGTGCTGCTGGATTAAATAATCCCACCCGGGAGGAAGGCGGGTTTAGTGCTCCCGGGTCATAAACTTCCCAGGGAGGAGCCGTGCGGCTCCGAGGGAAAGCTCAGCTGTCCCCCGAGGTCCCTTTGGCAGTGGGGGCTCCATCCCCGGGGAGGAGGAAGAGGGGGGAGATGGAGCCGGGCAGAGAAGGGGGACAGGGACCTGCAGGGTGGACATGGGGCTGCCCCGGGAGAGCCGCCGCTGCGGTTCCTTGGATCTGTGCCTCCCTGTGCCTCTGCAGGATGACGGCTTGACTAGCAATGAGAGGCGTTAAATGGTGCCCTTCATCCCCCGCCGCGGCTCCCCCTCGTCCTCACCCGCCTTGTTTTGCAGAGCAGGAGCCTGGAACGCGCCGCAGCAGCTGCATCCTGTCCTTCCAGGGGCGCAGGATGCGGGCTGGGCCGCCCCCGGCACCTGGGTGCCCTCCGGATGGGCCGTATTCCGCACTCAGGGCTGCAGGTGGGTGCTCAGCCCCTTCCCCAGGGCACGGGCTGCCTTGTGCCCCTTCCCTGGCTGCAGGGTGGTGCTGCAGGCTCCTTTCCTGGCTGGAGGGTGCTGCTCCCAGCCCTTTTCTTGGCTGGAGGGTTCTTCCAGACCCCTTCTCCCAGGTTCAAGGTGCCTCCGTGCCTCTGGGACAGGGTGCTCAGCCCCTTCCCTGGGCACAGGGGTTGCTCCGTGCCCTTTCCCGAGCTGCCCCATCCAAGGCAAACTGCAGGGCCTTTCCCCAGCGCTGCCTTCCCCGCCTGCCTCCCGCCTGTCAGCGTGTGAGAGGAGTTTTATTGGCCTCTTTGATGTTGTGGAGCCCAGAACTGGAGAGACTTTCATTAAAGCCCTGCCCCGTGGGCCTGGGGATTATGAATATTAGAACATTGGCCTTTTATGTGAACACGTATTGACCAGCAGCCTCGGAATCGTGTTTTTCCTAACGACACCCAAGTGCCCATTACAGCCCCAGCCTGTGGTGCTGGAGGTTTTACTGTCAGCAGCTCTTCGGGAAAGGGATAAAACCCCTTCCAGCCCCGTCCTGCCGCTCCGCGCCGCGGCTGCGCCTCTGTTAAAAGGTTGCTAAGCTGCCTCTGAAAGCTCAGGAAGGCAATTATCCATTTAAAAAAAAAAAAAAAAAGCTAATTAGGCAATTTCTCTCCGTATTTAAAGCACCCTCGAGGGTCTCGGGGGGGATTAAGATTTTGTAATATTTTTCAGCTCCTTACTTGATCGTTGCTGCTTCATCTTCTCCCTGGCGTTGTGCAGTGTTGGGTAACAAAGCCCTGATTCAGGCTCCTTGTGCAAGAGCCCTTTTCCCGGTGTGCCGGGCACCGTGCTCCAGCCATCCCGGTGTCCTGTGGGATGGGCTGGGCTGTGTTACATGGATCGGGGCAAAATTTGGGGTTGCGTTTGGTGCGTGGCATCCCTGCATCCTCCATCCCCACATCCGTGTGCTTGCCCCCTAAAAGCGACCTGCCCGAGCCAGGCTGGGTTCCTGCCGGCACTCCCGGCCAGAGCAGTCCTGGAGATGTGTGGAACGTGGCTCCTGCATCCTGCTTAGCTGCAGGAACAGCTTGGCTCCGTGGCGGCTCTCCCTGGTGCTTTGTGCGAGCGAGCTTTTAATAGTGCCTGTGACACAGAAAAGGAACCAGCAGCCTCTGGTAATTTGGGTTGGTTTTTACTGCTGGTGCGTCAGGAGACAACTGTGAACTAATTTCAGGGATGCCATTCCATAACCTTGTGAAATCTGGACCCGTTTCGGGGGGAGCGAGGGCTCCTGGAGGCGCAGCTGGGCCGGGGGCTCCCCGGGGAGGGCCTGTCCCTGCCCTGCTCCGGGTGCTCGGCGCGTCCGAGGGCAGCGTTTGCCCCCAGCCCTCTGCCCCGCTTGTTCGGCTCCGTTTTCCTTGGCAGGAGCTCCTGGATCTTGCTCCATATCATGCGATGAAGGAATTTGAGCAGATCTGGAGCTGCACTGGCACGAGCAGGTCCTGAACCCCGCGTCCCTGGTCAGCCCTGGGGTGACGCTCTGGAGTGGGTGGTGTGTCCCGGAGCTCCCTGTGCTGTCCCTAAGGCTCCCCTGGATTGGGGGCAAGCACAGCGGGGCCCATCCTGCTGCCTCGGCCCAGGGCAGGGGCTGTGGAGGCACATTTCGGCTCCGAGAGGCTGGAAAAGCGTGTGAGGAGGGATTTAGTGCCTGCCTGGGACCATTGCAACGATCCGAACCAGGAGTGGGGGGAGAAGGGAAGCTTTTAGGTTGCTAATCATGAAATTTTATGGCAGCCTAGAGAGGCTGTTGGCAAACCACAACACACCCAGGCACGCACACACACAAATCAGCTGCAGGACGCCCCGGCTTCCCCTTGTGTGAGCGGAGCTGCCGGAGAGCCGGGGGGTCAGAGCGAACCCTCCCAGTGCTGCCTCACACCCCGGCCTCTCCTTGGGAGCCAAAAAGCTTTTACAGCCTCTCAGGCCTTGCCTGTAAAGTCCAAGGCCGCTCATAAAACATGATGAGGCGCAGCGTTGCTGGAAGATGCTCCAAAGGGACCTGGAGGGCAACAAGACAGGCAGAGCCTGAGCAAAACTGTTCCCTGCAAAGTACCCGGAGCCCCGGATGGATTTCCAGGCAGCCCAAGAGGTTGTTAATTCACGCCCTGATGATGAACTTAATTTTGTCTCCCACTGAGCAAATGACGGCTTAGAGGCAGCTTGGCCTTATTGCGGTGTGGAGACTTTTAGGTTTGTGTTTTGTTTGTGTTTTGGGCTTTTCCTGCATTGTTTGCAGAGTGGGGAACGTGCCTCTGCCTGATTTATGATGGAAGCTGCCAGGGACACTCCCGGAGCAGAGCGCGGCCTCCCCCGGCCCCTCGGGCTGCCCTGGGCCCGCGGGGGGTTCACCTGCTGCTCTGGGCAGGGGAGCTGCTGGGTTTAACTCCTCCTGTTCCTGCCTGCAAGGAAACCTTCCTCCCTTCTTCCTTCTTATTTCCTCCCCTCTTCCTTTTTATTTCCCCCTCTTTCCTTTTTATTTCCCCTTGAACATCATCTCGCTGCCTCGGCTCGTCGTTCCCATCTGCTGTGGGAACAGCCCTGTCTGTGTCGGGGTTCTCTGGATCTCCGATCCTCTCCGACCAGAGCCATCTCCCGCCTCCATGAACCAATTAATGACAAACTTTCCTCCAATAGAGTAAATAATTTCTTGCATTGGGGCCAGGATTGAGCTGGGAACATCCGCAGCCGTGCCGAGCGTTCCCCTCCCCGGCCTCGGCCTCCCGCTTCCCAGGGCCCCCGGCCAGGGCTGGGCACTGGTTCCTGCAGCCCAGTTTTTCCTGAAAAGGAGGAGTGTCCTGCCCTGACTTGCTGAACCCTGGGAAGTCCCTCAATGGAGAGGGGGACCCTTGGGTACTAGACTTGAATTTCTCAGAAAATCCAAGTCCTTTTCGCCTCCCACCATCATTCCCGAAGCAAAGGAACGTGGAAAGCCGGCCAGCCCCACACACATCCCTCCTCTGGGCGTGGAGCTCCGGGCTGGAGTCCGGGTTTCTGGAGAGGCTCAAGGTCCTGCTGGCACAGATCCCTCTGGGCCAGGAGTTTGTACTTAATTTTTTGTGAATTTTTGTTGTTCTCCCCCCACCCCCCCCCCCCACCCCAGCTCGGGCAAGGCCCACGCAGCTAAAGTTGTGGCAATCCCTTCTTTCCCATGAGTTCATCTCGTAATAAATCGCACCAGCCCTGCGGAGGGGGAGGAGAAAATGGAAAGATGTTTATAGAATTAATTCCCCAAAGGAAATCACACAGGGGAGGGCGAAGGGGGAAGAGTCGGGAATTTTTTTTTCAGAGGATAGAATTTATTTTTTTTTTTAAGTTTTTTGGATGGAAAAAAATCTGCAGAACAACTTCACTGCTGGGAAACAATTCGATTTCCTTCTCTGCTGCTCTCCACAGGAAGAGTTCACTCCCTGTGTGGGTTTTCTGCCACGCTGTGGGTGGAAGGGACCCTTCCCATTCCATGGAATGTGCAAAAGATTCCATGTGGAATACGCTGGTCATACCAGTGCTGAACACAGTGACTGGTTTGACTGGGATGTGTCTTCCAGAAACATTCCATCTCTTTGAGGGCAAGGTGGGGGGAAACTCCCCCATCTCCCTCAGGAGTTTCTCCTAATTAATGCCTGTTTAATCCCCCTCTTCAAAACTTCTGCGGGAAAAGGAAACCTCCCCACCCCTCCTCCGAGAGGCGTCTGAAGGGCTGTGGGAACACTCCGGCACTAAAAGGGGGGAAAAATCAAAATAAGAGCGGTTTTAAGATGTTTCACAGCATACAGCAGCGGGGGAGTGGGACTGGGCTGGACCCCAGCTCGGGTTCTGGTGTTGGGGGGTCCGGGGCTGGATCCCAGCTCTGTCTCTTCCAATGCCGGAGGATCCGGGTCTGGATTCCGGCTCGGTGTCTCCTGGAGCCGGGGGTCCGGGGCAGGGAGCCGGGGGGATGCTACCATCTGGTGGCACTGGCTCGCAGCAGCAGCCGGCTCCATCCCGGCTCCATCCCGGCTCCATCCCAGCCACGCTTCCCTGCCGGCAGCTCCATGAAAACCCACTACAGGGAAAACACCAGCTGACCCCGGAACAAAAGCTCCCCCAGCCCCACCGTGCTAAGGCTGGAGGGAAACCAGTGGCTGGGCTGGGTGGGTGAAGGGGGCTGGGACAGACACGGAGACTCTCCGATCCCAGACCTCATCCCTGTCCCCATCCGGTGTTTGCAGAGCAGAACCCGGTGGTGGAGGAGCCTGAGGATGACCGTGATAAACCCAAAGTGCCCGAGGAGAAGGAGGAGATGGAGCAGCCACAGATCAAGGTGCCTGTGCAGGTCGCCAAGAGGGAGGAGGAGAGAGGAAAGGTGGAAGAGAAAGTGCAGCTGGACCGTCCCGATCAAGGTAAAGGTGATCCTGGGAAAGGGGGCTGGGTTGGGAGCTGGGGGTGTGAGCTGTGGGACTGTTTCAGATACAGATCCTGAACTCTGCTCCTTACCCTCCTCCCCTCAGTCCACTTCCGAGGTGGTATTGGTGGATTGAAGGTGATTTAGTGTCTGATGCTCTGGAGGCTTGTTGGGAATGTGGCCTCCAGATGAGGGAGAGAAGGCAGGGCTGGACAAGGGCAGCATGGAGCTGGGTGTACTGGGTGTACTGGGTGTACTGGGAACCTGCTGCCTCTGACCCTGCCTGTCCACCCAGGGATTGCCCTGCCTGTGGGGGAAGCTCATCGCCACGAGCCCCCAGTCCCACATGATGAGGTGGTCGTGGACATGGGGCGGGAGCGGGAGGAATCCAACGAGAACAAGGTGGCTCCCGGAGGAGCCAAGGACCATCTGCTGGAGGAGCCAGCCAGGCTGAAGTCCCAGAAGGAGGCACCGGGCCCAAAACAAGGGAAGGAAGTGGTTGCCGAGAACCAGCAGCGGGGAGGGACTGCCGGGCCCGTCCCAAATCTGCAGAAGGTCCCGGAGGCAGCGGTGCAGCAGGGTGGAAGGCCGCCCTACAAGGATCTGGAGCCAGGGAAAGCCAGGCTGGAAGGCAAGGCACAGGTGGCCGTGCCAGACAGTGACACCGCCGAGGCTGCTGACCGGGACAAGTCACAGCTCCAGCTCCCCAGGAAAGCAGAGGAGGCTGAAAAGTCCATGGAGAAGGAAGCAGACCCTGGTAAGCTCCTTCCACGTCAGTTCATCTGAGCAAGCTCTTCTGGGCCTGTAATCCCCCTGGAGACGGGACAATTTGGTCATTCCCATCTCCATCCCAGTGCTTCCTTTTAACTCCACGAGTGGAGCACGTGAGTGTGCACAGCCCCTCCGGCAGCTGCTGCGGGAAAGGAGGAATCTGGTGGCTTTGACAGCTACTGCAAGAGCTGTCAAACAGTTGTTCGCTACCCGCCAGAATGTCAGGTGCCGTGCTGTTCCTGCACGGCTCCCAAATCACCGGGGACACGGAGCCGGGAGATCTTGACAGGGAACACATTGCCAAGTGCCCATCTAAAAGCCAGTTAGAGCTGTTCTTGCATGTTAATTGGCTGAGGTAGTTAGTGCTGGCTCGCTGCCACCAGGCATGGGATTGTTAAATATTGGGTTTATTACTTCCCTCGCAGCCGTCGGGTTGGATACAAATGGTGCCGGACGACGCGGAGGCGTTTTAGGGAACATCTGCACTGACAGCAAAGCTCTGTCGTCCTTTGTAGGTGAAAAGCAGGAGCTGCCCCTCCCAGAGAGAGCAGAACCGCTGGAGAACCGCAACACTGAGGAGAAACAGGAGAAAGTGGAGACCAAGCTGGGGGGTGAGCGTGTGTCCCAGAGCGTGTGGGGACGGGGGCACCCGGATCCCCCTGGATCCCTCTCTTTTGCAGGACAGTGTCTTGAGGCCACAGTCCCTGCTACAGTGGCAGCAGGTGGTGCCTGTCCCACCTCTGGCACACCTGGCAGGGCTACTTGGGGACCTGAATCATGCTGGCACCTGGGCCCGGCTGCTCCCTGGTGTCAGAGCCCTGGGAAGAGGGAGACAGGAGTGAAACTGCTCCAGCAGCATGGTGGGAGGGGCGTGGGCCGGGGCACATGGGGACACCTGAGGACATCACAGGGAAAAGCCCAGTCTGCTCCTTCCCCTCAAGGCTCCGGCTGCTCTGTCCCTGGGGCGTTGGAGCTGGAGCTGCAAAGCCCTTCCTCAGGCTAAGCTCCTCCCTCCAACCTCTGCCTGGCAAGGGGGGGTTGGAGCCTGAGCTTGGACTTGTGTGCAAGGCCCTTGCTCTCATGCCATCCTCTTCCAGCTTCCTTCTCTGTCTTCTGGCAGGGTTTGTGGAGTCGGATCTTCCTGCCAAGGAGAGCCCCTGCAGCCCATCCAGAGCTGACATGATTTCTGAGGGCTTTGGGTCACAGAGGTTTTATTTCCTCTCTCTTTTTCCCCTTTTCCAGAAGCAGGGCCAGCAAAACTGCTGGACCACAATGTGCTGCTGCAGGTGATCAAGGAGCAGCAGGTGCAGCACAAGCAGCTCCTGGACCAGCAGGCAAAGCTGCTGGCGGTGATCGAGGAGCAGCACAAGGAGATCCACCAGCAGCGGCAGGAGGAGGGGGCAGAGGAGAAGCCAAAGCCAGGTAAGGACATGGCTGGGGAGCAGGACGCCTCTGTGGGGTGCTCAGGGCTCAGAGCGTCTCTAAAATCAGGCTGGGAGAGATCTGCATTCCTTTGGCACATGGCAAAGTCCACTGCACAGCTATTTCTGGCTTCGGAGGTGGGGATGCAGCCCCAAGCATAGGGATAACGCCCCACAGCTCTGCTCGTCCTCCCGTGTGGCCTCATCTCGTGTTGCACAGAATGTGGTGGCAGGAGAAGGGAATGTCCTGAGCAAACCCTTTTCCATGTTGGTTTGTCCTGCAGCGGAAGCGCAGCCGGAGCCTGCCGTGCCCCTGTCCAGGAGCAGGGAGGACGAGGGGCTCGGAGCCAAGGGAGACACAGCCGGGAAGCCGCTGAGCAAGGAGCAGACAGAGCAGCGCCCGGGCCAGCAGCCCCCTGATTCCACCAAGCAGCAGAGGGACATTGTGGGGAGGCTGGAAGAGGCTGGGCACAGGCGTGACATTCCTGTGGTGCCTCCCAAGGAGTGGAAGGTGCCGCTGCAGGAGAATGACAGAGCTGTTAAGAATCCTGCGGAGAACCGGGATCCCTTCCACGGGGATGCCCAGCGTGTTCCAGCAGCCAGAAATCACCTGGAGAAAAAGCCCTTGGCAGAGGATTTGGGAGGAGAACGTGAAGCCAAAGCTGGAAGAGATGTCCACGAGAAGAAGAATTTCCTGAAAGCCGTGGAAGCAGCTACAGCTCCCATCCAAAGAGAACAGCCGGGGGCTGCCAAAGTTCAGGGAGTAGCAGGAAAGAGTTTGGAAAGAGACTCAGGAATAGACCTTAAAGCCAAAGCTCTGAGTCAGGTGGAGCCCAAGGACCTGGCAGTGGTGCCGGACTCTTCCAGTAACAGGAATGTGGCAGTGAGGGAGCAGCACCCCCGGGAGCGGGAGCGGCGGAGAGGGGCGGAGGCCGAGGGAGCGGGCGGGCTGCAGCGGGGCCCGCCTGGCCATGGGCACGGGCAGGAGGAGGATCCCCGGGAGGAGCCGCGGGGCCGGCAGGGCCGTGGGGATGGGGGTCCCTCCAACGGCGCCGACAGGAAACCCGGCCCTCAGGATGCTCCAGCGCCGAAGCTCGAGAACAGAGCGGCCACCCCCGGGGATCCGCAGCAGCCGGAGCGCGACGTCAAACCCAACCGGGACCTGAAGCTGCAGGGGGGCCTGGACCTGCGCCGCAGGAGACGGGACCTGCTGCCTCCCGACCAGGAGGAGGAGGAGGAGGAGGAGGAGGAGGAGGCGGCGGCTGCCCCGGGAGCCGGGGGGGTCCTGATCGGCCTGAACCCCCTCCCCGATGTGAAGGTGAACGACCTGCGGAGCGCGCTGGAGACGCGGCTGAGCCGGGTGGCCGAGGGCGCACAGCACCTGGTGCGCAGCCGCCACATCCAGCAGGTGACACAGGACAGGAGCCCATGACGTGGCTGTGGCCGTGCTCCACAGGGAAGGCTCAGGCTCACCAGTGGATTTTGGGCCGTTGCTCAGGCATGGAGAGATCTAAGCCAGCAGCACTTTGCTGGACGCAGCGCTCGGATCCACAGGATCTCCTTGGATCCCTGAGCACCATCCTGGGGGCTTCCACAGCGGCACCCCCAGCGTGTGCCTGCGGGTGGCCGAGGGGATGGCGACACTGGAAGCGACATTCCTGCTGTCCCCTGCCTTCCAGAGCTGCCATCCACCTCGGCTCCCTGCCAGGCCGCTGCTCCAAGGGCTCCAAGGACCTTTTCCAGCATCTCATCCATATCAAATTGCCTTCTCCAACCATCTCCCAACTCCTCTCAGAACCGGGAAGGGGCTCCATCGCCCTGGCTGTGCCGAGGGGACCTGGGATCCACACCTCGGGAAGGACTTTACCCCAGAGAGCCGTGAGCTGAGGACCAGCGGAGCCAATGCTCCAGTGTTGCATCGGGAGCAGAGCCTCACGTGTTTGGGACACAGTGGTGGTTTAGGAACCTCATTTAGTAGAAATTCTGCCTTAACCGGGCACAACTCCTGCCGTTGTGCTGCCTCTCTCCCAGGGATGGGATTTCTTGGCCACGCACTGGAATCACACGGAGCTCTGCTCTCGCTGCCCTCCCCGGGTGCTCCTCTCCGTGCTCTCCAGCTCCACTTCCCCTCTCCAAAGTGCTTTAAGAAGCTCAACTTCCCCCCCGACCCTTCCCAACCCAGCTTGATTCTTCTGCTGGAGGTGAGTAGTTTGGGAACAAACGTGGCAGAGCCAGGTGGATCCAGGGGCTCGGCTCATGCACACCTACCTCTTCCTGTGTTCCGTGTGCTCTTCCCAGCCTCCCCCCACCCTGTTCTGCATCCAGACAGCTCCCTGCTCCACCTCTGGAAATTTGTTTGGTGAGTGAGGAAGGGAAGAGCTTCCCCAAGAGCTCTGTGTTGTTTCAGGCTCCCAGTGATTCATCCCGTGGGTTTTTTGGGTTTTGTGTTTTTACATCCTGACCGGTGAATGTACGGAATCCAGTCCCAAAGCTCTCCCTAGACGGGCTGAGAATTTCCAGCCTGGAGCCCTCAGACCTCATCACTGTGGTGGGTTTTATTTCCCGACCTCCAAATGTCTTTGGCGACCTCGAGTCTGTGTCCAGTGGGACCCTGCAGAGCTGGGACAGGGTGGGACTGCCCCTGCCTGGTGCTCCCACGATGTCACAACCCAGAGCCACAGGGAAGCGGCCTCGGGAGTCCTTTGGGAAGAGCCCCTGGAACACTGTGGCCTTAAACCCCCTGAACATCCCAACGAGCTTCTCCATTAACGCTGTCGTCAAGCACAAGCACCACGGCCGAGAGCCCCGGAGCCACTCCAAGAGGCAGGGATGGGCTCTGGAGCTCGGCTCCAGGTCTGCCCTGGGGAGATGGATCCGGGCTGTGGCACCAAGCAGCCTTCCTGAAGTGAGAGGGAGCCAGAGCCCGATCGGCTCCTTCATCCCCTTTGCCGCCGGCTCCTGCCCCGCGGGGTCAGACCCGCCTGTTTGTTGTTCTCCGTGTGAACATGAGGGACCAAAGATGCTCCTGACATTCCTGCTCGTGGGAATGGCGTGGGCACCCCGAGCTGGGCTGGAAGCTGGCGGGAGCTGCCTTGTCCCGCCGGGAACGGCTCCCCCGGGGCGGGTGGAACGCTGGGAGGGAAAGCCCGGAGCGCGGGCTGAGCCCATCAATAAAATAAGCTGAAGCATTCTGATCTGAATTCCTCTTTTTTAATAAATAAAAATCGATCTGTGACCCTCACCCAGCCCGGGGCTGGAGCCGGGGAGCGGGTGGCAGCCGGGGAGGCCGCGGGGGCTCCGTCATTTGAGGACAAACCGGTGGGTTTGAGGGTTTTATTACCCCCGAACGTCTCCAGGCGGGGGCGGCTCCGGGGTCACTTCGGTGTCGCCTTTGCCTGCAAAGAGCCGCGGTCAGGACACGCCTTGGACGCCCCCCTCCGCCGGCAGCGGGATCGGATCTGGGACGGGGACTGGGACAGAGACGTACCGCCCGAGCGAAGCATTCCCGCAGCGCCTGGAACTCCTCCAGGCACGCGTCCCGCCGCAGCTCCGCCGGCCCGGCCGCCGCCGCCGCCACGCACCGCCCGTAGGCCGCGGCCTGCGGGAATCACACGGGACGGGAGCGGGGGCCGCCGGGACCCGCCGACCCCGGAGCCGACCCCGGAGCCGGCCCCTGCAGCCGCCCTGCGCCCCCCGGCCCCACCTGGTCCCCGCAGGCCGCCAGCGCCGCCGGGAAGCGCCGCAGCCGCGCCCGCGCCCGCAGCCACACACCGCGCCCCGACATCGCCTCACCGCACGGGCGCCGCCATGCCCGGGCGGCCGCGATTGGCTGCCCGCCCCGCTCGTCACACGCCGCGCTCTTCTATTGGGCGGTAGCTCCTCGAACCGAGCCGCTTCTGATTGGCCGCTCGGCACGGGCGGCTCTGATTGGCGGAAATGCCGGTTGTTTACTTCCCGCCTCCTTCGGGCGTCAATCCCGTGGGGCCCTTCCGGCTGGATCCCCGCCCCCTCTCGCCGATGATTGGTTGAGCGGCAGAACCTCGCCCTCTGATTGGTGCAGAACAGCTTCCGGGGGGCGGTGCCCTGACGCCGCTGAGGGGCCGGGCAGGGCCGGTGCCGGCAGTGTCATGGCGGCTCCGCTGCGGGACCGGCTGAGTTTCCTGAGCCGGGTACGGACGGGGGGTCTTGGGGGGTGGGAGGGGGCTGCAGGGGGCGTGGCGTCACTGCCCACCCGCGACGTCATCGCTGCACCCCCCCACGGGCTCCTACAGCGGCCTCACACAGCCCTGACGGGGCCGGGCCTGCCCCTGGGCCTCGGTCCAGTCCCCGCCACCGGGGTCCGGGTCGGGTCCGCCCCCTCTCACGCCGCCCCCTCCTCCTCCAGCTGCCGGTGTTGCTGAGGGGCACAGCCGACGACGACACCCCCTGCCCTGGGTACCTGTTCGAGGAGATTGCCAGTATCCTTCGGGGAGCCGGCAGGGGCCCCGGGCAGGAGTTTCCCCGGGCAGGGAGGGGATCCCGGGACAGGGGGAGTTCCCCGGGGCTGCTCCAGGCCGTGGTGGGCGCTGGAGGTCTGCGGGGCTGGTTGTGGGCAGCCGTGGTACTATGGGCCCTGGCTGGGACCCTGTGGAGGGGCTGAATTCCTGGCACTCGGGGGGCTGCTGGTGCCCTCCGGTCCCGGCTGGATCCCTAACCCGTCCCTAGAGATCTCCCACGAGTCCCCCGGGAGCAGCCAGTGCCTGCTGGAGCATCTCCTCACACGGCTGCAGAGCAGCTCCTGCCACGTCAAGTTGAAGGTGGGTCCGTGCTGGGAGCACTGGGCGGGTGATGGGATGGAACCCCCCGCTCCAGGGAGGGCAGCTGTGACTTGTCCTTGTCCCCCGAGCCAGGTGCTGAAGATCCTGCTGCACACCTGCTCCCAGGGCTCCCCCCAGTTCGTCCTACAGCTGAAGAGGAACGCCAACTTCATCCGAGAGGCCGCGGGTAATGGGCTGGGGGCACTTGGGAGAGCAGGAACAGCCCCATGGAGGGCTGGAGACCTCAGAAGGGCTCCTGCTGCGGGGGCTGTGCCAGGAGCAGGGTCCTACCCCACCTGGGAGCATCCCCCATGCTCCCCTCTGTGTGTCTGCAGTGTTCTCCGGGCCCCCAGACCCCCTCCACGGCAACAGCTTGAACCAGAAGGTGCGGGCTGCCGCACAGGTGGGTGCTGGAGGGACAGGGCAGCCCCCAGCCCCCTCCTCTGGGGACTCCAGGGTTCCCAGCGCTGCCCACACTCCTCTCTCTCTCAATCCCGCAGGATTTGGCCACCATTCTGTTCTCAGATGCGCCGCTGCCGCAGCCCCTGGCACTGCCCGCCCCGCCCCCGGCCCCTGCCGGTGAGCGCAGCCCCCCCGGGACGGGCCCTCGGTCAGGGGGGCAGGGAAACAGCAGGAAAGGGGAACCCTGAGTGCCTGTGCTCCCTCTGACATTCCCTGTTTCTCCCCCAGGGATGGGCTCCAGCCCCAGCCCCTGTGGCTCCCTGCAGGGATTCGGCTTCAGCAGTGACAAAAGCGGCTCCGGTGAGTCCTGGCCGGGCCCTCACTGAGTCCTTTCCCACTGGGAGCTGGGGCAGGGCCATGGGGGTCACTCTGTGCCTTGTCCTCTGAGCTGCCAGAGTTCCCTCCCCCCCCCTTTCCCAGCCTGGAGCCCAGTGTTGGGGTGATCCCCATGGGGCTGGGCTCCCGGAATTCTCCCAACATCCCAGCCCCTCGCAGCTTCCACAGGGGAGGCCCTGCTGAGCAGCCTCCAGCGAGCAGCCGAAGCCGTGGCCCAGGCCGTGCTCCCGGCGCCGGGGGGGCCCCAGCGGCTCCGTGGGGACCTCCCCGAGGACACCTACGAGCCTGTCCGAGCCCCATCCCCAGCCAGCAGCCCGGCCATGCCACCCCCGGCTCCTCCCACGCCACGCGGATGCCGAGGTGGGTCCTGCCGGAGCAGCCAGGGCAATCTGGGGGGTCCCCACCCGTTCTGGGGGGTTTCAGCTCAGCACCACTGTCCCTGCAGTGAGCCACCAGCCGGGGCTGGCCGGGGGTGGCTGGGAGGAGGCGGACAGCGGGCACAGCTCCCGGGAATCCTCGCAGGGCAACGAGCGGAGCCGCACCTCGGACTCCGGCAGCAAATCCGGCAGCGACAGCCGCTCTGGGGCCAGCCGGGAGCTGAGCCACGGGGCTGACAGGTGAGAGGGGCCCGGGGGGCTCCCCTGCCCTGGGACTGTCCCAGGTGCGTCCCCAGGTGCGCTGCCCTTGTTTCCACACTGCTAATCCAGAGTGTGTGCCTCCTGGGATGTTCGTCCTGCCGGGCATGGGCGGGCAGAGCTGCTCTGGGTGGGGGTCCCTGTCTGTCGGGGGCTGTGCAGGGCCCCCAGCAGGAGTAAGCAAGTGGCCCCTGCCCCCACGAGGTGTGTCCCCAGCAGGGTGGACGCTGACAGCCCGGGTGACTGCCGGCGGGAGCTGAGCCTGGTGTCGGGACTGATGCGCGGGGCCAGGGTCTTCCTCACCAGGGAGGAAGCTCAGCACTTCCTCAAGGAGTAAGTGATGGAGGCAGGTGCTCTTTGGGGCTGTGGGGGCTTCTGGGGGGCAACCTGAGTCCTTCCCTGGCTACCTGGGCCTGCACCCCCGGGATGGGAAGGGGCTGCGGTGACCCCCATCCCCGTGCAGGTGTGGGCTCCTGAACTGTGAGGTGGTGCTGGAGCTGCTTGGCCGGGCGCTGGAGGATCCCAGTGACAGCGTCCGCATGGTGAGCACAGGGGGCTCCCCGGGGAGGGCTGGGGGATGTTTGGGGGCCTGCCTGGCTCAGCCACGCTCCCTGCTCCCACAGAGGTCCATGTGTGCCATCTCTGCCCTCGGCTGCTCCGACCTGCTCTCCCCGGAGCAGATCTTCACCATGACCCGGCAGCGCCTGCAGCACCTCAGCCAAGGCAGCCCTGGGCCTGTGGCCAACCGAGCAACAAAGGTGACTCTGGGGACAGCCCTGTGCCCAATCCCCAGGGTGGGGGCTCCTGGGATGGGTTTGACAGCCCTTGGGGGACACACAGCTCTTGGGAATGGCTGCGTGTATGTCCCAGAGGGGTGGGATCTTTCCCAGGAGCGGGGAGCCTGGGTGGGGTGATGCTCCCTCTGAGCCCTGGGAGGGGACACTGGGGACAGTCCCTCTGCCTGGGAAAAGGTGCCAGGGCCAAGCCCCTTTCCCGAGCCGCCCTCACTCCGCCCATCCCCTGTCCCAGATGCTGCGGCAGTTCGAGGCCCTGTGCCGGGCCCAGCCCTCCCCGAGGGCCCCACGCCCGCCCTCAGCCCCCTCGGTGGGCTCGGCCGAGGACCTGCTCGTGGACATCCCGGCCCTGGCGCACGAGAGCTTCCTGACCCCCCTGAGCCCGGCCCCGACCCCTGCGGCCCCCACGGCCCCCGCTGAGGAGCCGGGGGTGGGATCGGAGCCCCCCGGGCAGCCCGGGGCCGCGGTGCCGGCCTGTCCCTGCGAGCAGGACGGGGGGAGCAGGCTGGCAGGGCACACGGCGGCCCCCAGCCTGTCCCTGTTCGCCGGCATGGAGCTGGTGGCCTGTCCCGGCGCGGTGCTCCGGCCACACTCGCCACCAGCGGAGCCACAGACGCCGTCCCAGCCCCAAGATGGGGCGTCGGACATGGAGGGCACCCGGCAGCCATCGGCCTTCGCCTTCCTCAACATGTAGCTGCTGTCGGGCCCCGGGGGCTGGGGGGCTGTGCCCCCCTCCCTGCGGGGCCTGCGCTGTCCTGGTGCCTCAGGGGGACACGGGCTGTGAAATGGCCGCAGGGGCCAGGGCTTCCATCAGGGGACAATGCCCCTCTTGCTGTCTGTGGTGTTCCAGGGCAGGCAGAGGGGTACGACCTCTTGCTCCTCTGAGCCGGACGGGGGTGTGGGACCCGCTGGGACTGAGCTGGGGGTGCTTTGGGGACCCCAGCACGGCCATGAGCGCTCTTGGGTGGCCCCCAGCTCCAGCCTGGGCTCTGTGGGGGTGTGGGGTGGGAGAAGGCACTGTCCCCATGGGGCCGGGACCCACCAGTAAACCCCCACTCGGGTCTGGGAATGTGTGGCTTCTTCCTGCGCCGCTGATGGAGCCTGGCCCATGGCTCCTCCTGGCCCGCAGCCCCACATTTTCCTATAGCCCCATGGCCGCCCAACAGCCCCACAGCTTTCCCCCTACCCCACTGTTCTCCCCCACCCCACGGCCCCTCTAGTAGCCCCATGGTTTCCCCTCTTCCTCCCAGCTCTCCCCTTACCCCAGAACCCCCTAACAGCTCCACTTTTTCCCATGGCCCCCCAGTACTCCCATGACCCCCCCTGCCCCATAGATTCCCCTCTCCAACCCACCTCCCTCAATAGCCCTATGACTCCCCCATCTTCCACGGCTCCCCCCTCCCCATAGCTCCCCACTAGTCCCAGTCCTCCTCTCAGCTCCCCAATATTTCCATTTTCCCCATTTTCCCCCCAAAAACCCCATGACGCCCCCCGCCCACGTGGGCCAAGCCCCGCCCATTTCCCCGCCTTCCGAAGCCACGCCCCTCTCCTTCCTCTCACCCCATTGGCTCACTCCCGCTAAGCCCCGCCCCCCGCCACCAGCCGCGCCCCCGCCACCATCCCTCCTTGTTCCCGCCCCCTTTTTCCGCCTCAGCCAATCGCGTCTCTTCCCCCGCCCTTCCCTCCCTTCCCATTGGTCGCTGGCCGCCGGCCCCGCCCGGTGGCTGTGGCCGGAGCGCGGCCGTAGGTGAGGGGCTGGGGGCGTTTAATGGCGGCCGAGCGGGGGCCGGGGGAGCGCAGGGAGTTCCAGGGGGAGCTGGGACAGGGCCAGGGCTTCGCTCTCGGCATCGCCCCCGGAGCGAGGGGGGTCTCACCCGCGTGTGGGTGCGTGGGGCCGTGGTCGTGAGGGGTTGGGATCTGGCGATTTGGGGCTTGGGAGAGCTTGGAGGGTTTGGGGTCTGGGCTGGGGGTCTGCGGGGATTGGGAGTTGGGGGGTTCTGAAAGAGTCTGGGTCATGAGGGGCTTGGGGCCTGGGGATATGGGCTGGGGTCGTGGGGTGCTTGGGCCTGGGTGTTCTGGGGGTCCTGGGGAGGGGTCTGGGGCTTGGGGGGCTCTTGGTGGAGGTCTGGGACTTGGGGGGCTTGGGGCCTGGGGATGGGTGTCCTAGGAGGTCCTGGGGGCATCTGTGCACTGGGAGCTTGGGCTTGCACCTGTGGCTGGGGTTCTGGGCCTTGGCAGTGGGGGAATTTTTGGGGTCTGGGTTTTGGGAGCTTAGAGGAATAGGTGTGCGACCTGGGTGATCCTGAGGGGCTCAGGGGTTTGGGAGCTTAGGGGCCAGGGCTTGCCTCTGGGTCACAGGGGGGCTTGGGGCCGTGGGGCTTCAGAGCTGGGGAGTCTGAGCTTCAGGGCTTTGAGGGGCTCGGGGTGCTGTGCTGGGCCTGGGCTCCTGAGCCCTGCTTTCCTGCCGTGAGCCCAGCGGTTTCCATGAGAGCCGTTTGTTTCCCCAGGCTGTGGAGCCAGAGGCATTGCCGAGGGCTTTGGTGGAGCCCTGAGAGGGGAAGCCAGGGCTGCCAGGGGAGCGGGTTTAGGGGCAGTATGGGTAATAAATGTAAAGAAAAAAGTGATGTGGTCTTTTCCTGGCTTAGCAATGGGGCTGGGGAAATGCAGAGGGGGAAAAGGTGGGAATGTGCTGCCCCGAGCTGGGAGGGGGCCCAGCCCTCCCTGTGCCCCCTGAGAGGGCAGGGACACTTCCAAATAAACCCTCGGCAGCGATTGGGAGCTGGGTGGGCGGAGGATCCCCTGGGAGCTGCCCAGGTGGTTCTTCAGCATCCCAACCTGATGTGGGGTGAGCTGAACCTCCAGCCTGCACGGATAAGGCCGTTCCGGGCCCGTGTGATCCTCTGGCAGCCGTGGGCTGTGTGGAGTGAAGGAGCCCGGGATGGGGAGCAGGGCTTTTCCCTCCCTTTCGTCCTCTGCTGGAATCCCGGCCCATAAATGGGACAGCAGCTCATGGGCAGCCAGAGTGTTGGGTGAAAGCAGTGAGGAGTTCACCCGGAGCCTCTCCCGGGCTGTGCTTGGGGTTATTTGCCATGTGGCAATTTGGAGGAAGGTGTTTTGTGCTGTTGGAACAGTTCCAGCACCGTGTGCCGGTGTTTGCAGGAGCCAGAGCGCCTGGTTCCGAGGCTGGATGCTCCATGCCTTCCCCTCTCTCTGCGCTGTGCTTCCAGGGCTCCTTCCTTCTGCTCCAGCATGAAGAGCACCCGGAGCTGCTGCTCCGTCCAGAGCTCCGATGTCGCAGACCTGATCCTGAAGGGGCTCCCGGCGCCGGTGTCGCGCCGCCCCGGCAGCGCCTCTCCTGCCAAGCTCATGGCGCGCTCCGTGTCCATGGCTGCCGACAGCAAAGCCAAGAGGAACGCCCCGGTGAGCCCGTGTCCTTCCCCCCGCCTGTGCCAGGGCAGGGAGTGCGTGCCTGGGATTTGGGATGGCTCCGTGCATGCCGTGGTTCCCCCAGCACCAGCCCGGCTTTGTTCTGGCACCGCCCTCGGCGGTCGCTGCTCGTGGTTCTCTGCTCGATGCAGAACAGCAAGTAGGGAGCGTCAGGATTCCCTCTTTTCCCTTCCTCGCCCTTCAGCTCCCTGCACCAGTTTCCGTCTGGAAACTGCCGATTTCCTGGTGTCTCCTGCTGGGATGTCAGGCCCAGCCTGCCCCTCATCGAGCACCCCCTGTTCCTGCCGCTCCTGAGTGGGGGTTCCCCAGAGAATGAGCCCCAGGTGCTTTCTGGGCTCCGTCAGGATCCAGCAGCAGACAGTCTGTGCTCCATGCTGAGTAATCCCTTGGCAGCATTCCCGTGCCCTTGTTCCCGGGAGCTTGTGCTAAGGAACGTGTTCCTGCTGGCTCAGCAGCGCCCGAGCGAGGTGTCATTGCCCGCTGCCTCAAGGAGAGCTTGGCAGCCCTGGGGCAGCGAGAACTCCGTGTCCCGCTGGGTGAGGGGGTGGGGGAGCCTGCCTGTGCTCCTCCTGAACGTGGCTGCTGGTTTTATCCCTGCTCTCCACAGGAGGATGCGGGATCCCGGGCCATGAACAACCTGCGCAGGTCCAACAGCACCACGCAGGTGAACCAGCGGGTGAACAGCTCACACAGGTACAGCTCCAGCCACGGACGTGTGTCCATCCATCCTGTGGGTGCCCCTGGGGGACACCCCACCCCTGTGTCCAACCTCCCTGGTCCTGTGGGGGAACAGGAGCCTTTCCAAGATGTACCCTGAGTTCTGTTGTGCACATCAGGAGTTAAAGCCTGGCCCTGGAAAACCAAGGTCTGGGGCTTTGGTTATTTTTTTGAAGAGGAGGTCCCTTGTTTAGCGTTTCATAGGATCACAGAATGGCCTGGGTAGGAAATGACCTTAAAGTCCCATGCAGGGACACCTTCCACTAGACCACATTGCTCCGAGCCCTGTCTAATCTGGCCTGGGACACTTCTCTTCCAGAGAAGTGCCCAGCTTCTGTGGGCAACCTGTGCCAGGGCCTCAGTGTCATCACAGGGAAGAATTTCTATTCAGGGAAATGGAGTGTATTTCTGTGGCTGTCACAAAAACCATTCCATTTAATTCCAACAGCCCTCATGGACCCACCAAGGCCATAACTGGGCTGTGTGAGGAGACAAAAGCTCTCTGTTCCCAATGCCTTCTGAGTTGGGATTTTCTGTTCTCCTGTTGGTCTGTGCCCATCCCTATCACCACACACCACCCTCAAACCCAAAGCTCTGTGTAAAAAGGAGTCATTTGTGGATTTTGTGGCCGTGTAACAATTCTCCAGCTCCTTTGTCCCCTTGTGTCACACTGGAGTATCCAAGTGCCCAGCATGGCCAGAGCGTGTCCTGTGGCTGTGAGTTATCCCAGAACCCCTGTTCTCTCCTCTCTGCCTTCCCTGGGTCTGGCTAAAGCTCGGAGCAGACAGGAGACTTCCTGGCCTTCTTTGAGAGCGATCCAGGAGGAAGGAAGAAACTGGCAACTCTGAGCAAAACTTCCCCAGAAAAGAAAACCACGTGGAATATCCTGGTGAGGACAGCAGGCTCTGGGAGTGGGTGGGCCAGGCCGGCTCTGTGCTCCTGGTGGTGTTTGAGGAGGTGGGTTTAGTAGCCTTATCCCTGCTGACTCTGTGGCAGGATGACCAGCCCCGGGCATTCCCGGGCCCCTCCAGCTCCCACGGCCTCGAGCCGCCCGCAGGCATGAGGAGGAAGGAAGCCACCGTGCTCCTGGCTGCCAACTTCACCGCCAACAACAGGTAGGACAGGGGGTCCTGAGCGGGGGTGGGCAGAACTGCGTGGAGAAAACACCCGGAGAGGGGAAGGTGCTGCTCCTGATGCTCCTGTTCTCGCCACACAAGGAGCAACAAGGGCGCGATGGGCAACTGCGTCACCACCATGGTGCACAACAACTACTCCACTGCTGAGAAGGGCCCTGCTCCCAAGAGCTCCAACCAGGCTCCCAGTTCCCTCAAGTGAGTGTGGGGGCTCTGCAGCTGGGCTGGCCACGGGGTCGTGTGTGGCACAGGACAGGGCTGAGTGGCTTCACCTTCTGTCCCAGCAATGTCGTCAAAGCGACCTCGAACGAGGATGGGGAAGGCAGCAGCAGCTTCGTCAAGTCTCAGAAGAATTTCTCCAGCAACAACATCATGACCTGTAACAACAACAGCAGCAGCAGCATTCCCCGGAGGAGGGAGGTGACCGAGGAGGAGGCCGAGAGGTGAGGGAAGGGGCAGGAGGACGGTGCCAGGAGGAGTGAGGAGCTCCAGGGGAGCTTGTTCTTGTCCTGTGGGATTTCACACTGGGGAAGGGCCACTCTTAGTGCACCTGCAGGTCCCGGTGCTGTGGGGAAGCCGCCTGTGCTCTGCTGCCCCTGGGGCCATGCTGACCCTCCCTCCCTGTCCCCACAGGTTCATCCAGCAGGTGAACCTGGCTGCTGTCACCATCCAGCGCTGGTACCGGCGGCACTCGCAGCGGCACAGGACGGCGGCTGCGGCTCTGGGGCGCCTGATGGCTGCCAAAAGGGAGGTTGGTCCTGTGCCCTGCTCTGTAGCCCAGACCCTCTGACACGCTGTCCCGCTGGCTGCGCAATTCGGTCCCTTTAGTCACCAGACCTGGGCTGTGAGAGTCGAGGGGGTTCTGGCTTTGCATCCAACCAGCCCCTCCATGGTCCAGAGAGCTGGGGAGGGTCCTGTTCCCTCAGAGCGCTGCTGGCTGTGTCCAGGGATTAGCCTGGGCTGGGTTCCAGCTGGAGCTGAGGTCCAAGGGCTCAGCACCACCCGGCTCCAGTTCCCCCAGCCCCCTGCCTGGGAGCAGGCAGACACTGGCAGTAGCAGCACAAGCCTCCCGTAATTGCCATTGTCTGGGCCACACTGGTGGCCGGAGAAGGGATGCCCCATCTCGGCTCATCCTAATGAATCCCTAATGAGGTGGCTTGTTAGAGTGATGGCGTTTCACAGCTATTTGTGTTTCTTTGTGTTCAATTATTTATCCCAGTAATGAAAAGCTCCCTTGCTCTTGTATGTGAGTCTATTTTTAAGCCTTGTCTCCTTGGTGGTTGCAGACCCAGATGATGACATAATAATAATAATAATAATAATAATAATTGCATTGAGGATCTAAAGAAAATGAGCTGCTCCAAAGTGGAGCTGTGCCAAGGGCTCCTCACCTGCACAGAGGGGAGGATGGAAAGCCTGGATATGGGGTGACCCAGGTGTGGGTGCCCCTCACACTTCTCAGTGGTGGGTGCTGGAGAACTCTCAGTAACACTTGTGATCCTCCTCTCTGGAAGGAAAGGCAGCAGCGGATGGAGGAGGGGAACATCCTGAATTTGCAGGAGAGGAAGGACGAGGAACGCCGGAAGATCCGAGAGGAGAAGGCGCGCCTGGCCCGGCACGCTGCCATCCAGGTAGGGCCAGGGCCAGGCTGTCGTGGCCTGTGTGACACCATTTGTTGGCATCATCTGGCGAGGCAGCGAGAGGCCTCTCTGCGTCTCCAAGGGCTTGGCATGGGGCGGGATCAGAGCCAGCCTTGGAAATGGAGCGCTCCCTCTGGAGATGGAGGTGCCACAGAGCGGTTTCCTGCTGTGCTCCTGCCAAGCCTTGGCAGCTCGTTCTGAGCTTGTGAAGACAGTGCTGGTTTCCATGTAGTGCTCAGGAAAATGGTGCTGTTGAGACAGGGAGACTCCAGGCTCCTTGGAATGGCCGAGGATGTGCGTGCCCTGGGAATGGGACCCTCCTCAGGAGCAGGGTTCCTCCGGAGAGGGCCGAGTACTGCTCCCATGTCCCTTGGCAGGAAGCAACACGTCATTGTCACCCTGCTCTTGCAGCTGGTGGTGCAGATGGGCTTGGCACAGGCTGCAGGAGTTGGCAGTAAAGCTGGGGATGTTTTAAACCCCAAATTTTCTTTGCTCTAATTGGAATCATGTTCCATCGGGGGGGGATTGGGGGAGACACAGCAGTGAGCAGCTGGAGGATGCAAAAACGCTGCCACAGCCTTGCAAACACAAGCTTATGCCTTCCCAAAACTTAAGGGCATCGATGGCTCCTCTGTCCCTGCAGGAGCTGCACCAGAAAAGAGCCCAAAAGGCCTCGGAGATGCAGCACTCAGCAGAAGAGCTGGTGCTGGTGAAGGAGAGCAGGAGGGTGCCCAAGAAGAAGCCTGGTGCCAAACCTGCCTCAGCCAGGAATGTCAGCCCGGCCAGCAGCCTCACCAAAGCCAACAACACCGGTGAGTCCCTCTGGCGTGCCCCAGAGTTCTGGGAGTGAGGGGAAGGAGGGGACAAGGCGCTGTTTGCTCTGAGGAGCTGCTTCCCAGGGGCTGGCTGGGGCGAGTGTCCGACAGCAGTCTGGTTCCTGTAGAGGCCAATTCCCCCTCGGCAGCCACGGAGCCGGAAGGAAGCGGCCTGGCAGCTCTTGGCTCCGTGCCCTCACAGGACCCCGGGGCAGAGGACAAACTGCAGGTGGGTCTGGCTGTGCCTCCTGGGGGTCCTGGCAGCAGCCGCTCTGCCAGCGTGACAGCAGAGCCTTTGCTGGTTTCTGGGGAGACCCAGAAAACTCTCTCACTCTCTCATCTTCTCCTTAGGATATGAGCTCCAGGGAGGTGGCTAACGAGGACCTGGAGACAGCAGTGACTGCTGGCAGCAGGGCTCCGTCCAAGGTCACGCTCAATGAGCTGCTGGACACGCTCCGGCTGCTGGAGGAGGAGCCGGAGCTGCTGCCCCCACCCAAGCTCCTCAAGAAGGACAGATATGCCTGGATGGACAGGGTGAGCCGAGGGATGGGACTGCTGTGTCCATCCTTGGACAGTGATGGCTGCCTGGTGAGCAACGGCTGGGCACTGCCAGGGAAGGTGGTGGAGGAGCTTGGAGTGAGTGATGGAGGAATTTGGAGGTGGAGATGGAGGAGTTTGGAGGTGATAGAGGAATTGTTTGGTGCGTCAAGGGCTTGGACATCTGCAAGGAACAGCAAATCCATGCAAGGGCTGGTGGTGGGACAGGGTTTAGCCCAGAGGATGAGGCTGGTTACTGGGCTGCAGTGATGGAGAGAAGCCAGCACCTCTTCTCCCGAGCTTTCCCCTGGGTGCTCATTCACCACGGTGAATTCCCAGCAGGAGCCCAGCTCCAATTCCCTGACTGCTGATAACTTGGAGAAGTTTGGGAAGCTGAACCACTCGCCGGGGGTCCCCGAGGATGGGGCTCTGCTCTCAGAGGCCAAGCTCCAAAGCATCATCAGTTTCCTGGATGAGATGGAGAAGTCGGAGCAGGAGAGGCCCAGGTCGGCTGCCTCGGCCACGCAGCGGGAGGTGAGTCCATCTGTGCTGTGGGACTCTGGTGGGAATCATCCCCATCTCCCTGTCCTCACTCCAAGTGGTTCCACCACCTTTTCATCATGCTTTTTCTGCTGTGGCAGGGCTTCCTTTTGGAAGAGGAGCTGGCTCACGTGGAGCAGGTGTCGGCTGTTGCTACGGAGGTGACAAGCTCCATGATGAGGCTGAAGCTGGAAGTGGAGGAGAAGAAGAGAGCCATCAGCCTGCTGCAGACTGCTCTGGTGTGTCAGCCTTGCATGTGGTTCTCGGGGATATGAAGCATGTGATCAGGGTTATCCCTTGATTTTACAGAATCATGGAATTGTTTGGGTTGGAAGGGACCTTAAAGATCATCTAGTGGGGAGCCCCTTCTCCTGGGGCTGAACTCCCTTCTCGTCTGACGGAACTCCAGGGAGGCTGGATGTTCCTGCTGACAGGGGTGGGAAATGTGGGCACCAGGGCTTTGCTTTAGCTCTGTCCCTCATTTTCCTGGCCTGATGGTGATTTCCATGTCGTGGCTGTTTGATCCCTGCTCCCCACAGACTCAGCAGCGGGAGCTGACCGACCGCCACGTCAAACAGACCGAGAAGGAGCTCGGCCACCAGCTCAGGCTGCAGAGGGAGCAGTATGAGGCAGCTATCCAGAGGCACCTGGCCTTCATCGACCAGGTAATCCCTCATCCCAGCTCCTGAAGGCAGAGGTTGAGGTGGCTGCACCTGCCTGATGCCGGCCCCTTCCCCTGCCCAGCTCCTCGATGACAAGAAGGTGCTGAGTGAGAAATGTGAGGCTGTGGTGGCAGAGCTGAAACAAGTGGACCACAAGTATGGCCAGAAGATCACCCAGATGCAGGAGCAGCACGAGCTGGTGAGGGGACAGGGAAGGTGGAAGGACATGTGTGTCCTGATTTTGCTCAAATGGGGCCTCTGCCCGGAGCAGTACAGTCTCTGTCACCTCAGTGGGATCTTGACACTCCAAGGAGCTCTTCCCTGTGCACAGGAGGTCCCTGTCACCACGGAGCTTTGTCCTGGCTCCCCAAAAGGCTCCCGTCCTCTGCTGCCCAGAGCCAGGAGCGTGGCATTGACCAAGGGACAGTGTAAGCTCCCAGGCTCTGCTCAGAGAGATCCTTCCCACACATCTGGCACAGGGTGCCCAGAGCAGCTGTGGCTGCCCCATCCCTGAAAGTGTCCAAGGCCAGGTTGGACAGGGCTTGGAGCACCCTGGGCTAGTGGCAGGTGTCCCTGCCCATGGCAGGGGATGGAACTGGAGAAGCTTTAAGGTCCCTTCCAACCCAAACCATTCTGTGATTCCATGATCCCATGTAAGCAGAGCTCTCCCAGGCTGGGGGTGACCGGGGTGTGATGCTGGCACAAACCCAATGCCATGGAGGAATTTTGCTTCCCCTGTGGATGGAGACAGCTCAGCTCGCCCCATGCCAGGCCTGGTAGGAAGGCAGCACCGCTGGGCTTATCACAGCTCTGCCATCCCAGTGCCTGCTTGTCCTTGACCTTGGAGCTGAGCTCATGCCTGGCCAGACCGTGGGGGTGCCTTGGTCTCCGGAGCAGGCTCCGACCCTGTGGCACGCTCCTGGCCAGTCCCTTGGCATGTCCCTGTCCCTGCCCCTTGAGCTGTGTCTCCTCTCACCACCACGGACTCCTGCCCAGCTCCGCCCTGCCCGTGGCTCCCACAGACACGGCTGTGTGGATTTGCCTCTCCCCCACATTCCCCTTCTCTCTCCATCCCCTCCTTTCTTTCTCCCCAGGTCTGGCGCACTTTGGGCCCCTTTTGTGAGGTAAATGTGGTCTTTGCTCTCTTTTGTGCCTTGCCCTCTGTTCTCGTGCCCTGACCTGCTCTGGCCCTGCTCCAGCCCCTGCCAGAGTGCTTTCCGTGGCAGGGAGAGGGAAGGCTGGAGAGGAAAGCACCATCACACAGGGACGGATGGGCTGCCCCGCATGCAGGGACCCTTGGCAGCCCCCAGTTCCCCTTCCCTCTCCGTCGGTGCTCTCATATCTTGGCAGTGAGCACTTTCCCAAGGGGATAGAGGAGAAGGCACTAGGAGAGTGTGTGGCCACTTCTCTGGGCTGGAAGAACACACCTGGCCAGGGCTGTGCGTGTATCCATGCGCAGCTCCACAGCTTCCTTCCCAGCAGCCCAGCTCCCAGGCTCCCAGGGCTTTTCTCTCCCAGCTTCTCTGAGGTTTTCCCATTTGCTTCCAAACAGGAGATTAAGAAACTGAAGGAACTCATGAGTGCAACTGAGAAAGTCCGACGGGAGAAGTGGATTGAGGAAAAAACCAAAAAGATCAAAGAAATCACTGTGAAAGGTACGGGCAGGCTCCCTCAGCAGCAGGTGGAGCCGGGACAGCACCAGGGTGGTCCAGGACAGATTGGGAAGAGCTCCTTGGTGTGGGCAGTGTCTGCTCCCTGTTTTTGGTGGAGCAGATGCCAGAGGGCAGGAAAACCCCTCTGTGCTCATCCCCCCTTCTTACCAGCCCCTTTGAGCTGGCCAAGGGCAGCGGGGTGGGATCTGGGCCGAGCCGTGACCGCCCTTCCCGCTGTGCAGGGCTGGAGCCGGAGATCCAGAAGCTCATGGCCAAGCACCGCGAGGACATCCGGCAGCTGAAGCTGCTGCACGAGGCCGAGCTGCTGCAGTCGGACGAGCGGGCAGCCCAGCACTACGGGCGGCAGGCGCAGGAGCTGCGGGGGCTGCTGGAGCGGGAGAAGGAGGAGCAGAGCCAGCGGGAGCGGGAGCGGGCCCGGCAGAGGTGCGTCACTCCGGGCTCAGTGCTGCCTTGGGGCTCACAGCTCTGGGGTGCTGTCCAGCATCAATCTGCTGGTGGGATCCCAAAATCTGGAGCTCCGTGGGGAGCAGCCCCTTTCTCTTCACCGGCCTCAGGTGGGCGATGCCCCTGAGCCAGGAGCGTCCTCTGGCATCATGAAGGGCAGGGTGGAGAAGAGGCCGAGTGCTCAAAGGCACATCCGTGGAGTGTCTGTGCCCCGCAGGTGTGAGCAGCAGCTGGAGCAGGAGGAGCAGGCACTGGAGCTGCAGCGGCGCCGGCTCTATGCCGAGGTGGCCGAGGAGAAGGAGCGGCTGAGCCAGCAAGCAGCCAGGTGAGCAGGCTGGGGGCCTGGGGCTGGGGGCAGCCCTGGGGCCGGGCTCCCATGGGAAGAGGTGCTGGTGTGGATGCTGGGAGCTGTGTCTGTGCAGGCAGCGAGCGGAGGTGGAGGAGCTGCGGCGGCAGCTGGAGGCCAACAGCTCGGCCCTCACCCGGGCGCTGCGGGACGAGTATGCCAAGGAGAAGGAGGAGCAGGAGAGGCGGCACCAGGTCTGGTTCCCCCTCACCTCCAGCCCTTTGGGCACTGGCACCACCAGGCCTCGGACCCCACCGGGGCAGCGCCAGCAGCTGCTCCCAGCCGGCACAGAATGCTCCCAGGGCTGAGCTGTTGTTTTCCCTTCTCCTCACAGGCAGAACTGAAGGTGCTAAAGGACCAGCTGGAGCTGGAGAAGCAGGCCTGGGAGGCCAACTATGTGAAGAAGGAGGTAATGGCAAGAGCTGTCCTCCGGAGGTGCCACCCACGGGCTCTGAGAGGGATTTGAGGCTGCATTTGCTGTCCCTGTTCCCAGGAAGCCTGGTTGCTCTCTCGGGAGCGGGAGCTGCGGGAGGAGATGAGGAAGGAGAGGGACAAGGAGATCGAGCTGGTGATCCAGCGCCTGGAGGCCGACACGTCCTTGGCCAAGGAGGAGTGTGAGAGGGCAGCAGAGAACAGGTGAGGGGGAAAGGGAGGAGGGAGGGTCCAGGTCCTCCAGGGGCTGGTCCCTTTTCCCTGTCCCCTGGGCATCTCTCCAGTGAGCTCTGGAGCAGTGTTAGTGCAGGAAGGAGCAGCTCACAGGGACAAAGTTTACCTCTCACCTGAGGAAGCAGCCCTGGATCTCCCATGGGGCAGCTGTGCCCTTGCTGCTGTGCCCTGGTCCCTCCTGCAGCAGGAAGGGGGCTGGGATGATCCCTGCAGCAGCGGGATGAGCCAAGCTGCCTGTCCTTCCTGCCGGTAGGATCAAGAGGATCCGAGACAAGTACGAGGTGGAGCTGCAGGAGCTGGAGCGGTCGGAGCGGAAGCTGCAGGAGCGCTGCAATGAGCTCAAGGGGCGGCTGGCCGAGCTGGAAGGGGAGAGCGTCCGGCTGCAGGGCCTGCTGAAGCACAAGGAGCAGGAGGTGGAGGAGATCCGGAAGGTGAGCAAGGAGCAGAGCCAGGGCCCTGCCTGGCCCGTGCCTGGGTGTGCGGGACCAGCTGTCCCAGGGGCACAGAGGCCTGACTGAGGTGATCCGGCAGGAGTTTGCGGACAGGCTGGTGGGGACGGAGGAGGAGAGTTCGCGGCTGAAGGCGGAGATGGCAGAGCTGAGGGCCCGGCAGCAGCTGGAGCTGGACAGGCTGGTGCGGGAGAAGGACCGGGAGCTGGAGGAGGTTCACAGGAGGTGAGGGAGCCCGGGTGTGGTGCAGGAGCTCAGTGCTGCATCCTCAGGAATGGCTTCCAGCCCTGTCCAGGCAAACCGGGCCGAGGAGTCTTGCCCGAGCCGGCTGCTGCTCAGACACCCTGAATCCTCTGTTCCTTGTCGCTGCTGGCCTGCTCTGTGGCATCCCGTCCCCAGGGCTGTTCCTGTCCCTGCCTGCAGAACATGAGTGCCAGGAGAGGCCAGTGGAGCACAGCTCTGTCTGTGTTCCTCCCTGGCAGGAGCCCTGGCCAGGATCGGTGTCACCTCCTGGGGGCTCTCCGAGGCTCACACACGATACCTGTGATGGCAGCCACAGTGATCTTCTCCAGAGGGGCAGGGCCCAGGGTCAGGGCACAGCCACAGAGGCTGAGGGCAGCTGGGACATCCCTAAAACACTATGATAATTAGGACTTAGGAAGCTAATGTGCCTTTCTTCCTGTAGACCAGTCAGTCCACACTACCCAGCACCCAGCAATGCAATAAAGGTGCTGCCAGGTGTGATGGCACCTGGAGCCCAGCTTTGGCTGGGGGAGAGGGGCTGAGCTCCCGGGGCTGAAAGCCCGGTGTTTGGCCCCCCATGTCCGTGTCAGGGTGAAGGCGGCGGTGCTGAGGAAGGAGGAGAGCATGAGCAGCCTGCGGAAGCAGTACGAGGTGAGTGAGGGCTGCCCCGCCCTGCCCGGCTGCGGCTCTGCTGGGCACCGCGAGCTCTCCCCTGTGCTCCTTTGCAGGCGGCCGTGCAGAGAGCCAACCTCCTGGAATCCCTGCTGGAGCAGCAGCGGCAGCTGGCCACGGAGTGACCGTCCTGCTGGGCAGGGAGCGGGGCTGGGGTCAGGGTCAGGCTCTCCCCTCCCTCTTCCCTCGTTCTCCACAGCCTGGTCCCAGTGCGGTGGCCGTGCTGGGACACTTGGTGGCCTTCAGATGTTTGGGAGTTTTGTTCTGATAATAAATCTCTGCTGGTTTCTACAGCTGTTTCTGTACCTGTGTACGTCAGTGCCAGGGCACGAGTGGCTCCTGCTCGAGGTCTGTGCCCACTCCCACCTTCCCGACCCCATTCCTGCATCCCAAGACCCTCCCTTGCTCCGAGGGTGCCCAGCACCCCTATCTAGGCCTTGCTTCCCGTTCTAAACTGAAATATCCAGTAGGACGCAGGGAGGCAGAGCCAGGGCAGGATGTGATCCCACAGCCTCTGCTACCTGCAGCTTCCTCAACACCCCCTGACAGGGCCGGGAAATGCCTGGGCTGGGCCGGTGGCATCTGTTTCCTCTCGGCCGGGAGCATGCAGCCGCTCTGTTCCCTCCCCCGGGCCGGGGCTCGGAGCGGGGGCCGGCAGATGTTTTCTCAGCAGAGTCCCGGGTGTTTCCCATCCGTCCTGCTGGTCCTTGCGCTCGGCTGGAGCTTCGCCCTGCCCCGTGGCAGCACTGCCAGAGCCCCCACGGTGACATGGAGCCGCAGAGGAACCCTCTGTCAACCCAGGAAGCTGCACAGGGGCTCGGCCACTTCCCGACGCTGGCGTTTGTCCCAGCGCGGGCTCCTGGCTGCAGCTCCCGGGGCCGGTGTGATCCCAAGGCAGCCCATGGATGGCCCAGATCCCTGCCCGTGCTTTGGCACTTGATTTGGGTGTTGTGGGGCACGAGCAGTTCCTCCAGCTCCGGGGCAGGGACACAGAGGGTGGCTGGGGTCCTGCACAGCGGAGCCGTGCCCGTGCGCTCTCTGTTCCCAGGCTGGAGCGCTCATCCCGGTGTGCCGGGACAGGCCGGGCACGGCGCTTGTTCCGCTGCTGTTGCTTTTCCAAGGGGTGTCCTGAGCGCCGCTTCGGCCCCCGCCCTGCACAGCCCCGCACGGGCCAGCCCGAGCCTGTGCCAGCGGCTGCGGCCCCGGGAGCTCTGGCGTGGCAGAAGGGGGCTCAGCCCCCTCGTTGCCCGTCCAGGGGCGCTTGTGCCTGTGCCCCGTGGATCCGGGGTAGGAGCCAGAGCCCCGTCCGGCATCGCCGCTGCGGGGTGAGCACCCACCCCCGGTGCCCGGGCTGTGCCCGGCGCTGCTCCCGGCGTTGCTCCCGCCGCTCCCCGGGGCTCCGTGTGCTCCCGCATCTTCCCGGCCCCTCCCCGGCATCGCCCGGGCTAATTTCTAGGCCAGTGCACGGTTCAGGCATGAATAAATCAGCGCCGTTGCATAACGAACATGCTGATTTTCACCGGATGGCTGCGCCCGCGCCCACCGCCCGCACCCCGCGGGTCCCGCGTGCCACGAGCCGTGTCCCCGTCCCTGTCCCCGTCCCTGTCCCCGTCCCCGTCCCTGTCCCCGTCCCTGCCGAGCCGCGGCACGGCGGGCGCTCAGCCAGGCTGGCGGCGACTGTGCGGCCGCTGCGGGCTCTGCCAGAGATCCCCAATTAAGGAGCCCCTCTCCCCCCGGCTCCCCCGGGATTAGCGGGACGAGCGGGGCCCGTTGGCCGCCCCGTGGCCGCGGGGCCGGGAAGGAGGGAATCGCGGCTCAATCTGCTGTCTGCCCGGAAGGGGATTAGCTGCAGCCCCAGACAAATCAGCCGGGAAGCCGGCGCAAGTGGCAGGATCCGAGCAGGGTAATCTCCCTTTGGGGAGGATCTGTAATCTCCCCTGCTAATTGGGGCGGCGGCAGCGGCACTGCCCGGACCGGGAGGGGATGTCAGGGGACCGGTGCCACCCTGTGCCTCTGCCTGGGGCTGGATCAGCCCTGCCACCCGCCCCGACCTCAGGGCTGGACCTGAGGGGCTCCCTGGGGCTTTGGGCCTCGATTCTCCTTTGGGATTTTCTCTTTTACAGCCACATTGGAAATCTGGTGGGAAGCAGGACAAGCGGCAGGGGGCACAGGGCGGGCGGTGGGTTTGGGTGACTGTGACAGAGCTCAACCCTCCTCCTGGATGTGTCAGGTGGGGCTACTGGGGGTGTCACCTGGGCAAGGAGGGTGCTGGGGCATGGGCTGCTGCACTCGGTGTCCCAGCTGAACTGGGGATTTCAGGTCTTCTCAAGGAGGGCAGGGTGGCACAGCAGGGCTAGGCAGGCACACACTCCATTCTCATCCCCCTATCCCATTCCTATCCCAATGCCATCCCCAGGCCATCTCTGTCCTTCTTTCCCATCTCATCCTCACTTCCATCCCCCCCAGTCCTCATTCTCATTCCCATTCCCATTCCGTCCCATCCTCATCTTCCTCCCCATCCCACCCTCTCCCAGACACAGGAGGGAAGGAACACTGGGCACTGGAGCTGCCACCCCCAACACAACAGGGTGATTTCACCCCCTCCCACTCACTGAAGCCCCCCTGCCCCTTGCCAGTGCCAGGAAGGCCTCAGCTCATCCTTGTCCCACCCACATTGGGACCAGCTGAGCATGTTTGGGATGCTGGGGATGGCTGGGCCCAGTAGGTGCCCGGTGCAGGCGGGTGGGTGCCCGGTGTGGGCTTGGCACAGCTACCCACCCCCGTCCCGCCTGGCCGTGACTCAGCCGGTGCCAGCTCAGACGCACGTGGCCACCCACTCACACAGGACCACGGCCAGTCCAGAGGGCAACAATGGCACCAAAGCTCCGAGAGACCCCAAATGCTCCTGACACACACAGACACTGTACCAGGTCAGTGCCACCTTTGCTCGGCTACTCTGACACCCAGGAAGGCTCATGGAGGAGCTCAGGGTGTCCCACATGTGGGGTCATGGCCTTTGGGCATCCAGAAGGGACCAGGGACCCAGTGGGGAGGGCAGCAATGGGGTGCACCCCAGCCGGGGGTCTCCAAAATGAGTGATGGGGCATCAGCAGCCCCCTGCTACCCCTGGCAGAGGCACTGGGAGATCATGTGGGACAGAGCTGCTCTGGAGCAGAGAAATGCGGAGGCAAGGGAGAAGCTGGCTCCAGCGTGTTTATTCTCCCAGCAGCCGGTAATTTTTCCAGGCCTGTATCTATTTGTGGCGACGTGACATGTGCAGCGTGGTGCTGTTCTGTGCAGGCTTGAAGGCTTGTAAAAAATTAATCGTGTACGCAAAATTTGGCTTTAAATATTCAAACTGGTGGTGGGGATGTGCGAGCCCCGTGCTCAGAGTTGAGCCCAGCAAGGGGTGGGACAAGGGCCTGGATGGGGGTTCCCAGGAACGGGACGGGACAGGATGGGACAGGACTGCCCTGCCATGACCCTGGAGGAAAGTCCAACCTGGGTCCCAGGTGGACTCTGTGACCAGTGGCACCCACAGCTTCACCAAGCTCTGGTTGGGAGCTGCCAGGGGTTGTGGGTGAAGCCGTGGGATGTTCCCTGCCAAGGAATTGGGACTCCCAGGTTTTGGAGCATCCTGTGTTTGGAGGGCACACTCCCACGTGCCAGGGCTGTGGCGTCGAGCAGACGAGGCCGAGCCATGGGCCTCACAAGGGGCAGCCTCCCAGCCCAAAGGGGACCCCACACCACGGGCCTGGCTGGGGGGCTCTGCTCCCCCTCGGGATGGGACTGGGGGGCTGCAGGCTGAGGCCGTGTTGGGGCGTGGGGGCAGAGATGGGGTGCAGGGTGTGTGGGAGGGGGGCTGGCGGGGGGTTGAGGGGCTGGCTGGGGGCAGAGGTGCTCATCCCGCCCCTGTTTCCCATCCCTGTCCCCATCCCTGGTCCCGGGAAGCCGGCGGTGCCCGGGATGGGTCAGCACCGGAGCAGTTCCTTACTTGAGGGGTCCCAGCCCCGCTCCCGGGGGATCCCGTCCCCACTCTGGGGGGTGGCTGCCCTTGAGTGGTCTCGGCCCTGCTCGGGGGGTCCCGGCCCCGCTCCAGGGTGGCGGCTGCCCCTCGGGGGTCCCGTCCCCGTCCTGGGTGTCCCCACGGACCCTATCCATCCCGGCGGGACCGCGCGGGGGCGGCGGCTGC
>NW_024581084.1:2266603-2282864 GCF_017639235.1 Corvus kubaryi
TCGACCCCGGTAAGTGCCGCAGCCCCGGGGCTGACGGACCCGCACCCCCTCCCGCGCGCCGAGCCTCCCCCGGTGCTCCGCCGTGTGCCCGGCTCGGCTCAGCCCCGCATCAGCTGCCCGCGCTGCCCTCCCGGTGCACCGGGAACGAGCATCCCCGCATCGCGCTGCAGCGCGGACAGAGCATCCCCTCGCCCTCATCACCGGGAATGTGACAGCCGGACCCGACCCGGTGTGGCACCCCTGTGTGCTGCTGGGACACCCCGGCGTGGCGGTGGCACATCCCGGTGTGGCTGTGGCACGTCCCGGTGTGGCCGTGGGACACCCCGGTGTGGCGGTGGGACACCCCGATGTGGCCGTGTGACATCCCAGTGTGGCGGTGGGACGTCCCGGTGTGGCGGTGGGACACCCCGGCGTGGCGGTGGGACACCCCGGTGTGGCGGTGGGACACCCCGGCGTGGCGGTGGGACAACCCGGTGTGGTGGTGGGACAACCCGGCGTGGCGGTGGGACACCCCGGCGTGGCGGTGGGACACCCCGGTGTGGCGGTGCGGTGGGATCGCTGCCGCAGCTGGGCGGCATTTTGTTCCGCGGACTGGAGCGCGGAGGAATCCCGGGGCTGCGCTGCCTCTGAAGGCATCTCCGGGATTGAAACGGAATAATAACAACAGGGAGGATGGTGATGGTGAGAGGGAGGAAGACGGAGCCGCCGGGGCTGAGCCCCCGCCGCCTGAGACACGCGCCGGCCGGGGAGCCGGGGGCTGAGGGTCCCCGGTCGGGCTGGGGGAGCCGGCGGGGCTCGGTGGGGTGCCGGGGCAAGGCAGCGGCGTTTTGGGGCGCAGGCGTTATGTAAGCGCCGTGTTCCGGCCGCGGCGCAGCTGCAGGAAGATGCTGCAGCCGCGGAGCAGCGCGGGGCTGGCGACTGCGGTGCGTGTTTGGGGCTGCGGCCGCCGCAGCCGCCCCTCACCGCCGCCCCTCGCAGCCTCCTCGGGTCCCTCCCGGTGCGGGGCTGGCACCGCGAGGGCACCGGGACCCCTCGTGGGAGCGTCCGGCGGGCCCGGCGGGCGCTCGGCTCCGGCCCTTTGTTTACCAGCTCGGGATAACGCGTGTCGGGTCTGGCAGCCGAGCGGCGGTGCCGCGGCTCCCGCCGCTGCCGGCGCCTCGTCCGGCACCCCGAAGGCGGCGAAACGGTGCCCGTGCCGGGGGCGGTGGTGCCGGAGGCTCCGGCTGTCGGTGCCGGGCTCCCGCATCCCTCCCCGCTGCCTTCCCGGTCCCTCCTTCCTCCGCTGCTCCCGCTCCCCCGGCTGCGCACGGTCGGAATCCGTGGGGGGATTTGGAAATGAGCCGCACCAGGACTCACCGAACGGGGACTTTGTCCCCAGCCGCTCGTTATTTGCTTCTAAAATCTCGTTATTTGCATCCAAAATGCGGCAGTGCCGGGACGGAGCCGTTTGCCCGGCTCAGCCCTTGAGGGGATTTTGCTTTGGTTTTTGGTGTGGCTCCCGCTCCACGCGAATCCTGCCAGCCTGGGGGTTCTCAATGCGGGTTTGGTTTAAAAACCCTTCAGCCCTGTTCCCAGCCCTGCCTGTCGCTGTGCTGCCAGGCCCAGGGCTCGGCGCTGCCGTGCAGCTGCCACCCACCAGCTCCGGGAGAGGAATTAGAGGGGGGAACAAACCAGATTCCGGATTTCACGGCTTCGTGGATTTAGTCCATGTGGCAGCAGCTCCTGCCTGTGTGGCATCGTGGCTGCCTGTGCCAGCCTGGCTCCCTTGTTGGGGTTGGCTTGTGCTGGTGAGGAAGAGGGGGAAGCAATTTGTAGGGCACGACGGCACCTCAGCTGGGACAGGACAGGAGAGGCCCAGGTGCTCTGGTTCTGCTGAGGGGAGCATCTCCTCCTGGGCCCACATTCCCTGGAAATGCATGGCTGGAAGCAACTGCTGTTGAAGTTGGGCCATAGATGGCCTGGTGGCATGGAACAGTGACAGCGGTGTCACCTGGGGTGGAGGTGGCACAGGAATGTGCCAGTGCAGCTGCCCGTGTTCCAGCCTCACCTGCTGCTTTTGCCTTGTCCCAAGACCTGTGACAGGCTGTGCCAGCTCTGTCAGGGATTCATTCCCTTCCAGGTGCTGGGGGCTCTGGGGGAGGGGCCCAGCCCCGCAGCCTCGTGGTTCCCATCTTGCTTTCCCCATCCCTGGGCCAGGCCTGGAGCTGGTCCCACACAGAGCACTGGAGCCAGCAGCAGAGCACGACCAGCAAGAGGCACGGCCATGCTGCCTGCCAATGCATATCCCACATCTCCTGGGCTTCCCATGGGAATTGGGTGCCCACTCTCCACCCTGGGGAGTCGAGGAAAAGGGAGGGCAGGGGGTCCCCCCAGCCCTGTGGTTTTGGGCCCACCTGGCACCCACTGCCCCAGGCCTCCCAGTGACAACAGCGTGGCGAGTGCTGGTGCTCCATGTCCGGCACCACTGACTGCTCCTGGCACAAGGATGGGAAAGGACTTGGGGGACTGTGGTGGCAAAGGGGCCATAGCAGCCAGAAGGACCCTGGCAACCCAAACTGGGGCCAGGCACCCCCTGGCACCAACCAGGCCATGCAGGGGGAAAGGTGCCTTTAGGACTGAACACGCAAAGGGGTTTTGGGGCAGGGCAGTGGCAGCTCCTCGGGTGGGAGGTGACAGTGGTGGCAGCACCTCACCCGTCTTGCCATATGTTTCCCACTGGGGGATGGCGCTCCGGGCTGGAGGGCAGCAGGAGCTGGGCACACAGGCAGGGGATGTGTGGCACTCCCGGTGCCCACAGGGATGCCCGGATCAGGCAGCAGTGGGGTGGCATGTGGCAAACCCCCTGCCTGGCACAGGAAATGACGCTGGCCCAGCAGAACAGGGCAGCCAGGCCCCACCTTGCTCAATGAGGGGACAGAGCCAGGATCCTCTTCCCTGAGGGTGCCAATTTGCTCCCTCCTCCTCGCTCTCCCTCCTGCCCCACGCACACGGGCGGGTGTGTTCTGGAACGTTGACACCGATCCCTGTCAAAGCCAATTAGGAGAAATTAATAAGCCAGGGTTGAAAGGGCCCAGCGCTGCCGGGGAGAGCGGGGCTGTGACTCATGGGCTCCCTGCCCGCACTCCCGGCCCTGCCTGGGACACCCTGTGCCAGGGCAGCCCGTGGCTCTGCCCTCCCTGGCGCCGCGTCCTCCCAGCCAGAGCAGGGCTCCGGTGCCCCCCTTGCCGTGCGCCTTCAGCCCAGCCTTGGCACCCCGGTGACAGAGGGGATGTGGGGCAGGAAGGGCACTGCCAGCGTGGTGCCAGGTGTGGGTTAAGCCAAGGGGTCCACATCCAGCAGGGGTCTGTGTTTAGCGGGGTCTTGCCTGGTCCTTGCTGTCTGTAGTCAGGCAGCATCCCAGGTTTTGCCTTGTTGGTGTGACGTCATCTCCATCCCACTGCTGGGCTGGAAAATCCCAGGATTTGGGTCAAAGGGGCAGCTGGGCTGCTCTGGTGCCATGGCTGAGCCTGTTCCCACCCTGTGGTGCACCGATCTGGCAAGTGAAGAGGTGCTGGGGGCCACTGCCTGGGATGGTGGGAGAGTGGGATGCAGGGATGGTGGGATGCAGGGATGGTGGGGTGGTGGGATGCAGGGATGGTGGGATGCAGGGATGGTGGTCCTGGCCATGCGCTGATGCTGCTGCAGGGCTGGGCTTGGCTCCAGATGCTCTCCTGCCCCAGCAAGTGCCCCCTCACATCCCCAGTGGGAATTTCTCCCGGGGCTGGGCTGAACCAGAGGGACCCCACGGGGCTGTGTCGTGGGGCTGGGGGGTGACAGGGCTGGCCTGGAGAGGAGCTGCTCTGTGCTGACTCAGCATGCCCACTGGCAGGAAAATAAATCTCCTGTGGGCATTAATCCCCCTGACAGCCCGAGAAGCACCATCGGAGCATGGCGCAGCCGTCTCAGGGTGGCCACTGCCATCGTTGCTGTCGGCCAAGCTCTGAGAGCTGCTCCAGGCCCTGATGGCCGGGGATGCTGGGGGGACATGGAGCATCCTGGGATGCCCCAGGGCTGGTGCCAGGCTCATGGTGGAGCTCAGAACTGGCCAAGGGACAGTGAGGATGTGGGGATGGCGGGTTTGGGAGGGCTGAGAACTGGAGTTATGGGAACAGGTCCAGGATTTCCCGCAGAGCCACTGTCCCACAGCCCAGACTGTTGGGGGGATCCCAATTCCCGTCCCTTCCCCTCTGCCAGGAATGTCCACGTCCTCCCTGCAGCCTGGTGCCAGCAGCGGGGTTGATGCCGTTTGTTTTAATTACTGGAGCGAAGGAAAATTCCAGTTTGGGCAAACACAGTGAGTGGAACAGCACTGCCCGCCTGGCTGGGCAGGGGGTCCATGAGCTCCCAGGCTCCTGTCCCAGCTGTGCCAGGATGTCCTGCTGCCGGGCCACCACAGCCCGTCACCTTCCCAAAATACCTGTGTGCTTGTGTGCTGCTCACCCGTGCCCTGTGCCCGCCCTCAGCCATCCTTGCTGCCATCCCTATGGCAAAGGAGGGATTTTCCAGTCACCCTGGTCTGTGTGTTCCGTGCCTGAGGGTGACAGGTGATTTGGGCACCACGGACTGACCTGAGGGTGGACATGGGGCAGGGAGGTGCCAGGCATCCCCTAACTCAGTGCCCTGAGCATCCTTGATGCCGAGCCCTGCTCCCTGCGGCCCCAGGGGCTGGGCCAGTGGGATCTGGGCTGTGCCAGCTTTTCGGGGCTGTGCTGGTGGGCAGAGCCAGACCCTGAGCCTGGCTTCCTGCCTGTCCCATGGGGCACCCCCTGCCCGTTCGCCCCTCGGCCGCCTCCTGCTCGGGCCCTGCTCCTCCCCGGCCCCGCTCCTGAGCCAGAGCTCCTCGTTTCATAACGGCGCTGAGCATTTTGGATATAAATAGGCCGCCCCGCTCGTGCTGCCGCTCCCGCTGTTACGTAAACGCTGCTGGGCTCTGCGAGAGCCTCGGCGTGGCCGGTGCCATGTGCCCGGCACTGCCCCTGGCACGGCACTGCCCCTGGCACGGCACTGCCCCTGGCACGGCGTTCCCGGGGTCCGGGGAGGGATCCCTGTCAGGGCAGGGCTGGATGTTCCCCCCGGACACCGAAATCCCTCCCTGTCCCTCAGGACAGCGGGTTTGCCTGGACAGTGTGGGATGGGCCTCACAGCCCCCACTCAGCGCTCAGTTAAAACACCAAGCACGAGAATTCAGTTTCAATAATCAATTTGAGCTTGATTTGCATGTCTTTCATGTTATTCTTTTTTAAATTACAATGTATTATTATAATTCTAACCATTCTATAATCTGGATAGACTATATAATTACATATAAAAATACAATATATGAAATTCCATGTATAATTCTATATATCATTCCATACAGAATACTAATATGCTATATGTAATAATAGTATATTATTACCATATATGATTAGAATATAGAGTATTATTAGAATTGCATAATAATAATTTTATTATCATAATAACATTAGTATTATTTTCCGTGGAAACAGAGGGAATTGTTGGCTCTTGGCTCTGCATCAGGGCAGGCTTTGATGGAGGAACTTGATTTTTTGTCCCTAATCAGGCTGACACGCGTGGTGTGTGCGCAGCAACGCCGGAGCCCGGCCTGTCCCTAGCACAATCCTTGTTTTTATTTCATTGCTTTAGAAAATGATGGATGATTTTCTGTTATTTTCCACCTATTTATTTTTTGCTGCTGTTTCAGCCCAAGATGGTAAAACCAGAATTGAAGGCCAGAATCCATCCTTTTGGTGGAATACGCCACGTTAAAAGATACAGAAGGAGAAGGGATTAGCCAGGCGTGCCTGGCATTCACAATTAACTGATCTATTAATCACCAGAGAGGCTGTCCGGATGGCTCCGGCCCTTCCTGGTGGGAAAAGGTCTCCAGCGATGGGGGTAAAGGGTGCTGCTCCCTGCTCCTGCTTTTGGTGAGGGGATGCCTAGATCCTACTGCAGCCTGGTGGAGGAGGCTCTGGGTACCACTGCGAGGGGTGCCAGGATCCTGTGGCATCCCAGGGGAGGATGCTGTGGGTACCGGCTCTGTGCCAGCTCCTGGCTGGCACCAGTGGGTACTGCCGGCCCCCACCCTGCTCCGTGGCTGCTTTCGTGGCAGGGGGATCCGGGCTCAGGGGCGCAGCTCAGTGGGGCCATCCTGGTTCTTGCTGGTGCCTCAGTTTCCCCGGAGCTGCGCAGCCCCCAGGCCCAGCCTGCGCTCACACGGCAAATGGCAGCGGGGGGTTTTGTGCCGCCTGGGCGCGTGTGGGTGAGCAGAGCGCGCGTCCTGTGGGCTGTGAAATTGCTTCCCTGGAAGCTGCCCATGGACACAGGGATTAACATGATGCCAGGGCCGTGCCTGCACCGGGAGAGCGGATGGGGCTGGGAGTGAGCAGCCTGTGGCCAGAGGGGCCGAGGGACATGAATGGTTGATGCTGCCCAAATCCCATCCCAATCCTGCCCCAATCTTGCCCTGCTCCCTGTTCAAATCCTGCCCTTTCCCTGCCCCAATCCTGCCTGAATCCTGCCCATTCCCTGCCCCGATCTTGCATTGTTCCCTGCCCATATCCTGCCCTTCTCCCTGCCCAAATCCAACCTCTCCCAGCAGGATCTGACATGTTTCCAGCCTGGAGTCCGCGGTGGGCGGCGAGAGGGCAGGGGGGATGTATGGACCATGCTCCCAAGGCTCCAGAGCATCCCTCTCCTCCTGGATGACCCTGCGAGCCCTCCCAGGGCAGCTGGGAATCACCTGTGGGGAAACTGAGGCACGGGCTGTCTTGCGGCAGGTCCTGCAGCGAGGGGCGCGGTGGGAGCGGGGTCCGGGTGTGCCGTGCCCTGTGCCCCGGAGCTGGGGCAGTGCCTGTGCCCGTGGCCTCGCCCGGGCAGGGAGCCCCGAGCTGCCGCCGGCTCTGCGGGAGCCCCGGCTCGGCCCTTCCGCACACGTCAGCCGCCGCCGGCCGGGCGGGCTCCGCCGGGATCGCCGGGATCGCCGGGCGGCCGCAGCATCGCCCCGCCGGCGGCCGGAGGCAGCGGGGCCATGGCCGGCCCGGCGGCCGCGGCCACCCCGGGGACGTGAGTCAGCACAGGCGGGGAGGGACGGGCACGCTCCGGGCGGAGCAGGACCGGCACCGCACCGGGACACTCCGGCCTTTCCCCGTCCCTGCTCGGAGCCGGCGGTGGGGCCGCGACCTGCGCTGGGTGGGCGAGCAACAGGCGGGGGGGGCAGCGCGGGCGGGGCCGCGCCGGCTGCGGGTGCGCGGCGGCTGCCGTGGGGTGGGAGGGCGACCGCTGCACCCCATTGCACCCCGCTGCACTCCACTGCATCCCATTACACCCCATTGCACCCCGCTGCACCCCACTGCACGCCACTGCATCCCATTACACCCCACTGCATCCCACTGCACCCCGCTGCATCCCATTACACCCCATTGCACCCCACTGCACCCCGCTGCATCCGGCATCCCCCCTCTTCCTCCGTCGCCCTTCTGCTCCCGGCTGCCAGGGCTGGGTGTGAGGCTGGTGCGGGTGCCCCTGGAGCTGCGGCCTGTCTGCTGCCCCCAGCCCCATCGCCACCGCCCCCCCGCAGTCCCCTCCCGCTGGGCTGGCCGGGGGAGGGCGGGTGGTCCCAGCCACAGCCGGGGTCGCTGGGTGCTGGGTGGCGCTGGGTGGCGGGGGCTGCGAGTGATGCAGCAGTGCTGGGGGATGCACCGAGCTGGCCGTTCTCAGCCTGACTCCTGTGGTGAGGAAAGCCAGGGGAGGGAATGGCTTCGGTGCCAGGGGACCTTGCTCCTGCTGGGAGAGCGGGAGGTAGAGCCTGGGAATGGAGGGCAGGATGTGCTGGGGGCCGTGGTTTCTCTTGAGAGTCCTGAGGTACTTCAGGCTGCACTCAGCCAGCCCTGTGCCCTGGTGCCCCTTGTGTCCTGGTGCTCCCTGCACTCCAGTGCTCCAGCAGCCGCTGCTGCAGGTGCATCTGACCTGGTTTTGGGATAATTTGGCGTCTGAGATGATGCCACACTTCCCATCACTGCACCCAACGCTGTTGTTGTGGGTACAGAGAGGGAAGGTGCCAGTGGGTCATGGCAGTGGTGCTGCTGGTCATGGCTCCCGGGTCACTGGTTGTGCAGGTGGGGAAACAGAGGCAGGAGCAGCTGGCTCTCACTGGCCCGTTGTCTTCTTTGGGAACCTCCAGTTCCCGAGCTGAGGGGCAGCTCAGCTGACGGTCCCCTCGGACAGGCTCCTGTCCCCGTGCTCTGCTCCCCGTTGCCGTTCAAAGGCTCTTTTCAGTGAGTCATTTTCTCTTTTGCTGTCCCACTATCCAGGGAAAATGGTGACGTTGGCGGTACAAAGTGTGTTCACCATGGAAACCAGCTGGAAGGGGGGGCACGCCGCCCCCCGCTCCTCCCAGGTTCGGCTTTGCATCCTGAGCCTCAGAAGATGGCTCTGGAGCTCCTTCCCTGCTCCCTGGCACAGCTGGGCTGTGGGGCCGTGGGCCACTCCCCGCTGTGCCGGGAGCCGGGGTGCTCTGTGCCCACTCCGTGTGGTACCGGGCAGTGCCTGGGAGCAGCGGGTGCTGCCAGTGCCCCCCAGGGCAGCAGAACCTTCCCCAGCCCCCGGTGCCCTTCAGGTGCTGGTCTCAAGGACACACGGGAGCCCGTGGTGGAGCTCTGCAGCAGGGCAGCATGGCCAGGGCACAGGGACAGGGATGCTCCGTGGTCCACGTGCTGGAGCCACGTGTGCGCCACGAGCATCCCCGAGGGGCTCGGCACCGGCTTGGTGACCCAGGGAGGGACCACAGCCCCTGTGGGGGTCTGTGCCCGGGTCACGGTTGAGCACAGGGCACCTGTCCCAGCCGGGCACCGCGGGGCTGTGGGGGTCTCCGGTGACCGGCTCTGCTGGCAGAGCCACGACCTTCTGGCTGCTCCCACCACAACGGCGCCGGTTGTTTGGGCAGGCTCCGGGCGGAATAGTAATGTGGCAGCTGCAGCTGGCAGCGGGGCCTGCTGGGGATGGGCAGCTGCGACGCGGCCACCACCATTGCCACCATGGCCACCGTGTGCCCTGCCGCCCCACGGGACACCGCACAGCTGGAGTGGGTGGCAGGTGCTGGGATTTGGGGTGTGCTGGTACCCAGAGGATGCAGTGCCCAGCCAGAGCAGCCATGTCCCTTCCCCATGCCCAGTGGCCCAGTGTGGGGCTCATGGGACCAAATTCTTGTCTTTCCAGCTCCCACAGGTGCAGTGTCCCACCAGCCTTGGGATGCCACCATGCCGTGGCCAAACCCACTGGGGGGCAAACCCAAGGGCTGGTGCTCAGCTGGGTGGGGGTGCCTGGGACCCTTGAGCTGGTACAGCCCCTCTCCACGGGGTGTCATTGCCCCCCTGCATCCATGGGGACCATGCACCCCCCATGCAGGTCCTGCCTGGGCTCTGGGGGGGTCCCTCCTGGGCTCCTCACTGAGGGGGGCACACAGACACTGGGACCCCCGCCCGCACCGAGTGCTCCCTGCCAAAGCCTCTGTGAGCCCTGGTGTGCCCCCACATCCCAGGACCCCCACCGAGGCAGGACCCCCTGGCACAGCCTGACCCCTCCCAGGTGCCCCCAGCCCCCTGCCCTGACCACCTCGTGTCCCCACAGACGGCACCCCCCTTAGCGAGCTCTCCTGGTCCTCCTCGCTGGCCGTTGTGGCCGTTTCCTTCTCGGGGCTCTTCACCTTCATCTTCCTCATGTTGGCCTGTCTGTGCTGCAAGAAGGGGGACATTGGCTTCAAGGTGAGCTGAGGGGCTGGGGGTGGGTCCTCCAGGCCAGGGCGGGGGGTTCTTCCCAGGGACCTGTCAAGGGATGGAGGTGTCCGGAGGTTCCCGGGGCAGGATGTCCCGGCTCAGGACAGCAGTGCTTGGAGGGAGGGGTTCAGCCCCTCACTGCCTGCCGGGGGCTGCGGGGCTCAGCACACTGGGGGTTGTATCCTGGATGCCAGCTCCTCAGAGCAGGGATCTGTGGCGTTCAGGATCACTGGGGGTCGTATCCTGACCCATCCGTGCTCGCGGCTCCGTGCCGGGCCAGGCCACGCCATGGTTAAGGGCCCGGTCCCACCCGCACGCCCCCGAGGGTGGGAGGCACCCTGACCTCACAGGCACAGAATGTGCCGAGAAAACGCTTTTTCCCTAATTGCTGAGATTTTTGTGGAGGCTTGTGGCGCCCGCGGCGGGAGGGGGTCAGGCTGGGGGGGACACGCCGGGTGTTGTGTAACGTCCCACACCGCTGGAGCACCTCGCCGTGCCGGGGGGGACAGTGACCCCTGGTGCCCCCGCAGTGGGTATTTAGGGGTGCGCGGCCCGGCCGGTGTCCGGCAGGACGCGGCGCATGGCACGCGGTGGCACATGGCACACGGTGCGGTGCTGGGGGTGGCGGCAGCGCCATGAGGCACAGCTTGGCAGGGCGAGATGTTCACCGTCGCCTACCTGCTCGCCCGGGCGGCTTTTGGGAGCCGGGGGCTGCCGGGGTGGTACAGACAGGTAACGGGATGGGTGGTGGGGAGCGGGTGCCTTCCCCTGTGGGGGCAGGGTGCTTTGTAGGGCGGGTGGGATTTCGGGGCCCCCATGAGCCCATCGGGGCAGAGGGGTGTGCGGGGCACTGCCAGCAGCGGGGAACCCATGGGGTCAGTTGTCTCTGCTCGGTGTGTCACCCCCTGCACCCCTGAACCAGGAGTTTGAGAACGCTGAGGGGGACGACTACGTGACAGAGCTGTCGGCCCAGGGCTCGCCGGCCCCCCAGCATGGCCCCGAGGTCTATGTCCTGCCCCTCACCAAGGTGTCCCTGCCCATGGCCAAGCAGCCGGGGCGCTCAGGTAAGCCAGGGTGGGGGCAGGGCCCCTGTGTGCCGCCATTGGGGGTCTCTCATCACGGGGCACGGGGTGAGGTGGGGATGCTGGGTCTCCCCTGCTGTGGAGGGACAGCTCCAGCAGAGCCCTGGCAAAGGACAGGCAGCCGAGATCCCTGGGAAGTGCTGCAGGGTTCCCCTGTGCAGGGGTCCCTTGTCCCTGTCCCCAGGCACGTGTGTGTCCCAGCCTAGGGGAGCAGCGCCGGGGTGGGACAGGACACGGGCACCCTCAGCGGTGACATCCACCAGTCCCGGTCCCGTGTAAACAAGCCTGTGAGTGGGAGAGGAATGTGGGGGGTGCCTGGTTGTGCCCCCTCCGTCCCCTTGTCACTCCCTGCCCAAAGAATGACCACAGTGGGGAGGGCAGAGAGGACCAACAATGGCCCCATTGCTGCCTGCCCTTGGCACGGGCTCCAGAGGGGCTGGACTGTGCCGGGGGGGCTGGGAAGGGGCTAAATGCCAGCACTGTGCCGGGCTCGGCTCTGCACATCCTGCGGAGGAGAAGGGGCAGGGAGCCAGCTCTGCTGCCATCCCATTTGGGGACACTGATACCCCACGTCCCCTGCTCGTGGGAGGATGCATGGAGAAGAGGATGCCTGGGATGCAAGATTCCTGGGGATGGATGCTCTGGAGCATCCTGGGGCGGCAGAGGGCCTGGCACCAGGTGGCACGGTGAGGACAGCTGGGCTCGGCTGGGACTGGTGGGGAACATAGGCAGGTGGGCAGGGGGATGTGTGGCGGGGGGCAGGGGGACATGCGGGCAGCTGGATGGGCTCTGTTACAGTGCAGCTCCTCAAGTCGGCGGACCTGGGGCGGCAGAGCCTGCTCTACCTGAAGGAGATCGGGCATGGCTGGTTCGGCAAGGTGAGCCCAGGGCCAGGGACCCCCGGACACCCCACCCCGGTGGGACGCGGGGCCCCGGCTGTGCCAGGGGGGCTCGGGGTGTGGATAGAGGGACGAGCCTGTCCCTCGTCCCAGGTGTTCCTGGGGGAGGTGAACTCGGGCATCAGCAGCACCCAGGTGGTGGTGAAGGAGCTGAAGGCGAGTGCCAGCGTGCAGGACCAGATGCAGTTCCTGGAGGAAGCGCAGCCCTACAGGTACCTCTGGGGTCACTCCACAGTGCTGGGAGAGGGGATCCTGTGGGATGGGGGCACATCCACTCCGTGCCACCTTCAGCTGCTGAGCAGAGCTGTGGCTGCCCCTTGGAGGTGCCACCTGAGCTCTGGGGCAGCACAGCTCTGTCCCTACATCGTGGCAGGACCGGGGCCGTGTGGAGCTGCTGGCTGTGGCATGGGGCAGCAGTGAGGTCATGGGCAGAGCTGGGCCAAGGGTGAGGCATGGGGCTGCTCCTGCCCCAGCACAGCTGAACAAATGTCCCTTTGTGACACATCCTGGGCGCTGGGACGTGCTGGTACCCGCTCCCGGCGGCCCCTGTGTCAGCCCCGGTGCAGGCAGAACGATGGTTCCTGGGGGACTGGTGCCATGCCCCTGGCACAGGAAGGGCGATGGTTCCCAGGGTGCTGCCACCAACCCTCCCACCCCAGTCCCAGCACAGGCAGGGCGATGGTGCCCACACGCCCCCGTTGCTGTGCCCCACACAGAGCCCTCCAGCACACCAACCTGCTGCAGTGCCTGGCCCAGTGCGCCGAGGTCACCCCGTACCTGCTGGTGATGGAGTTCTGCCCGCTGGTGAGTCCCTGTGCCCCCGTTCCCCCAGTGCCCCCGGGGGTGCTGGACACGGCCGAGCCCCCGCAGCCCAGTGCCGCAGAGGGTGACAGTGGCACTGCCCGCAGGGTGACCTGAAGGGGTACCTGCGGAGCTGCCGGGGGGCCGAGGCCATGACCCCGGACCTGCTGACCCTGCAGAGGATGGCGTGCGAGGTGGCCTGCGGTGTCCTGCATCTGCACAGGAACAACTACATCCACAGGTAGGCTGGCCCGGCGCTCCGGGGAGAGCTGGGGAGGAGTGCGGGGTCTGGATGGGAGGGTTCCCAAGGTGCCGATGTTCCTGCCCCACCACTGCTCCTCCTGCCCAACAATATCCTGGTGCTGAGTGAGTTGCAGACGGAGACTCCAGCATCAGTGATTTTGTTGAGGAGGGGGTGCGCTGCCATCGGGGGCCACCGGAGTGTCCCCACCCGAGCCTGGCTCTGCAGGTGAGTCCCCACGAGGGTGCCCCAGTTGTGGGACGGGGACATGGGGCCCCCAGCTGTGCTGGAGAGGGACTCCCTTAGGGCAGCCCGGCCTCGGTGGTCCCTGCTGCAGCGGGGGTCTCGCCCGTGCGCCGGCTGCATGAGCCGCCCCGTGCCGGAGCAGCCGCCCGGGAGCCCGGCCCCGTGCCAGGGCTCGCGTTGCCCGGGAACAGCCGCCTTCTGCTTGGCTCGGCGTGTGACGGATGGACGGGCGGACAGCGGCGCAGCTGGGGCCGCGCAGGCATTCCTGCTGTGCACTGGCAGCCGCGTTATCGGCACGCCCGGAGCCGGGCAGGGAACGGCCCCGCCGCCGCACGGTCGCCCCAGCCGGGTCCCCGGCGGGTGCCCCCCGAGCTCTCGGTGCCCGTGACAGCTCCGGGTTTGCTTGGCAGTGACCTGGCCCTGCGAAACTGCCTCCTGACCGCCGACCTCACTGTGAAGATCGGGGACTACGGGCTCTCGCACTGCAAGTACAAAGTAAGGCTGGTCGGAGGGAGGAGGGGGCTGGGGGCCGCGCGTCGGGACCCCGCAGTATCCCCACGTACACCCGCCCTGGCACAGACTGTACTGAGCTTTACCCCCACCCCCACATCCTTCCTCCCCAGCCGTGTCGGGGCACCCCTGCGTTTGCTGGGGTGTAGGGGGGTTCAGACCACCCTGTGAGGGACCCTTGGTGCCACCCGGTGTGCCCCTCGAGGACGAAAGAGGGTTTTTTCCCCCTTGAGTGCCCCAGCCCCCACCCAATGGGGTGACACTTCCTGGGCTGGTCTGGACGTGCCCCTCTGCCAGCGATAGCTCCCTGGGGCAGCTGCCAGCACAGCCTGGCATTGCCCACCCGTCCATTTGTCTCTCTGCCCTGCTCCAGTTTGCCCATGGCTCCTGGCAGAGCTGGGATTGCCAAACTGGAGGTCTGGAGGGGCTCGGATGCGGCAGCAGAGGGGCAGAGGTGGGAAGGAGGGGAGGAAACAAGGGACAGTGTGTGCCAGGAGGAGAGTAGGACAGGCTGGGGGCAGATCTGGGGGACTAAGGGGCATGGGGGGCAGTGATGGAGAGTGGGGATGCAGGGGGGGTGGTGCCGCGGCATGGCCGGTCCCTGATGCCATGGATTGACGTTCTCTTCTCGTACTGACCCTGCACACTTGGCAGGACGACTACTTCGTGACGGCCGACCAGCTGTGGGTGCCGCTGCGCTGGATCGCGCCCGAGCTCATCGATGAGGTGCACGGCAACCTGCTTGTGGTGGACCAGACCAAGGCCAGCAATGTCTGGTGAGCAACTCTGGGGGGCACAGGGGCCTGCAGCCTCATGGGATGCATCAGGGTGGTTTTGGGGCCAATGGTCGGGGGCGGGGTGGGGGTCTCCCTGCACCCCCAGCATGGCGCCGTGCCCGCAGGTCGCTGGGCGTCACCATCTGGGAGCTGTTTGAGCTGGGCAGCCAGCCCTACGACCACTACTCCGACCGCCAAGTGCTGGCCTACGCCATCAAGGAGCAGCAGCTGAAGCTGCCCAAGCCCCAGCTGAAGCTGTCGCTGTCGGAGCGCTGGTGAGGAGCCCGAGCCACCCCTCCCCTGCCCCGCGGCGCGGGCGGGGGGCCGGGCTGACGCTGGCCGCTCCCCACGGCAGGTACGAGGTGATGCAGTTCTGCTGGCTGCAGCCCGAGCAGCGCCCCACAGCCGAGGAGGTGCACCTGCTGCTGTCCTACCTGTGCGCCAAGGGGGCCACAGAGGCGGAGGAGGACTTCGAGAAGCGCTGGAATTCCATGAAGCCCAACGGCAGCGCCAGCGGCAGCCACCACGGCCCCGAGCTCTCGTCCTTCCCGCTGCTGGAGCAGTTCTCAGCCGACGGGTTCCCCTCAGACGGGGACGACATCCTCACTGTCATGGAGACCAGCCATGGCCTCAACTTCGAGTACAAGTGGGAGCACACCAAGACCGAGCACTTCCAGGCCCCCCTGGGGTCCCTGAGCCCCAGCAGCGCCGCCCGCTACCACGACCTCTATTACCCGGCCACGACGGCAGGGCTCAGCCTGGGGGTGTCCCCGTCCTGCTACGAGTGCAAGGCGTCCGGCTGCCCTGGGGTGCCGGTGCCCGGCGTGGTGCCCATACTGGGCGCCCACAGCCCCTCGCTGGGCAGCGAGTACTACATCCGCATCGAGGGCCCCGGCGAGGGCAGCGCCGAGCTGGACTACGCCATGTGCACCTACAGCCCGGCGGGCGAGCGCGGGGCCCTGCGCCCCCCGGCCTGCTGGAGAGCCCAGGGCGGCCGCGGCGGCGGCACCTACGACTCGGACGGCAGCCCCACCGTGTCCCTGAGCATGGAGCCGCTGCTGGGCCACGCGCCCGCGGGCGAGGGCTCCTGGGAGTGCGCCGAGTACTACCCCTACCCCTGCCCCGGGCAGGAGCCGCGGGGCTACGAGCCGACCCCCAGCCACGGGGCCGAGGGCTATCTGCTGGCGGAGGAGCCCCCCCAGCCGGGCAGCCAGGACTGGCCCGTCCCCGCCTTCCAGCCCGGTGTCTTTGCCGACCCGCTGGGCGTCTCGCCGTCGGGGAACTGCGCCTACAGCCCCCCGGGGTACGGGGGGACACCGGGCCCGAGCGGGGTCCCGCCGGACTGCGTGGCGCTGGAGCTGGGCGAGGACAGCCCCCCCAGCGCCCCCCACCCGCCCGGTGCCAGCCCCCCGCCTCAGCGCCATCCCTGGGCCTCCAACAGCTCCTCCAACAACAACATCGGCAGCGGCAGCCCCCGCGAGCCCCCGGCCGGCGACAGCTGGTGCTACCGCCGCATGATCACCTTCCGCGGGCTCATGGCCAAGCCGCTGGGCACAGTGCCCCGCGGGCAGCCCCAGCTCGGGGGGTCCCCGCCGGGACACGACTTCCTCCGCCCGCGGCAGGATCAGCCCCCCGCAATGGCCGGCGGCTCCTCCTCCCCGTGCCGCTCGCCCTCCCCGCGGCGGCAGGCCTGGCACGGCCGTGACTCATCACCCTGCGGCCCCGCGCAGCCCGGCACGCTGGCGGGCAGCCCCGCCGCGCCCTGGGGCCCCGCTGCGGCCCCGACACCTGCGCCGGGGGCCCCGCGCGATGCCCGGCCCGAGGAGAGCTCGGCGGCGGGAAGCCCTGCCCGCAGCCCGCTGTCCCCCGCCGCGCCGGGGCCGGGGGAGGC
>NW_024581084.1:2283264-2327325 GCF_017639235.1 Corvus kubaryi
CCCCGCCGCGCCGGGGCCGGGGGAGGCCGCCCCCACCATGGCTGGCACGGCCGCCCCGAACCCCGGCCCCCCCGGCGAGCCCGGCGCAGATGGCGCCCAGCCCACACCGGAGCCCGCCGAGGCGCCCGCGCCGGTGCCCGCGGAGGCCGTGGCCGAGAGCGGCGCCTGTGCCGCCGGCGACGCCGACCGGACGCCGGACAAGACGTTCTCCAGCAGCAGCTTCCCCAGCGTGGACGAGGGCAGCGACGAGGACACGGCCGAGCTGACCTCCGGCGTCTTCACCGACTTCTCCGGGGAATACACGGAGCGGGCGGAGGCGGCCCCGGCGCTCAGGTCCCTGCAGAAGCAGGTGGGGACGCCGGACTCGCTGGAGTCGCTGGACATCCCCTCCACGGCCAGCTCCTGCGAGGTGCTCAGCCCCGGCGCCTTCGCGCCCGCCGGCCAAGCCCGCGCCCTCGACAGCGGCTACGACACCGAGAACAACGAGTCCCCCGAGTTCGTCCTTAAGGAGCCCCACGAGCCCCGAGAGCCCGAAGCCTTCAGCCAGCTGGGGAAGCCGCCCCCGGGGCTGCCGGGGGGCGAGGGCGAGGCTCCGGGCCCTGAAACGCGGCTGCCCAGTGCCCCGGGGGCCGAGCTGCCCGGCCTGGCCGAGAAGAGCCCCTACCGCGACTCTGCCTATTTCTCCGACTGCGACGCCGAGGCCGAGCGCGGCCACAAGGACGAGGGGGACAGCGATGGGTCCCGCACGCCGGAGGCAGAGGAGGGTCCTCGCTCCCCTACGCAGGACATAGGACGAGGAGAGGACCCGCTGCATCCGCCGGGGGCACCCGGCAGCCCCCCGGCAGCGCCTGGCGTCGCGGTGGCAGTGCCCACACCAGCGGCGGTGGCTTTGGAGGGGGACTGGGTGGGGACAGAGGCCGGGAGCGCGCCGGAGCAGGCACCTGGCACCGAGCAGAGCCCCGCTGGCACGGGGCTGGTGCCGGGCAGCCCCCCGCGCCCTGACACAGACACCTGTCCCCCGGGCTCTGTGACCCCCAAGACTTTCCTCTTGACCCCGGTGCCAGTGAGCCCTGGGGAGCCATCGGCTGTCGGAGGGACCTGCATGCCCGAGGGCGTCCCTGGACTTGGGGGAGCCACAGTGGGGGACAAACAGACTGTGACCCCCGCGCTGGGGCTTGGGGACCTGGGCCTGCCCCTGGAGGGGACTGGGGCGGGCGATGCACCAGGGGGTCCCAGCACGCTGCTGCCTGGGGGCAAATCCCCCCCGGGTCTCTCCCCGCCCCCGGCTGCCCCCGAGCGCCGTGAGGAGCCAGAGGAGGAGGAGGAGGACACAGAAGACAGCGACGAGTCGGACGAGGAGCTGCGCTGCTACAACATCCAGGAGCAGAGCGAGGAGAGCGAGGAGGAGCCGGCAGCTGTGCCCATCGTGGTGGCCGAGAGCCAGAGTGGCCGGAACCTGCGCAGCCTCCTCAAGATGCCCAGCCTGCTGTCCGAGGCCTTCTGCGAGGACCTGGAGCGCAAGAAAAAGGCTGTCTCCTTCTATGATGACGTGACCATCTACCTCTTCGACCAGGTGGGTGCCCTGTGGGGGATAGAGCCGGGTGCTGGGCACGGCCCCACGGCATTTTGGTGGTGAGAGCCATCTCCAGCCGTGCCCCCAGTGAGGTTCCTTCCTGCTGTTTCCCCATCCCCAGGAAAGCCCCACGAGGGAGCTGGCTGAGCAGAGCTTCCCGGAGCCCACCCTGCCTTCAGGGCAACCCCCCTCGCCTTCGGGGCAGCCCCCTGCCAGTGGCAGCCCCCCCAGCCCCACGGACAGGCTTGGAGCCTCCGACGACTCCTCAGATGGCAACGCCTCGGAAGAGAGTAAGAGACCAGGAGCTCATGGGGCTGGTGGTTGTGGGGTGGTGGGAGAATAGCGGTTATAGGATGATGGGGAGGCAGTTATCGGGTCATGGGGACAGTGGTTATGGGATGATGGGGGGCCAGTTATGGGGTGATGGGGTCAGAGGTTATGGTGGAACCCTCGCAGTGGGCTCAGCCCCCTCACTCTGTGTCCCAGGTGGTGGCTTTGAGTGGGATGACGACTTCCCGCTGATGCCAGTGAAGCCGTCCTTGGTGGCCTCGCTGCCGGGGACGCCGGCGGAGCCCCCCGCGGCCGTGCCCGCCCTGCCCGCCCTGGTGCCGGCGCAGAAACAGGTGCTGCCCATCCAGTTCTCCCGGTTCACGGTGTCACCTGCCCCGGTGTCCCGGTTCTCCATCACCCACGTCTCCGACTCGGACATGGACTCCATAGGAGGTGAGTCCCCCTCGGGATGCTGCCCTGTGGGTGCCCAGGACTGTCCCTGCTGGGAGCTGCCATGTCCCAGAGCCACGGGACACCCTGTCCTTGTGCCCCGTGGGGGCAGTGACCCCTGCGAAGGGCCGGGTGTCCCGCGGGGGGCCAGGACCCTCTCATGGCTCTCTCTGCTCCTTGCAGGCAGCAGCGAAGACGGCGACCGGGAGTGAGCCCGCCGGGACACAGCCGGCATTGCCCCGGCACCAGGGCGGCGCAGGACGGCGGGGCTGGCGCGGGGGCCGCCCGTGGGCTCCCAGACCCCGCCGGGCAGTTTTTAGGCAGATTTTATCGGAAGGAACTCGTTTGCTGCTTCGAGTGGGAGCGGGGCCGGCACGGCCCCCGCGGGGCCAGGCGGTGGGTGACGGTGACGGCCGTGCGCGTGTGCGGGTGGCTGTGAGCGTGCGTGTAAAATAGACACTTATATATATATATATATACATATATATATATAAATTATAGCGTTTCAAGGGTAGTGCCCTGACCTTGCTAACATTTGCGGAGTGTCCCCCCCAGTGAAGTTCCCCCTTGGCTTCTTGCCCACATGTGCTCCCCGAGGCGGTTTGTCCCCACACCCCTTCTCCCCCGGGCTGTCCCCTCCCTGTGCCATGTGCTCAGTCTTGCACCTTGTGGCAGCTTGGCTGTCCCACAGCTGTCCCACAGCTGTCCCACAGCTGCCCCAGAGGCATTCCACAACATTCCTGACTGAGGGGCCACTGGCTGCTGCCACTCTGGGTGTCACTCCCTGTGCCAGAGGTGCCACTGGCTCCCCAGAGTGGTCCCCATGGCTTTGGAGCTCCCCTCCCTTGGTTTGCAGGGATCAGTCCCAGCTGGGGACCCTGGGGACTGGCGGAACCCTTGTCCATTGTAGCGGGGATCCACATGTGGAGGGCTGGTTGTGTGGGGAATATCCCCCACCGGGACCTGCCATCCTGACTATTTTTGTATCTAAACAAAATGATTAAAAAACCCCAACCCCAACCCCACCCCAAAACCAAAACTTGCTGTTGACTGAACTCACATTGACGCGATTTTAAGTTATTGCTGCCAAAGAGACATATCGGGGAGGGGGGGGAGGGGGGCGCGCTCATGGTTCTTTGTTCCTTTTTTTTTGTTTGTTTGTTTTTTTATTTTTTTAATTCATTCGAGGCTTAGGATAATTGTGCAATTCCAGCTTCCGGAAGGAAATAGAAGTAAGCGGAGCTGAGCGAAACCTTGAATTCAGGGCTGATTCCTTTTGGGGTCTATAGACCAAACCCTGAGGTGAGAAATGTCCCCCCTGAGCCCCCACCCCTGTCCTGGCTCCTGTGTAGGGGGATGAGGGCACACGGGTGTCCCCGTGCAGGGACACGTGCACAGACAGCGCCCATGTGGGATGGGGCTGGTGCCAGGGGTTCTACTCCGTGCCACAGGATGATCCCACCCTGGGCTGGACACAGCTCTGGCACCAGGACCCACGGGATGAGCGTGTCCCCACCCCAGCCTGGCACTGCGATGGGTCCCAGCCCGGTGCTGGTAGACCTGTCCCCACACTCACCCACCCTTCTCCCACCCACTCCCACAGCCAGCCCAGCCCAGCCTGGAGCTGTATCCCAGCTGGAGCGCCCTCGGTGCTCAGGAGGCTGCTGTGGGGGGCCAGGGGCTGTTTCTCCATCTGGAGCACAGCCAGGGCCCAAGGAGACCCCAACTCCAGCCCCAGGGTGGCCATGCCACCCCATACCCCCCACTGCTGGTTCCTCCCCCTACTAAGCAATTGGGGCTTTATTTAAGTGTTTTATTTAAGCCCCCACCCCAATTCTCCCAAACTTTTTCCTTACCCTTAACAACAGGGGGGCCACCCCTGCACTGACCTGGGGTGCAGCACCCAGGGGTGCTGCCCATGCAGGACTGGGATGCTCCCGGGATTCCATGCCTACAGCACCCACCCTCCTATCCCGATCCCCCCTTCCCTGCACCCCCCAACACCACAGGGGGGTTTGCTCACCCCCCGCTCCCCCTCGCACCCAGGGGTGCTGGCCCAGCCCCCACCCCACACCCCGGGTTTGGTCTATGGCGCCGCAGGTCCCGGCTCCGGAGGGTGGATGGGGACAGAGCTGTGGCTTGGGTAACTTTTTTAATAGAAAGGCTCTTCTTACATGGTCTATTTTCTCAATACGGGTCATAATTGCTGTATTTTTTATCAGTGCTGATTTCCATACAGCTCCCAGCATGTGTGTCAAATCTCATCGGGCCAATAATAAAGTTTTTAAAATATCTTAAGCCGTTTCCTGCCCCGATCATTGCCCAGCACCCAGGATGGAGCCAGCTCGGGAGGGCCCCGGCCACACTCCGGGGCCAGGCGGGAGCCTCTGGCCAGGGAAAACGCTGCAGGAGGGAGGGCTGGGGGAGGCTGAATCGCTCATAAATTAAGTTTTCTCATAAAAAATTATTTCAGGTTACGTCTTGCAGGTGCCACCGAGCCAGGAGGTGCAGCGAAGCCCCCGGGGGCTGGCTGGAGCCAGGGTGGCAGCTTGGGGGGCCCAGGGGGACAGCCCCTGGCATGGGGGTGGAAGAGGACACCGCAGTGGCCGAGGGGACCCCGGGCCTGTCCCCACCCTGGGCTGTGACCACCAGCCCTCCCCCACCCACTGCCCCACATGCCAGCAGAGCCCTTTCCCTCGCCCCTGCCCTGTGTGGCCCCCACCCATCTGCTCCAGCCCTGGGAGAGGAAGAGGAGGCATGGGAGAGGAAAAGGAAGCACATTGTGGAGCAAGGAACCCTCGTGCAGAGCTGGAGCCTGGGCGGTCACAGGAGAAGCTGTTCCTGCAGTGGAGCTGGAAAACCCATTGGAGGGGACACGGGAGAGATGAGCCACCACATCCAACTGGGACCGAGCCCCCTGGGCTTGGGACACTCTGTGCCCGGCCAAGTGCCCAGCCAAGCACCACTGCCCGGGCTGGGGGGACCAGGACGTGCTGCACCAGTGATCAGAAAGTGCAAAATCAGAAATACAACGGAAAAAGCAAAAACTCTGGGTTCAACCCCTCACCCGTGGGAGACACAGTTCCTGCCTGGAAACCCTCTTCTCCCAGTTTTTGGAGCAAGGATGTGACCCTGGTCACTCAGGAGCTGCGGGAAGCACTGTGGGAGCCACCTTGCTCGTGGGCACCCCCAGCACTAAGCTTAGCAAGTGTGTATATATATATTTATATATATTTATCTCTATCTATCTCTCTCTCTCATGCAGCCCTAGGAATAGAGGAAGAGCAAACAGCCAAGCAAGAGGTCCAGATGGGAGCTCCCGTCTGCAGGGAGCAGGGGCACCCCGGCCCCAGGCACCCCAAGGCTCACTCACACACTGCCCTCACCTCCACAAGTGGTTTTTTCCTAGCTTATATTTTACAGCAGTACCGTACTTCCCTACCAGGAAGCTCTGGGACCGGAGCTGACCCCGTCCCAGCGGGGGCTGCAGTGCTGGCACCCACTGCCCTGTCCCAGCCCGGAGCACAGGGTGGGCAGCCGGGGTCTGGTGGGAGCCTGGGAGCTGCCTACAGCTCCCACCATCCCCTGGCTTGCACGGGGTATCCCGGTGTCGTGCCTGGCCTCGGGGTCCCTCCCGTCTGGGCAGGGAGAGCAGGGGGACCGTGTCCCCTCTGCCATTGCTGCCCCACTGGAGTGCTGTGAGCCCACAGAGAGTTGTTCTCCAGCTGAGCCCGTTTCTCCACCCACAGCAAGCTGCTGCTCAGCCTGGGAGCCACCCCAGCTCTGGGACATGCTGCTCTGACTCCGGGAAGTGCTGCCCCCGCGCTTGTTAGCACAGGCAAAGGACAGGTGGCATGGCAGCGCTGTGACCCTCTGCCACCGAGGGAGTCTAGAGAAGAGAGAACTAGGGCACTAGCTTGAGCCTTTGGCTTTCAAAGCAGCAGGATTAATAAATTCCGCCTAAAAATGGAGTCCTGGGAAGCTGGACATGCAGCGGCGAGGATGAGGATGAGGATGAGGAGGATGAGGAGGTGGCGAGTGCCACATGGGCGCCAGCGCTCCCGGATCAGCTGATGAGCGGAGCCGAGCGGTCATTCGTCACCGTTGGCTTCAGCTGGACGTTGGCAAAGGGGTTCCTGTGGAGGAAGAGGAAGAGGAAGGAAGAGTTAACGGGGGGTGGAGGCCTGGAGAGGACAGGGCACTGGCACAGCGAGCGGCGACTGGCGAGACCCTGGGACCAGCAGCGTTTGGGAAGGGGTTAAACTGGAAAAGCTCTGCCTTGTGGAGCCCCTAGCCGAGCTGCCCCCACTCCCTGAGCTGCCCCCACTCCTCAGCTCCTCTCCCAACTAAGCTGTGGTGGGTCAGAGATGAGCCGAGCTGCAGTGGGATGTTCTCCTACCTCGCTCTCCTTCGGCCTAAAGCTGGGCATGCCACGGGGGGCCAGGGCTGGTGAGGCTGCTCCAGCCTCCTCCAAGGCTGGACTCAAACAGTTCCCACAGACGGGAGCACTGTGGGATCACCCAGCTCTGCACCGCGCTGCTCTGGGGAGCAGGGGGTTATGGCTTCACCTCCTGGCCACGGGCAGAGCTGGCGGCTCCCTGCAGAGCCCTGTGCTGCCTCTGGAGAAGTTAATATCCAAGAGGAAGAGTGTGGGACACTAAGGACACCTGGATGAGCTCATCAGAGCCCAGAGAGGCTGACCTTGGGTTTCACCTACCTGGGGTGTCCCCAGCACCCTCCGGCTGCCATTGTCACTTGGCCAGGATGGGGTACAAGGACTGCCTTGGCACGGGGAGCGGTCACAGGAGAAGGAGCCTTACCCCTCTCCAGGTCATCCTCTCTGTCCTCTCCCAGCAGGAGTTAATTCCAGGAGGGTGTGGGCAGCTCTGGGGGTCCTTCTGGCTGCCTGGGGCCATCAGGTCTGAACATGCACCAGGCAAGGAGCCACCAAGGAGCCCCCTGTCCTCCCTGCAGCCCCTCGGTCTTGTCTGCTCCCTCCCCAGGGAGCCACAGAATCCTTCTCCTGTCCCCAGTGGAAGCAATGGCCACAGCCCCCCCCATCAGGCCCCACAGCTGGGCTGCTGGCCGGTCACCCACCGTGGGGGCACAGCCCTGCTCCCCCTGACGTGGGTTCAGGTAAAGTGCTATGGTTACCATGTGCACCTGGACCGAGCAGCTTTGGGATGTCCCCAGAAGCTTTGGAATGTCCTCCCAGAGGAGAAGGAAGATGCTGGGACCTCCACCCCTCTGGGACGGGCACTCACTGTCAGCTCCTGGCCCTCTCTCTGCTACCCCTCACCTCTCCACGTTCACTTTTTCTTTCCTTAAAAGATAAATGACTTTTGCTTAAAAATAGGGTAATTAATTTCACACCTAATTAATGCAGATGCTTAGATCACTTTCCCTCCCAGGAAGCCAAAATAGATTTTCAGGACTGGAGGGAGAGGAAAAGTTGCTTTGATGAGTCACCCGGGGCTCATTTAACTATTTCTGTACTGGCAGAGAAGAGCCACTGGGATGGAGCCTGCAGCTCCAGGGAAACCAGCTCATGGATCAAAGAGAAACGGGGAAGCTCTGCAGTGCCAGCGAGGAGGGTCTCGACTCCTGGGGAGGCTCCTGCATCCCTGGGGCCAGGACGAGGAGGCTCCTGGGACGAGTCTACAACAAAAAAAGCTGCTCAAAAAACTTGCGGTTAGTGCGGACGTGCCCCGCCCCGCTGGAGCGGCCTGGGGACAGCGGCGGACACCGGACACCTACAACCAAAGAGCTGGTTACGGAGAGCGGGGGAAGCGCAGGAGCAGCTCAGCATCCCGGGAAGCGCAGCCGCGGCAGCGGGGCGAGCAGCCGAGCAGCAGAGGCAGCCGGGGAGCCCCGGAGCTCCCGCCAGCGGGACGGGGACAAGCGGTGACTGAGGGAGGGGACGCGCTCGGCCGGGTGCAGCGGGAAGCAGAGCGGTGGCACCGTGCCCGCGCAGCCCCGCGGCCGCACCCGCTGCCCAGCGCACCCAGGGCTCGGCCCCGCGACACCGTCACTTACTAACTACGGGCAGGGGCACCTCAAAACCTGGCCACTTCAACATCGGGGCTGCAAGGGAAACAGAAGGCAGGTTGGAGGACACCGGGACGCTTGATGGGAACAGAAGGTCGTGGTTAAGGAGAGACTTAAGGCCACGAGCCGGTGGCCACCCCGCACGCAGCGCCGGCGGGCAGAGGAAACAGGAGGAAAAAGAAGAAAAAGGAGGAAAAGTCGTGTTTATTAAGTCGCTGGTGCTGTGAGGAGGGGAAGGAAGGGCACGGCCAGCCGGGAGCTGTGGGAGTGCAGCGGCCGGGCACGGCGGGGGCTACGGAAGGGAGGGGGCGGCTTCCTTCCCCCCGTGCCGGCCATCGCCGCTTTCCCACCGCCGGGAAAGCGCAGCCGGAGCCTTGGCATGCGGGAGCAGTAGCAGCATCATCCCCTCAGATGCTCAGGGACAAGGCACTCGGCCCTAAAGCAGCTGTCGCTGCTCCCGCTCAGCGAAGCTGTTTAGAGCCGGCGGGGCTGGGCGCGCACAGGCAGCACCCGGCGTCCCCAGGGATGGAGCAGGGAACAAAAACATGGCCTGGGATTGCGCGGTGGGCGATGCAGGCGGTGAGGGCAGCACGCAGGCACGGCAGCCGAAAAAGACACCGAGGCCCAGCTCAATGCAATAAATAAAACTTTTATTCAAACAATAACTCAGTACAGGGCACAATTCTCTCTGGCTTTTAAAAAAAGGTTTTTCAGCACTTTACAATCTCCACACAGGCTTTGCTAGGGCTGGGTTTGTGATTTTTTCCCCCTCTACATTCAGTCATTCATCGTGAAATATCCTGGGTTAAAAATCCTTAGCAAAATTCGGACATCGATGCAGGAGGGGCTCAGAACAGTGTGCCCGTAGGCGAGGAGATAACCCAAAAACTGGTCCGGGGGGGGTCTATTGCCAGCAATGTCCCAGTAAACAGGCAATGTCAGAGGTCTTAAAAATCACATCAGAAAAAAGCGTGAACAGCTTTGCGGTGGAGACGGCCACGGGCACTGGGAGGGCTACGGCCGGGCTAGTGCGGGAGCGGGACCCCCAGTGCGGGGTGGGAGCCCCCCGGGCACTGCCGAGCCCCCCGCGGGGGCACAGCACTCGCTCAAGCCCGGTTTTGGGGATGCGAGCACGTCCTCGGAGCCCCAGCCCTAACGTGAGGTAACAATACCTTGCTACAAAAAATATATATATATATTTATAAAACAACCAGGAGTAACCCTTCCGGGGGGGTTCCCACGGCCGGTGGGACCCCAGCCCAGAAGCAGCCCTTTCCCCGGGGCGGGAGCTCTGTGCCATCCGCTTCTCCCAAAGCCACCGCGGTGGGATGGAAGCGGATCGGGCCGAGGGGGAGGCGCGGGGACGCTGCCCCCTCTCCGGGAACGGCATCCCGGGCGCGGGCATCCCGGATGCTCAGTAACAGTACGGACACCAGAGGCCATGCATATGTGATCCAGTCTGGGAGTTTGGTCCAGGCTCGTGCGGGGCGGCCGGCGCGGCCCCGGGGGGGACAGTGCATCGCTAACATCACACGGGAGGACAAACACCGGGTCCCACTAAGTGACAACTGCACCTGGGCTGTGAGCACAGACCTGGCAGCAGTTTCTGCTCCAAAAAGGCTTCAGAAACAAGGGCACTGTGAACACCAGGGAGGGGTGAGAAGCACCATGGTTTCCTTGAAGATTACAAGAGTTTCAAATCCAAAAGAAGTAGAGTAAGAGAAACGAAAGGGAAGGAAAAAAAAGGGGGGAAAGAAGCAGAAAGCTCTTCCAAGCAGCAAGGGGCCGCCGCGAGCCCAGGTGTCCTCACACCGTTGATACCAAACTGCCACTGCCGCTGCGGAACAAAGCACAGAGATGCCAGAGTGGCCGCGGGCAGCACCGAGCCGGGAGCCCAGCTCCCCTCACGGCACTGCGGGACCCACCACGGACAGGCGGCGAGCTCCACCCAGCCACGGGCTTGAGCTTAGCCCCAAGAGTGAGACGGGGCAGCTCCGAGGCAGAGGGGATGGAGAAAGTGCCAGGGACAGACCCCGCAGTGTGGGCTCTCCATGGCTTCACTATCCAGGCGTGAGCCCGGAGGAGGTTGGGAGACGCGACTCTCTGGAGGAGCACGAGGTTGGGGACACCAGGGCTGGCCCTGGGACTTGCCCTCCCTGGCTCCCCCCACTCTCACAGGTGAGACCTGGCCCCAACCCAGTCACTGCCAGTCCCCGGGGAGCCTGTGCAGGGACCCCTGTGGGGACACAGCCCCACGGCTTCGCCCACAGCCAACACCAACAGTTCGCAGGGAATGTGACAGGAAGGTGACATCTTACCTGCTGACAGACCTCGTCCCGTAGTCATCGAGACCCTGTGGAGAGGAGGGGAGGAAGCACAGTGAGGGATGTGTGGGCTGTGCCTGCTCAGGTGCCACTGGAGGGTCACATGAACAAACCAAAGTGCATCAGGACCCAGGGCCAAGAGCTGATGCATTTGGAGAGGAAAGGGAGATATGGAGATGGTTGGAGTGGGATTCAGACAGCAGGGAGTGAAGGTCACCACTCTCTGTGGAATTTATCTGGTCAGACATGGAAAAGCGACAGCTGGGAGAGCCCTGCTCTGCCCTGCCCTGCCCAGCCCCTCCGTGGAACAGAGCTCTGGCTGCTGCTGAGATGCTGAGACTGTTGGAAAGGGACTGCACGACTGAGAGACACCAGTGAAATGTTCTGTGGAAAGAGGGGTTGTCTGTATTCACTCCCACCAGAAACCCACAGGGTTTTGGACCATTTTCTCCTTTAGCCGGTGCTGAGCAGGCTTTGCAGGGAGGGACCGAGGGGCAGACGGGACCAGGCCTAGAGAACACCCCTCAAGGACATCCCTCCTTGAGCAAGGGCCTGCCCCGGGATACGACTGGAGCAGCTCTGCTCTCCATGATAAACATGGGACCACTCCAGGGAAGAGGGGGAGTCTCTGGCCTTGGAGCTGGCCATGCGCCAGGGATCAGAGAACCACATTCCCACCTGCCCAGGAATGCTCCCAGTCACAAAATACCAACCCCAGCAGCAAATCCTTGCAAACAGCAAGAAGTGGGGCTGTGCTTCCACCCCACTCCCTGCATAGAGGACAGATCCCAGCTGACAAGCACTGTTGAAGGGTCGGTGCTGACTGGCCGTTTCTCTCCCTCCTCATCCTCTCCCCATCTGCCAGCACGTGATGCCAACGCAGCTCACGCCACTGAGCTCATTCTGGTGGGGAGAGCTCCACTACACCAGCAGCTCCTGGGTTAGCTGATCCCATCTGCTCGTGCATCCTCCCTGGCTTGTTATACAAGAAGCCCTGGGCTTGCTTTGGACACTCTGGAATCCCGTCCAGGATCTGCCCCAGTGTCCCCACGGGACCGTCACCGGCTTGAATTGGCATGTGCCAGAGAAAACACTTCCAGCTGCCTGTGAGCAGCCTGTTTCTGGTGGGAGACTCCCATGGAGTCAGCAAGTGTTGTCCTTTGGGGGTTTACGGGGCCATTTTGTGCCACTGGCCCTGCGCCTTGCCCGTTCCTCCCCATCCATCGGCTCCCTGCATCCCTTCACCCCAGGGCAGGTGCTCGGCAGGAGCAGGGCCCAGGCAAGGCACGTGGTCACCAGGCACAAAACAGCCGAAATTCCGTAAATCCCAAGGGAAACATTGCGAGCGTCGGACTTACAGCTGTCGACCTAGTGTAAGGCTTGTAGTGAGCGGAGGGTGCTTGGCAGAGGCCACTGGAATAGTCTTTAATTGCACACCCATAGGGCATTAGGTAGTCCTAAAACAACGAACAGAGGTTGGAGAGCCGCCCTCGGCACCCCCACGCAGCCGCAGCACGGGAGCGCTCCCACTCATCCCATCCCAGCCACCGCAGCAGGGGCTGTGCCCGGGGACTTGCTCCGGCATCCCCCATTCCTAAACCGTCCCCCCGGAGTGGGAGAAGCCGGCGGGAGAAGCTCACCTGGGAGAAGGCGGGCACGGCCACGCTGTACGGCCGCTGCTTGAAGGTGTTGCCGCCCTGTGCCGGGAAGGCCTGGGAGGCCATGCCATAGTCCGGCGGCGGGATGGAGATGTCGTCCTTGTCCAGGAGGTTGCCGGTGCTGCTGCTCTTCCCCTGCTGCAGGCTGGGGGGCCCAGAGCAGAGGCATCAGCTCCATGCAGAAACCCTCAGGCCACCCATCCACTCATTGCAAAAGCCACCCAGAGCCAGCAACCTGTCCACCCCCCCGTGCTGTGAGTTATTCCTCACAAGAATTCCTAATTCCCATCCCAAGCACACAGACTCCCCATCACCCAGCACGATGCTCCTACCTGGTGTGGACCCGCTCGCTGCCATCATTGTCAAGGACCCGTGTGTAGGAGAAAGGAAACCAGCCCCTCCTGAAAGGCAAAGGCGGCGATGAAGCCAAACCCAGGTTTGTCCACGGAGGATCCAGACGAGGCTGCTCCCGAGGACACCCAGCACACTCACATTTTGGTTTTCTCGCTCTCTCCGTAGTGCCAGCCGTCCCGGGCCTCGGGCACCAGCAGCGTGATGAGGTCGCCCTCCTTGAAGCTCAGGAGGGTGCTGTTATCCCCAGCAGCGTGCGAGAAAATCGCCTGCACCCTCGTCCGGCCGTTCCTCTCGAGCCCGGCGGCCATGGAGCTGGAGCGTGGCAGTGTCTTGTTTTCAGCTGGGGGAACAGAGACCAGTGGGTGCCCCAAGTCCTTGACCCCAGGACCATCCCCAGGCACAGGACAGGCCCCCACCCCTCCTTATTTCAGCCCAGGTCCCACTAAAACCTTCAGTGTGACTCACACCTTCCCCCTGAACAAGCAGGATCAGACTTTGGCATCACCCACCAGCCGCAGCAAAGGGAGCAGGTTCCCTGTGCCAGATTCCACATGATGTTCCTCCTGGAAATCCTGTGAAACCCCAGGGCAGAGCCCAGCTCCAGCATTTCCTAACGCCCAGGTCAAGAGGCACGAGCAGCGCTTGGCACTGAAGGGATGCTGTCGGTCACGGTCCCCTTCCCACCAGCACCCCCAATGACCATCCCCACACGGTCCCCTGCAGCAGGGGCGGCTCCGGGACCCCGGCAGCGAGGCCGGGGCCTCACCTGAGGCGTAGCTGTTTTTCGCTGGCACGTTTTTGCGAACTGGGAGTGTATTGGAGTAAGAGTCACTCAGCTGCTTCTGAGGCTGGGGAGGAGATAAAGATTTGGGCTGTGCTGGCTTCATCTCAGACCAGTGGTTGTACCCATCGCTGTCAGGGCCTGAGACTCCGTTCATCACTGGCACGGCCTCCTGCGCCGACATGCGCTACGGAGAGAGGAGGGGAGGGGGACACGGGAGCGGCGTCATGAGGGCATCCCACTGCAGCTCCAGGGGCATCCCACTGCAGCTCCCCAGTGGGACACAGCTCCAGGGAAAGAGGCAGATCGGAGCTTCATCCTGTTGGGTTTACTTCCCAGCCAAACCAAACTGCTCTGGGGGGAGCAGTGGGGTCACCTCTATGGCATTTTATTGCTCTGAGCTCCCCTGCTGAGCTCCACTGCTCAGCTCGTGCCCCCACATCAGGGGGACACTCTCTTCTGAAGGGTCCTTCATCCCATGGGTCACTCCAGGCCTTTCTCCCGCAGTTACTGGGGTACCTGGGTTCAGTCCCACAGTTCAGGGGCCAGCCTGGACAGGTGAGTCCAGCTTGTGGGTTCCCCAAACAGCCCCTGGGAGCCCCTGCTCTGCCAGAGCTCAGTGACTCCGGTGGGATGAGGTGGGACAGGTTGCCCATCCCCACATCAGGCTCCTTCCCACATCCCAGGATGGCACAGCACGGAGCTGCCCATCCCTGCCATCAGTGACAGTCCATCCAAGGGCAACTTGCCGAGGACAGCGGTGACACCGGCCCGGGCTCATCCCTCTGGCTTTGCTCAGAAGGGCAGGACAGCTTCCACCACAGAGATACTTACTCCTACAAAAGGTGCCAGCTCCGGGGGGACAGGGAGAGGTTTGGCACCAGGGATGGGGTCAGAGATGATGAGGTTGGACTTGGATGTGGACAGAGGGCTGGGCATAATGGTGCCATTGCTGCTGGCAGCCATCTGCTGCATCAGCTGTATGGCGCGGTCCGGGATCTTGTTGGGATCCGAGCAGGATTGCTGCCACAGCGGCAGCTTCTGCGTCAGCATCTCCTTCCCCTGCAAGAGGAAAATGAGGCATGAGGGCACAGGGTGCTCTGTCCCCCTCCCTGGGCAGCACCACATGGATCCAGGGCTGAGCTGATCTGGGACTGATCAATGGCTCTGTGCATGGCACAGGCAAGATAACACACAGGGACGTCCTGCTTCAGGATCTGATGGCAGCAGAGCCAGGAAGGTGTCATGAAGAATGGGAAGGAGGGAAGGAAAAGGTAATCCATCTCCCTGTCTCATTGCAAGATTTCCTGTGTGCAGCATCTCCAGGCTGCTGGGAGCTGGGCTCCACGTGGAGCAGGGAAATAAAACCTGCCCGAAAGGTTGGCAGGGCACAGCCGTGCTCCAGGCTGTCCCCACATCCCCAGGGATCAGCTGCTTCTTTTGAGTGCTCAGCCCCAACAGCCTCCAGGTCCCTGCGCTGCATCCCAGCCCCACTGCTCCCTGCCTGCAGGACTGGCAGCCACCTGCTGCCATGCTCCAAGGGGGAAACAGATGGAACCAAACTTGTCTTTGTTCACCCAGAATGTACAAGCATCCCGCTGTGTGACTCAGAGGGGGAAGATGTCCCAACCTCCCCGAGGTCACTCCCCAGTGCAGCAAAGGGTGACCCCATGTCTCTGCTCTGCCTCACCTGGAGACAAAATATGGTCCCGCCTACCAAAACCCCTCCAAATCCCATTTCAAAGTCCCTGCACGTTTCCCCAGCATCAGCCATTGGGTCCAGCCTCATGATCCTGTGGAGCATCCTGCAGGCACCACGGGCAGCAGCAGGCTGGACACCCACCACGTTCTGGACAAGCCACTTCCAAAGTCTCTCCTGCAAAATCCCCTTCCATGTGCTGCTGCAGCAAGTTTTTGATTCGTTCCTGCTGACCACCAGCCCTGGGGGGTATTTTCCCCTCCTGCGCTACGCTCGCCAAGCCAAGCATGGATCCAGCCTGTGGATGCGCCAGGACAGAGCTGACTAATCCCAACTGCCTCTGCTGCTCCAGTGCCAAGCGCGGCGGTGACAGATGGCTGCTGTGAGCCACGGAGGGCGGTGGCGGGGAACAACCAGAACGGAGCACGAGGCTGCGGGAGCAGCACCGGCGCTCCCAGCCCTCGTCTGGATGGATTCTGCTCCAGACCGATGCGGGTGCTGCCGCTTCCCAGGCGGGCAGGGGGCAGCTCCAGCCCTGGTCCAGGAGATGTGGGCAGCCATGCGCAGGGGGGATTTGGAGCAGCTGCTCCTGCTGAGGCATCTTCCCCAGGGTCACCTGCTGGTCCATCACCCCCTCGGTCCCTCGGGCTGCAGGGGCTGCACCAGCCGTGGCTTTTGGGATATCAGTCTGCTCTATGGGATGCAGCTTGAGCTGGGAGCATCCACCCAGCGATGGGGCAGCCAGGACCGGCTCTGGCGGGTCCGACTCACCTTGGCGTGGTAGGTGATGGCGCTCTTGGCCACCGCACACTGTTTCTCCACCAGGAAGCAGAACCGTCTCCTCTCTTCCGTCAGAGCTGTCTTGTAGCCATCGGAGACGTAGTTTTCCAGCTCCCCTTGCTTGTTGCTGATGGCTTCGATGTACTGGAACAGGGAGAGGAGCAGGGAGGGGGCTGCCGGCACCGCTGCCCACCGAGCGCGGGGCAGGGCGCAGGCGGGGACCCCGGCACGGGACACACACGTGTGCCTGCTCAGCCCCCCCGGCCCGCCCTTACTCATCGGAGCCCCCCACGCAGAGGCGCTGACTCAGCCCGTGGGCTGCACGGGACGAGCTGTACCCAGCGGCCGCCCGCTCACCACCCGGGCTCGGAGGCGCTGGCGGGGGCTGGGGGCTGCCCCGATGGCCCGGGACTGGCAGCGGCCCCCGCAGCCCCCGGCTCGTCCCTGCCAGCGCATGAACCAGTGGCTCCCGGCCCAGGCTGAACGCCTCCGGCACCTCCCCTGCTGCCCGGGCTGTGCCGATCCCTGCCTGCTGCCGGGAAGGGGGGGCTGCAGCGGGCTGGCACGCGGACCCCTCCAACACAGCCACCAGCACCTCTACCGGCAGTGCCTTCAGTCCGTATTTACCACAGGGGACACAGAGATGGTGCCAGGGCAGTGCCACACACTGGCACAGGACCCCCTGGCTGTTCCCTGGTGCCACACCCTGGACTGGCAGACACTGTGGCATTGCCAGTGCCAGCAGCCGGAGGCTCCTCCGCTGGCTCCTGCTCTCCCGACGTGATGGGTGCCAGCACGGCTGTGCCACGCTGGGCTTTGCCAGCACCACACCTGGCCCAGCAGCAGCACCCAGGCCGGGCTGGGGGAACCCGGCTGCTTCGCCCTGTGTGATGGAAAGGTGGCACAGGGGACTCCAGGGACCACAGGGCAGCACCAGCATCCCTGAACACAGAACACACGAGGTGCCCCCAGCTCCCTGACCTGGCCACTTCCTCCTCCCTTCATCCCTTTGGACGCTCCCAGCTTCCACCTGCGATGTGGCACCAGGAAAGCAGCTCTGAGAGCAGCATCTCTCACCCATCGCTGTCCTGCACTGTGACACCTCCTTGCCACCATCTCTTCCCTAGGACAGTGGCACCACAACGCTGGAAAGCAACGACACCCCCAGCCCAGGCAGGGCTGGACCTGCTTCAGGCAGCTCAAGCTTCTCTGAGACGGGAATTAAACTGGAAATTCAGGGCCCAAAGCAGCTTTGCTGCTTCTTCACAGTTATCAGTTATTTTTAGCATGCTACAATATTTATTAGCAGACACATAAAATGGAGCAAACCAACAAAAGCAGCAAGATTCAGTGACATCCCAGACTTCAAAGGGGGATTATTTTGGGGCTCCCACCCTGCTCTGAGCACCCCCTGAGAGCAAACCCTGTGCAGGGCTCGTGCCGGAGCCAGAAGGTTTTGAGTCTCCCCACATGCACCAACCTGGGCGAGGGAAAGGGGGTCAGTGAGAAACAGATTGAAAACCCAGTTTGCAACCAGCAACCCTGTCTCAAGGAGAATTCTTCCCTCCAGAATGAGAAAATCCAGTGCAAATGCCTGTGGTCAGGAAGAGAAATAAGCGGAGGCAACTGAGCTGATGCCACTGGGCACAGAAGTGAAAGTGATGGAGGTTTTGGCATCACCCTGAAGCAAAGAGACAGGGCACGGCACTTGGAAAGCCGGGCAGCAGCCGGGCTGAGGCCAGCACGGCGCAGGAAGAGGCACAGCAGCGCGGGCACACAAAGCCCCCGGAGGAGTGATGCAGGCGGCCGGAGGAGGATGCACTCGGGAAGGCGCCGCTCCCGCAGCGGGCTCGGGACGGCAGCACGCCGCCTCCTCCCGGGTATTATTAGCCTGGGAACAGCACAGGGACAGAGCCCAGAGGCACCAGCCCGGCAGCAGTGGTGGGAGCCGGGGGATGGATGCCCCAGTGCCAGCCTGGAGAGCACCCGGCCCCTCCAGCACAGCCCTGCTATGCCCGGGATGGACCAAGTCCCCCTGCCCACACAACTCCACAAGTTCCTATCCCAGGGGAAGGGGCAGGACAACGCTCCCCCTCCTGCAGAGCCCCATTTCTGGAAGGAAACCGCAACCCTGACAGCACCTGAAATAGCAGGAGCACAGGAGCACACACAGACCCCGATGCCCAAAACTCATCCTGCTTAATTTACTAACTGGGCCATCAAGAACGAGAAGGTGAGGAGTGAAAAGAGCTCAGCTCCAGCTAATTTGGTTCAGCAGCACGAGGCCCATCCCGCCGCGGTTCCCTGCAGGATCAGCATCCCTGGGTCAGGCAGTGCCGTGCCCCGGCACGGCAGGCGGGCACGGCTCCAGCCCAGACACACCACAACACAGGGAGAAACCCTGATCTTAGTACGTGAGAGCTCCGGCTTTCACCAGGATTTAAATACGCAGGTACAAGCCTTATTTACATCCCTGCTCTCAGGCTGGTTTTGCAAGGCTCCTGCTAATTCCTGTGCTCAGGAAAGGCTTGTCTCAGCCAGTCGGAACACGCCGCTCCGCGAGCGCAGAGCCCACGCTCCAAACTTAGTACTCAGAGCTTTATATACTTTATGTAAATATGCTCCGTGTGCCATTGATTTACCCAGAGCCTTGATTTTACACGTTGTTCCATCACAAAATGGCGAGCGACACTCCTTGTTCACGAGGTGGTTTTCAGTTTGGGTTTGCTCAGAATGACAGTGGGCTTTCAGATAACGCCCAGAAAGGCAAATTTAAATAAAAAAAGCCTGTTAAACACGCCAGATGCACGGGGGGAAAGTAACACACAAAGCACAGTGTAAGATCTTGGGACTGCACTCCAAGGAGGAGGAAGCTCTGTCTTACCCAGGCGTGAGGCTTCACCTGCAGCCAGGTGCCCACCAGGACCTCAGGGCTGCTGCTCAGGTCCCCCTTCCTCAGGAATGGGGGAAATCTCAGCCACCCCACACTCTGAACCACAGCCAAACACCCTTCTCAGCTTGGCATGACCTGATGCCCTGAAAGGGCTGGGGGAAGGGGCCTCCCTGCCAGGCTCTGTGTGCTTGGGCTCAGCAGCCTCCCCAAGACCCCACTGACAAGCACGAACCATTCAAGCACGGCAGTGTAAATTGAGACCTTGATTGAGGCTGTCAGCTTCAAATTCACATTTTAAGAATCGTCTAAATAAAATTCCCAGTTTGAAGGAGGTAAAAAACAAACCCATTTGTGACCCGAGCAGGCAGGGAGGCAGCCAGCACGGTGGTCGTGCCCAGAGCCAGAGCACACACCAGAGCCACCCAACAGCTCCAGAAAATCTTTTCTGGGTTTCTAGGTTGGAGAGGCCTCAAATAACTCCCCCGTGCCGCCTCCCCCCGCCTCCCGCAGCCACTTCCAATTCACCGGGAGCCGCTGACCTAATTAGCGGTGTCAGCACACAGCGGCGGCTCTGGCACGGGATGCTGCCGAGGGCCGGGCAGGCGGAGCCGCGGCTCCTGCCCGCTCCCGGGGCACCCCGGACCCCCAGAGCCGGGCACACGAGCGGTGCTGCAGGCACGCCGGGCAGTCCCCGCCGCCAAGCCGAACCGAGTGACCCCCGCGGCTCAGACGGAGAGGCAGGAACGCGAGCAGATGAAAAGGGAGCGGGGCTGCTGCCAAGCCCCAGCTCGAGCGGCCGCTGCCGTCCCGCACAGAAAGCCAGGGCACGGAGCGCTGCCGCCTCCCCAGCGCCGCAGCGACAGCTCGGGGGGTGGAGATCAAAGAGCAGCTGCGAGTGCCAAGCCCCGAGTTGTGTGGAGCACACGCTGCTGTCAGCGCAGGTGGAGCAGCACCGAGCTCCAGCCGCGCCTTTGATAAGCACAGCCTCGCTGGGAAATCAGTTCAGACCTTCCCTCCCAGCCAGGGACGTGCAAACACAGGGAACACGAGCCAAGGGCAACGCTGAGCTCTGCCATAGACATCATCACTACAGATCCTTCTTGGTGTGCTTGGCACTGACCCGCCCGAGCAAAGGACCAGCCCCAGCAAAGGACCAGCCCCAGAGACAAGAGGAGCTGCCTTGGGGTCACCAGCACACCACAGCCGTGAGTTTTGGGACCAGAAAACCAAGGGGAGCAGGTGGCAGGCACCTTCTACCCAGCAGCAGGAGGGATGCAGAGCAGGCAGGGGCTGTGCCACCACGCCAGCTCCAGCTCTCATCCCAAGGACGGATTGGCCAGGACCAGCGGCACAGAGCAGGGGGAAAAGACAAAGGAAAGGTCAGGGAAGAGAGAGGACTGTGCTGGATTGATGCAGCAGGCTGAAATACCTGGAAGGGGTAAACACGGAGAGAAGGGAGGATTTGTTTAGGGAACCACGAGGGAGAAAAGCTAGAAAGTAATGGGATAAAATAAAAGTTAGGCTGATCAGCAGGGGAAAGAGCATCTGAGCCAGGGAACAGACTCAAGGCAAAGCTGCTGAAACCCCACCACAGCACAGAGGCAAAATGAGCCAAACAAGCAGCCAGGGATCCTCAGCCCTGACAGCTTTTCCTCATTCCCAGAAATTGCTCCTTGCGAGGCAGCTGGCAGGCCCTGGAGCAGCCTCGGGGGAGGCTCTGTCCCCTCCTGGCTCCTGCAGCCCCCACACATGACCCAAGTGTGTCACAGAGGGAGGGAGGGAGGGAGGTTGGTGTGTCCAGCCAGGCACAGCAATGCTGGATCTGAGCCCGGGGGTATCAGAGGCTCTTCCACAGCCGGGAAGGAGAGCAGAGCTCGGGATGAGCCCTCACCCAACCTCTCCTGTAATACAGCAAATAAAGCACCAGTCCCACAGCAAGGAATGGCCAGCACTGGTCACCACGGGAGCCCAAACACATTTCCCTGCCTTCTGCAGGGACACGGACCCTGCAAAGCCACAGGAGCCCCCCGGGACCACACAGGCACAGCAGAGCCCTGCACCTTTCCCAGGGAGGGGAAAACCCCTCCTGCCCGGGACAGCACCAGCATCCCCAGCCTGGAGAAGGGACGGCCCCGGCCCCTGATGTGCTGCCCACCAGCCTCCCCCGCTTGGCCGCAGCCAGAGCTCCGTGGGGATGCTGGGACACGGCTGCTGATGGTTATCCAAGGTGATGGCAAACTCAGAGCGGATCCTGGGGAGCCAACCCCAAGAGCCAGGGCACTCCAGGGATGCCGGGCTGCCTTCCTCCCCCAGGAAGGTCTGTCTCCCCTCGTTATGGTCACATTTGCAGCAGCCACAGCCCTGCCCTGCTCCTGCCCGGCCCCAGCCACGCTCACATGTGATGTTACATAAAATTCAGAGAGCAAAGCAGCAGGGACTGGCTCCAGCCAGCTCTGCAGGCGCTTCACCTTCTCCTGCCTAAAACATTCCCTCAATACGGGAACAGCCTGGATCAGCAGCTCAATGCACAGGTTTGGTACCCAAACGCTCATGACACAGCCCTGAGCTGCACAGGCACTTCCAGGGAACACTTCCAGAGATGGGGCAGCCACAGCATCTCTGGGCACCCTGTGCCAGGGCCTCACCCTCCTCACAGGGAATAACTTCTCCCAAATATCCCATCTAACCCTGCCCTCTGGCAGTGGGAAGCCATTCCACCCTGTCCTGTCACTCCAGGCCTTGTCCAAAGTCCATCTCCAGCTCTCTTGGAGCCCCTTTAGATACTGGAAGGGGCTTTTCTTCTATTGCTGGGTTGAGCACATGTCCCCAAACCTGGAGAGAGTGACCTGGAGCTGCTGAGCTTTGAGTCCTTCCCTGTTTGACTTTCACATAAACCTCGTAACCCGGTTTGTGCAAACTCCGCGTCATTTGGAGCTTCCTGACCTACACCTAAAATTATTTCTCCTGATGGGAATATCCCAATGAGGTTTCAATGACAAAAGTTTATAAAACCCCCCAGGTTATTTGGCACGGTGGTACTTAATGCTTAAAAGGTTCCCATGGGAGCAGGGGTAGGTGTGGGCAGAGGCTGAGCTCAGCCCCCACTGCCCACCCAGGGTCACCCACTGGCACCTGGGCCAGGCACAGCCTCTCAGGGTAAACACCCAGCCCCAGCACTGCTGAATTACAGCCAGTTTCATCTCAGCACGATGCAGAAATCCAATTGCTCACAGTGCTAATATGATTTGATAAATACTTTGAACCAACATAACTTCATTGCTGAGCTGCTGATTCAATCCAGGTCTCAAACCCATCATGACCTTGATTTCATGGCCTGATCACAACCAGCCTTTAATGAAATTACAGCACTTGAGCTTCCTTGGTGATTGTTTAATCTTAATATTGTTTTCATTCTTCTTCATCAGAGATGTGAAGTGAATGGAATTGGTTTGTTCTCCCGGTTTTCAAAACAGGTCAAGCCCCATCTCAGTCACTCCACAAGGAAGATGAGCCACGTGAGGCAGACAGCTCTCAACCCTCACTCCTCATGTGGAACAGCAGCTCGGGACTGATCCATAAGGAATAAAAGCCTGGCTTATTGTGACATTCAGCAGCAACAACCCCCAACCACAGCATCGCTCCTGACCAGGACAGACAGGGCTTGGGAGCTGGGAAATCACTGATGGCACTTGGAGCTGATGGTTTAGAGCTACGTGAGTCGTCTGGGCTGCAAACCACGAGGTGTTTTAATTCCTCAGCCACTTAATGCTGCAACACTCATCCTTGTCTGGGAAACTCCATAAAACCAGCACGAGACAGTGGCCAGGTGACGTGGGACTTGCAGACGCGCCTGGACCAGCTCTCTCCATGCAACGAGGGGCTGATGCAGCTCAGGAGAAGCCTCCTGCAAGAGTCTGTGAGCATCACACCTCCTCAACCCCCTGCTGCAGAGCTGCTGCTCCCCAGCCACTGCTGTGTGCAGCCCCTGCTGAACTCCAGTATTTATTTCTGCTCTATAAAGGGGGAACATCTGAATGAAACAGGTGAGATGTTTGGGCTGCTGCCCCGGGCTCTCTGATTGATCTAGCAGAGTGTGGAGACACAGCCACGCTGGTGCCCTTGCCCAGACAAGGGCTGTCCTCTGCCAAAACCAGAGCCTGGATGGCCCCAAACCTGCTCTCACTTTGACAAAAGTTACATAAACCTGGAGGTCCCTGCAGGACAGTCCTGCTGCTTCCACCACGCGTCTCACCCACCTATCTCACTGGCAGGTGATGACAAGATGTGGTCACTCCACAAGTGGTGAAGAGGCAGAACGGAGCAGCTCTGCTTCCCGGAGCATTAAATATGGAGGAAGATGATGACAGAGCATCAGACTCCTGGCTGGCGGCTGCTCCAGCAGCTTCACAGGGATGAGCCTTCAGAAGAGCAAGATGTTATTGCTGCCTTGGAGGAGGTGACACTTCCACCAACAGCAGCTTCTCCCACAGGGAGAGAAGGAACCAGCCACAGCCCATTAGGAGACTCCAGCCAGCCCTGGCTGATGGGTCTGTGGTCCCCAGGCACCAGCCTGGTGCAGCTGTCAGCATTCCAAAACCATCCCCAGGTGCTGGAGCATCTCTGAGGAGACCACCAGGGGTTTGGCAAGTGGCCACAGGGGTGGCTTTGGGCCAGCTCAGCAAACCAGGCTGCTCTGCTTTAACCAGGCTGAGAAAAGCAAAGCCCCACAAAGCTCTGTAGATGCTCCTGATCCACTCAAACCTGGTTTCAGCTCCTCAAAGCCCCAAACAAGGCTCTCTCCTCAGGCCAGCACCAACACCCACACACTTCCAGGCTGGACCCCAGTTGCTGCAATCCCCCCACTCTCCAATGCCCAGGCAGAAGTAACAGCAGCGTCGGGGGTGGCCCCAAACACTCTTTTTCTGCAGAGGAAACACCAGCTCTGCAGTCAGCAGAGAAGAGAGGGGAACTTCCCTCCCGGCTGCATTCAGCAATTTTAACTTTGTATTTAGATCTAAGGCACGGCAAACCCCCGCCGAGCGCAGCAGAGCAGCCACGGAGTCACGGCATATTCTGACTTGGAAGGGGCTCATAGCTCTGTAAGCTCAAAAGCCATCATAAGGCTTTTTCGGAGATAAGCACTTCCTAAATACTTACTGCTGAAAGATTAAAGGGAATGAGCGTCTGATCCCGTTTCCCTGCCCGGAGAGCTGTGCTAACAGGGCTGCCCCACGGATTCCCTCCTCCTCCGGCTCGGGGTGTGGGATGGGGATCCCTGCCCCAGGGTTTGGCAGGACAGGGCTGGCTCTGGCAGCAATTCCCTTCTGTTGTCCCTGTCAGCAGCTCTCGCAGGTGGGGGGAAGAGAGGTTTGATCCCCGTGTCCCCCCATGCCGGGCTCGGGGCCTGACAGGGCTTTTCTCGCTCAGCAGGAATTTCAAAGCTGGGACTTGTGGAGATGCCATGCTCAGAAGTGGTTTCAGCTGCTCAGCCCTGGAGAACACAGCAGAGCCCCCGCCACAGCAGGCTGGACACAGAGGAGTGTGTGCTGGCACCTTCCAGCCCTGCTCTGGCACCTCCCAGCCCCGCTCCGGCTGTGCCGCCCCGGCACCTCCCAGAGCCCTGGCTCCACACAGAACCCACAGGCCAAACCACGGCGGATGACAGCGGCTGCATTCTTCTCCTTCAGTGCTTGTTCTGACCCACAGCACCATTTCCCAAATTTCAGTGCAATTAAGGATGTCACTTCCCCAGCACAAACCTCACTGTAACTCTCTGCTGGAGACTAAATGCCACTAAATGCCATTAAATTGACCCCCACAAGCGAAGTGCCACCAGTGTGCAGATCTCCTTCAGCAGACACAGATCTCTGATGTGTGAAGAAACAACACACACCCCTCTGCTCTGGAGACAAGACGAATTCATCTTCCCCTTTCCAAGCACCACTTGTGCCTCCATTGTTCCGTGGCAGCAGCACTCGACTGTCAGCCAGGGCATGTTGGTGCATCAATTACCCCTGCAAGTCTGCCTGGATCAGCCATGCTCGGGGCAAAGCTCAAAGTGAAGTCTGCAAAGTGCAGAGGACACAAACTCCTGCTGCGGATCCATCGGGGACCCGAGTGGGATCCGCCGGGGACCCGAGTGGGATCCGCCGGGGACCCGAGTGCCACAGCCCCTCGCACTGCCAGGACGTGCCCTGGATGCTCCTCAGTGAGACCCCACCCTGCCTCTCCCTTTGTGGGGAGCTCTGACTCCCCGCCGTGCCCACCCCTCAGCGCAGCCCCCGGAGGGACCCCGGCCCCCGAGTGCGGTGCCCACACGCATCACACCGCGCTGATTCACCGCAGCCGCCCCCAGCGCCGCCCCCGCGGGCGGGGGAAGGGGCACAGGCACGGAAAACACACAAGAAAACAGCCTCCCGGGGACGGTAGATGAGGCACGGCAGGAATTAATGATCCGTTGGGGTCATTCATGAAGGCAAAGGGGAAAAGCAGCGGGAGCGGTGGATGGAGCAGGGTCAGAGAGGGCAGCTCCAGCCGCACTCTGCAGCGTGGCCACGGGAACAGCCCGTTCCCACCGCTGGCTGCCACCCCCTGCCATCCACACCCCCCCAGCCCAGCGGCACCCCTAAAGCTGCCGCGCCCCTTCCTCTAAAGAGAGCAGCAAATCCTTCCCCAGGTGTTTGCCACAGCCCAGCCACCCCATGGGCAGCACCGAACACCCACCCGTGTCCCCCCACCCGCTGCTCGTGCCCCCAGCCCGGGCTCCTACCTGCAGCTCCTTGTCCGAGTACTTCTGCGGGTTCTTGCTGCCCTGGCTCTTCTTGCGAAGTTTCTTCAGCTCTGCCTGGCACTTGTCGAGGGAGTCCCCCTTGCTCCTCTGCTCTGTCTGGTATTTCTTCAGCGCAGCCTGGATGCGACAGGAGAAAGTTCTGAGCTTTGGCCACAGCTCCTGCTGCCAAGGGGTGACAGAAACAAGCAGAGCCCCTGGAAAAGGGGGATCCCCAAGGCCCAGAGAGCAAACAGGGAACAACGCTGTCCTGTGCGTGTGACATGTGTGACAGTCTGGAACCAGGGGCAGGAGCCGTGGCAGGACACAACGTCCCCGAGCAGGGAGCAGGTGATGGGGGACACCCAGGGATGCCCAAGCCCAGGGTTGTGCCAGACTCACACACACATAACTCACACTCAGGTACCGGGAGTCCAGCTCCACCTTCTGCTCCAGCTGCGTCAGGAGCTCGTTGTGGAAGGACTTGAGCTGCAGAGAGAAAGAAAACACACGGTGCTTGTGGAGGGCTGGCAGAGCCTGCCTGGGGAGCAGCAGATGGCACCAGGGATGGCACTGGAGCGGGGCTGCACAGGCTGAGAGCAGCAAGGGACAGACTCAGAGAGGGCCCAGCAGGGCAGAAGAGGATGCCCAAGCAATGCAGACCCTTTGGAGCTCAGCAAATCCATGTCAGAGGGGCTGGTGTCATCTGGACATGGCATGGAAAAGCACTTGCACCAACAGAGACCCCGGCACACCGGGCTGGGCACTCACCATCTCCTCCAGCTGGTTCTGGATCTGCCTGTGCACCTCTGCCATCTGGAAGAGCACGTCCCCTGCAGAGGCAAGACACAGGAGGGGTTTGAGGCCCCGGGGCTGGGGCAGGCAGCACCCTGCTGGCAAGGAGGGGTCCCCAGCCAGACCCAGGGGGCTCCTGGAGTACCCCCCACGCCCACCTTTGGGGAGCTGCAGTGAGACAATGCTCACCTGAGACACTTGGACAAACAGGGAAACCCTGTGCAGCAGGAAGGGGAGCAAGGACGAGCAGCAGCAGGACCCCAGCACCAGGGGCAGCCCTTGTTCCCCAGGCACAGCACAGGGACAGACACAGCCCTGGCACTCGGTGCAGGTCACAGGACACGGGGCTGAGCCCTGGGGTGCTGCTTGCCTCAAAACCACCAGACCTGTTTGGCCCCAGGGGCTGAGCCAGGGCTGCCACTGTCGTGGGCCGAGGGATCCCCACTGCAGCCAAGGAACCCCAGCTCTGTTCTGCCACTTCCTTCAATTTTTCTTTTCCAGTGCAGGACTCCAGCCCCACACCCAGTGCTGTTCTGGAGGAAGGGCCGTGTCCTGGCTCAGCAGAAGCCCCAGCGTGGCTGGAGCCAGACACACACACGGGAGCATCTTTTAGGAATGGAGCCAGCACTAAGAGCCCTGTCCTGGATCAGAGCGCGCCTTGGGGACAGCCCAGCTGTGTCAGCTCTTTTCAGGGCTGAGTTTGGAAGCTTTCCCTTCCAGCATGGCAGGTTGCAGCTTCCCAAGAGGCTCCCAACCTCTGTGGAGCTGTTTGCAAATGAAAGCCGGCATCTCACTGGGGCAAGGGAACAAGTGGGACCCTCACCCAGCACAGTTGGTGCCAGCCCCAGCTCCAGCCTGGCCCCCCATGTCCCCCCACATGCCTGGGCACGTGGACCATGAGCCACCCGAGGGTCAACACCCCCAGCTGACCAGGAACAACCTGCCTCAACATTTCTTTGCTCTCCTGGCTGGAGCAATTCGTACTTTGCACCATACACCATGTCTCAAGCCCTTCTGCAAACATTAAAATCCGATCCCTTGGCAGGCACCGGCCCCTCTGCCGCAGTGACAGAACCGGCTGTGGCACCGGCTGCTGGCAGGGCCACCATCCCTCTGTGCCCCCTGAGAGAACAGCGATGCCCAGGGCACCCCCACAAAGAGAGAGGTGACCAGATGGCAGAGCCAACAGCTCTGCTCCTTCCCCACAAGGAAACCGCGTGCCGAAATTTCCACCGAGCTGGCCGCGACTTTTCCAGCCGGTTCTCCAGGTGCTGAGCCAAGGGGAACACTCACACCCAGCCACCACACACGTCTGCAGCGTCACACGAGAGCAGAGAGGTCCAGGCAAGGGGTCACCACCACAGGAGTGCCAGGAAATCGCTCTGGCTTGGGCTGTGACAGCTCAATGGTGGGAAGTGCCTGAATTCCCACTGTAAGGAGGCCCTGACGTCACACCGAGCTGGCTTTGTCAGGGCTATCAATGCAAGGGTGGCTCTCTCATTATTCCCAAAGCTTGCACCACCCCCCTGTCCCTCTCCCTTCCCGTTTGGCTGGAGTGGGAATCCCTGGAGTGCCGGCATGGGGCTGGCTGGGAGCTCTGGTCACCGTCACTGAGCTCCTGACCCACCCGAGAGCGCGGGGACCGGGGCACCCAGAAATAACATCCATATCCCCAAACCCAGCCCTGGGTGTACCCCTGCGCTGGGACAAGAGGGCTCTGCCCCCCTCCCACATTCCTCTCCCAGGGAACTGGCCCATTCCCAGCAGCCGGGGCGGCTCATGGTGCGTCTCTCAGCACCGATATCAATCTTTGGGTTCTATTTCTCCTCCACCACCACCCCCTTGGCTCCCATCGGGGCGTTCCAGCCCCACATCAAAGCCAGCAGCGCACTGAGCCTTTCCCACAGCACAGCCTCGCTGTGTGCCAGCCTGGAGAGGGGACACTGCTGTCCCCCCTGTGCTCAGCCCAGCACCACGAGCCCAAGGTGAGCCCCCGGAGCAGCAGGGACGGTGCAGGAAGGCAGCTGGACGCCCGCCTGGAGCCTCATGAGCTTCCTCTGGAGCCTCTCCCCAGCCTCTGCCAGCACTGGAAGCCCAGCTGGGTGGCAGGATTTGAACTAAATCCCCTAAAACCAGCAGCAGCACGGTGTGAATTCCCACAGAGCACCTCTGACACCCCGACAGCCGCACGCCGTGAGCTGCTTCACAAAAACCTACAGACCATGTGAGACTCCGACAGACACCTCGCCCCAAAGCCAACCCAGAGCTGCAGGGATGAAGCTAAACTGTGACTAAGGGATACCACGGCAGCTGGAAAGGCTCAATATCCCAAAACCTGGCTGGGAAAAGAATCCGTGGCACTGTGCCAGGGGTACCACCGTGAAATGCTGGGGGGAGCAGGGCACGGAGCTCAGCGGCACAGGGCACACGCCCTGGCAGCAGCACGGCCGCCCACGCCACGGGCGTTCCGCAGCGGCTGCCAGAGGGATTTGCGAGTTGAACACCTCAACTCCCACTGCGCAGCGGGACAGCAGCTCAGGTCACCCCGTGAGCTGCACCGAGCTGCCAAAACACACATCCTGCAGGTGAAGAACCCCCGGGTGAAGCATCTCACCCACACCCAGAGGTACTAAGAGAGCCGGGGAAGGGCAGGAGGCAGAGCCGGGGTTTCTCCCCTCCCCGCAGGCTGCCGAGCACGCGGGGAGGAGGAGCTGCTGTTTGCGGCTGACTCACAGTATCGTTCTGGGAGCAGAACTATAGGAGCTATTGTGGGCCCTTCCCTTCCACACCCAGCCCACAACAGGCAAACAGGTTGTTCCACATCCCTCCCATCCCTGCTGGCACCACGGGAGCCAGCTGCCCCTCCAGAAGGTGTAGCAGTGGGAACCCAGCTCTTAGGGGGGGTTTGCTTTGGAGTTGCCTGAGACTCAAGGCTGTTTTTTGACCCCCCTCTAAAACAGGATACGGGCCATTTTAAATAAAAATACCAACTATGCATTATCAAGGAGCCAGATTGCTCAGAGACAGAACATGCTGATGCTGGTGCAGGGCTGGAGCAACCCAGGCTGTCCTGCAAGGGCAGCAGGAGATGGTGGCCAGGGGCCAGGGGACCATCTCCCACCAGCCACATCATCACCCACCAGCAGCACCGTGGCTGCCTCAGCTCCCAGGGTCAGGGCTTGGGCACGTCCCCTAAAAACCAGCCAGCAATAACCCTGCTCACACAACACCTCGGTGCTGAAGATCGGATGCAGCCAGATTTAAGGCAAAACCAAGTGCAGGGAGAGGTGGCACTCGGGGACACGGTTAATGGTGGACTCGGTCAGCGGCTGGGCTCAGTGATCTCGAGGGCTTTTCCAACCTAAACTATTCCACTGAAAGCTTCTGCAGTGTTTTTGGCTCTTCCCCTCACACCAGCACATCGTGACCTGGGCTCACAGACCCAGCCCAAGCAGCTCCCAGGTGCCAGGGAGAAGCAATTCCAGCCCCGCGCCTCAGCCGGCCGAGGCTCTGATCCGCGAGTGCCGACGTTCCGTGTGACAGCGGGGAAGATCCGTGTGCGGGGAAGATCCGCGTGCAGGGGAAGGAGACGAGTGTGGGGAAACAATCAGCTTCTCCACGCTGACTCATCTCTTTCCTCTCCACAACGGTTTCACTCCTGCCAGCCCCAGAGGACTGGGCGATGTGCTGATAATTCATCAGCGACTCGTCAGCGCTTCGAGCTCAGCGCCGCTCCAGCCCGGCCTGGCACAGCTTAAGGCGTCTTGCATTTGTTTATTAAGAGACCAGGTAAAGCGGAAAGCAGAAGCTTCCCAAGGCACCCCGGCTTGGGTTCCCAGTTCCCAGTAACTGGCTCCCTCAGGCTTGCCACTGACACTTTCACCAGGGGTACATCAGAGACCGGGATGTTCCGTGCCCCCCACGCTCCCCCTGGCTGAGGGCCAGTCCCGGATCTGTATCAGGATGCACACACCAGTGAGTGCCCAGTGCCCAGCTGCTCTGGCAGGAGCTATACTGGTGGCACTGGGTTAATTAGCAGAGAACACACCCTCACACGGCCCACCTGGCCCCACGTGATCCGATCCCTCCGGCGCACCGGCGGCTCCAGAGGGGAAGCAAACACCTCCAGGACCTGGAGCTGGCCACACACCCCGCCAAAACCGCTCCTCAAACCTGCCAAGCTCCCCCCATTGCTGATGGACGGCAGAAACCAGCCCATGGACACACACGGGACCCCTCCATTCCCCCAGAAGGAGGGAGCATCCCTGCAGGATCCTTCCCAGGCACAGTGCCGGGGCACACGGCAGGTGGGAATCCTGGAAGTTGTCACCATCACCAGGGAAGGTGAAACCCAGACGTTACACACATCTGCCACACGTTGGGAGCCCCAGCCAGGCCACATGGTCCTCACAGATGCTCATTCACAACCCTCCACCACCATGTACCAAACACAGGTTGGTGAGAACGAGCCTTGGCCGTCTGCTCCTCATGGGAGGGATGGAGGCAGTGGGAAAGCCCCATCCCGAGGCAGCAGAAGGCTGTGAGAGGACTGCCTTGTATTTCTGCACCCTTAGCAAGCCCATTCCTGCAGCTTCCTTTCTTCCACTGGCACAAAGCTGTCACCCACAAGGTGTTAAGTGCATTGTTAAGCCCAAATTTAAAGGATCGAGCAAAAAGATCTCGGCTCCCAGCCAGGAGCTCACCTGCACAGCAGAGGGACCTCACTGCAGGGACACTCCGCCACAAATCACAGGACAATATTTTCTGGAGTTCCGTGTCATCCTGGGCACTGCTCTGGCTGCTTCCCAGTGGACACCAGTAGCTCCGCTGGTCCCAAACCACACTCAGCCACCACCAGCTCCAGCAGTCCCCGATCCCACTCGGAGCTCCACGCTGACCTTTGGCACCTGTGGGATCTGTATCTGCACCTCCACTGCTGCAGGAAGCATCGACCCAAAACAACCACAAATCCAATTAACAGATTAATCCCTGTTCCCAGAGGATCCGGTGCAGCACAAAGCTCCGGGACAGACCTGGAGCTGCAGGGCAGAGCCTGAGCTCAGGGATGCCCCTGGATCCCTGGAAGTGTCCAAGGCCAGGCTGGACAGGGCTTGGAGCACCCTGGGATAGTGGAAGGTGTCCCTGCCCATGGCAGGTGGTGGCACTGGATGAGCTGTAAAGTCCCTTCCCATCCAAGCCATGACGGTGCCACCTCTGATTTTATTGTGGAAATAAAAAGCCATTATGTGCCAGGGGCTCCTTTCAGCTCAACAATGGCTGAGTAATTGCTGCCTGTGCTGCCCTTTCACAGCCTGTGTGTCACCCAGAGCAGCTTCACCCATCCAAGGGGCATTCCAGAAACAACTGCTGAGCAGAATCCACCTCCGGCCCTGGAGGTGTTTCCTGCAGGTGCTGCTCGGCCCCAGAGTCCCGGGGGAAATGTCTCCAGCTCTGCTCACCAGGAGAAAAAAGCCCCTTTCCCTGACTTTGTCATGGCCTAGTTTTCAAGAAGGACAAAAGAAACGACATTTTGAGCAGCATCCAAGGGACCTAAGCAGGAGCTGGACAAGGGCCAAAGTCACCTGAGGACTCGTGCATGAGGCTGGAGCTTCTTGGAAGGGGCTACAAACCACTCCAGGACTGAGCCGGGACAAGCCTTCCCTGGTCAGACACGCGCTCCTCACACCAGCTCATCTGCCCTAGAGCCACTGCCACAACCATCAAGGGGGTGAAGAACAGCCCAAGGAGCCTCTGTCAAGGACCTGTGGGCACAGACCTAATCCCACCCCTGGACTGGCCAGCAGGGAGCTGCACAGAGCAAAGCGACTCCTCTGCTGCTCTGGGACAAGGACAGCTCCACCCTGGACCTGCTCAGAGCATCACTGGGGTTAAGAACACCCCAAAGCCCCGACTCTGCACACCCCAAACCTCAGCAGTGGGGTTCAGACAGCCCCACCAGACACTTGCACCCAAAAACTCAGCCCCCAGAGCCGATTACTGCTCAAGCGCGTGGTTATCGCCACTTCTCCGTTCCCACACGGGATTATCCCGTCTACGCACGGTTCCTAAAATCTGATGGGGAATTCAGGAAAAATGCACAGTGCTAAGCAGCCCCATGGGCAGCCAGCAGCTGAGCCCAGAGCAGTGCTCCAGAGGGCTCCGTGTTCCATGGGACAAACGGGCAGCACCATCAGAGGGCTGGGACACCTCCTGCCCCAGAAAGGCACCAGGAAAGCACCCAGGTTAGGAAAGAGAGGGTGTTGGAGGAAAAACAAGGATCTCAGGTTTTTGTCCATGGAGGCTGGAAACACAAGCTGCAATCCTGACCAGAGCATCCCATGGTCCTGGCTGACATCTTGAAGCAGTTTTCCCTATAAACCAATGGAAGGAAATCCCACTCAGGGAGGGAGCTGGGGGGCACAACATTAATGGAAGCAGCAATTAAGAGAATTCCTGTTTACTGTTCTAAAATGAATTCCCCATCCCTGGGAGTGTCCAAGGCCAGGCTGGATGGGGCTTGGAGCACCCTGGGACAGTGGGAGGTGTCCCTGCCCATGGCAGGGGTGGGACTGGATGGGCTTTAAGGTCCCTTCCAGCCCAAACCGTTTTGAATGAAATAACCCAGAGCTCCTTTCCGGCACTATCGGCATTCCCAGCCCAGGGAGCGATAAGGCAAAGGTGTTCCCAGGAAAAGCTGCACCTCTGGCGAGCACAGCCCCCACGCAGAACATTTCTCAGCCCCTGTTTACACATCTGCTGGGAGGGGGCTGTGTCCCAGCTGTTATCAGCTCCACCGAGCTGCAGCCAGAAATTTTATCTCAACTTTCTCCTGCTCAGAGCAGCTGCCACAGCAAATATCAGCAGGATCAACAGAGCACGGGGCTGAGGAGCAGCTGGAGCCGCCAGGAGCCTGCCTGAGGTGTGTCCACACCAAGAGGGGAAGGAGCAGTGATCTGGAAACATTTTAAACCCCAAAATACTCGAGCCACACATGGGGAGATGGCACTAAGGACATCAAACCCTTGTCCTTTGGCGAGCAACCAGGGCCAGAAGTCGCCAAATCCAGGTTTGAAGTGCAAGCAAACCTGGAGCTGCTCTGGAGAGCCAGCAGGGCGGGGGGTCCCCAAGCTCCAGCCCCCTGATAGGGCTGCCCCAAAGTTCCCTTCCTGGAGGGCAGAGCTGGGTGTCCCTCAGCCCCAGAGAGGCAGCAGCAGCTCCCCGCAGGTTCTGCACAGCCCTCGCGGCGCACACAGGGCTCTTTGTTTTATTTATTAAACAGGAGCAGATTGCTCCAGGCAGCTTTAATCCACGACTCGGTTTCCATAGACACTTACTGCTTTCCCAGCACAACTCCAAGGCAGCAGCAGGGCTGGGGGGAGCGGGGTCTGACACCAAATCCAGAGCCCAGGGGCTGCTCCCCGACTCCTTCAGCCTTTAGAGTCATTCCAGCTCAACCTCCCTGCTAATTGCCTGCCCCAGAGAGACGCTTTAATGAGCACTTTGCCATCGCCGCTGAGCCAGAGCTGCGGGAGGGAGGAGGAGGAGGAGGAGGAGGAGGAAGGGTTCACCTGGGACTGCACAGACACGAGAGCAAAGCCCATCTCACTCTGTGAGAGCCTTAACAAAGTGCAGCATCCCAAGGGGAGCGGGAGAATCACCTCGAACCATGGGGGGAGCCGGGAGGGTCACCTCTGGCTTGAGATGGGAGAACACAGGAGCCATGTCTGGGCAATAGGGAGACTGGGAAAGCAGCTCCCAAAGGATTTACTGGAGAAATAAGTGTGAGAGAGGGGAGGGAGGCACCGAGCGTCACAGCTCGTGACGTTTGCCATCGATTGAGCAAACACAAGTCCCTGGCAGTGGCACAGGGAGGCTCCAGTGCATGCAGGGTACAGTCCCAGCCCCACCACACACGGGGTGACCTCCACCAGCACAGCCCCTGCCCAGTGCAGCCAACCTGCCCCCTCCAGATTCCTCCCTCTCCCTTTCCCCTCCAGAGGCCCCTGATGGGCAGCACAGCCCCACTGCCGGGTCGAAATCTGCTGCTTCTCCTTTGCAAAGGAAGACAAAACCACCCCAAAAGCTGCTCTCCAAAAACGCCACGAGCCAAACCCCTGACACCGAGAGTACCAGGGGGTTTTCCAAACTGCATTAACAGTAAATACAGAGACACTTCCACCACTGAGACAAGGCAGGAGCAGTTCCACACTGAGCTTGTTCTCCCCGGCAGCACCAAAGATCCATTTCATTCCTGGGCTGGGAATCTGCAACTCCATTTAGCAGCAAACTGGGGACTTACCCAATTCTTTCGATCCTTGGCTTTCACTGGCCAACTCTCCCATCTTCACCAGAGCATCAAAGTACCCTTTTGCTGCATATGTCATGCCTAAAAAGCACCAAGAAATGGAGGTTACATTCTCCTTAATGGCTGTTAGAACTTCTGGGGCACTCAGGAGATGCTAGACACTAAAATAGGTATTACCTCAAGGGCCTTAACCCCCCAGGGAAGGACCACACAACAAACAGAGGAAAAGTGAGCAAAGAAAGCTGGAGCAGTGAGATTACAGGGTAATTTAGGATTAAAAAAGGTACATGCAGGACTGTGGTGGTTTTCACTGCAGTGCAAGCATCAGGCTGCTACTGCTGCTCAGAGAAATCACTGCGGAATAATTGAGTATCACAGACTTTCATTATAGTTCAGCCTTGTTTGTTGACATTCCAGCTACACACTTGACTCTAATCAGATAAGCAGGGGGTTTCCTCTAATCACAGAACACGCTGTACAGCCCCAGCTCCAGCCTTCCAACGCTGCCTCTGCTCTGGCTCCTGGGTTCGGCACTTCCTCCAGCTGTCCCCCAGCTCAGGGATCCGAGGGGAAAGGATGACCCAAGCCAAGTTAAAAATTACAGGAAGATCCTTGGCTCCAAAGCGTTTTCACAGCAGAGATGTGAGAAAAACACAAACCCAGTGATCACACTGGGAATCCCAAATGCCGTGGCTGGGGGGAGAGGGCAGCACGGGGTAAACAGATCCACCTCCCAGGTAATTAAAGCTAAGTTATCAGTAGAATACTTCAGAAGAATAAATAAAAAATATAGTCCCAAGGGTGACCCATTCCCCCATCAGACCCTGCCTCTGCTCCCTTCCCTGCAGGAACCAGCAGGGAAAGCACCCCCAAATCATGAACCCCGCTCGGCTGGCACCCCTGGGAGTTGCTGGGAAAGGCTGCTGCCTGTGGGGGTGCCCTGTGCCCCTTCCCCGGGGAGCAGAGTGCAGCGGGCTGGGGTGGACGGGCACTTCCCCGTCACGGCTGGGTGATCCATTAAATCCCAGTTCAAACCAGTGCCCAGCGCTGGCAGGACGCGGCGCCCAGGGCAGCGCCGGCACCCGGGAACGGGGGAGGGCTGAAAGAATCCTCACGGAAACAGCCGGGAGCCTCACCTGGCTCGGGGGAAGGAAAACGCGCTGCAGGCAGGAGCAGGAGCAGCGATCCTTCCCAAAGGTCGGATCCCAAACCCTGGCTCATAAGAGCACGAGACACCAAAGTGGTTTTCCCCCCACTGGCTGAAGATGATGAGAGACTCTCCCCCACAGGCATTTTCACTGGGATTATTAAAAAATAAAATCCAAGAGGCACGTGCAACTCTGAAGGGAGCAGAGCCCTCCCTGGAAAAACACAGCTCTGGGTTAAGCAAAGCTTAAACCTCCTCAAAACCCAGCTGAGGAGGGCCCAGGCAGTGCACAAAGCCAGTTTAAATAGTCCATTTTGGGGTTTAATCAATTCCTAGCTTCCTTTTGATCACTTAAATCTACACCTCCCTAATGGCTCCCAATAGGATCCTGCATTCCCAATCAAGAGCTGCCATCAAGATTTTTAGGCTTTTTCCTTCATTCTTCTGGGCAACTTAAACATTTCAATAACACCTCTTCAAAAATCTCAGTTCTCAGTATTTTAAACAAACATTTAAAGACGAACTGTTTGGAGACGTGTTTCGTTACCCTGCTGCCTCCCAACGTTTTCTCCCTGGAATCCCTCCCATATCCACGGCCTTGCACATCCCACCGTGGTCCAAGAACCATCCTCCCCGTTCCCTCCCCACGGGAACAAAGAACTTTTCAACAAAAACCCGAAAATTTTCAACAAAAACCAAAGGTTTCCCAGCTTTCCCCCCTCCGCAGCCTGGCAGCCCCCGGCACTCCAGCACCAACCATGCCAACAGCGCAGTATCACTTACTTGCTAAGGCTTTTTCATAGGTCTTCCCCATAGAAATGAAATTCCTGAGGCTGGGATTGAACTGCTCCATGATCGTCTAAAGGGAAGAGAACATGGCTGGGATTAGCAGGGATGATGGGAAGTGGAGTGAACAGCTCCATGCTCAGCTCTGTGCTGATAAGCACAAAGAGAGAGCAAAAAATCCTCCCAGCTCCCCAGAAGATGCCCCAGAACCCTCCCCCATCCTGCAGCTTCACTGAGGAGGACCAAGCTGGGTTTGAGCACCACGAGGGACAAGAATGAGGGGGCTCTGCAGTGCCTCAGCACAAGATGCTTCCCCAGGAGAGGAAAGTGAATGCCCCAACCAGAAAAGTATCAGATATGGCAAAAATAACCATAACAACAACTATAAGTGGCTATTTGGGGCAGCCCCAGCCCTCAGACCAACCAGGGAGGTGACCCAAGCTCTGGGGGATGGTGGCAGGTGATGTCCCACTCCTGGGATGGCCACGGAGAGCAGCACCAGCCCAGCCCATCATGGACGAGCAGGAAGGGCTGAAGAGTAGAATTCCAAATGTGCAGCCAGGAGTGAGCCAGAGGGAAGCCACCAGCACCCCCTGAGCTGTGCCAGCCCCGCTGAGGCCACATGCCTGGAGTTACACCTGGGTCCCTCAGCCCTGGGGGGCTCTGCCCACCTGCCCAGAGGGTGGGCTGAACACGGGCAGCGCTGTCTGAGCTTTTCCTGCCTCGCTCCGAGGCCCTCAGTTAAGATGGGGGAAGGAATAATCGGATCAGGGAGAAGAAGAAGGGCTCTTTGTGTGCTTGGCCCCACAGCCACAGCCCGCCCTGCCCGGGCCCTCACCCCGACACCAATCCCAGCCAGCCTGGAAGAGGCACAACCTCCATTCTCTCCTGGGAATCCTCCGGATCAAGTCCAGTTCCAGCCCCAGAGCTGGTCCCAATTCCCTGCCCCACCTTGGGGACACCCTCCCACCAAGGTGCCACCCGAAAATGAGAGTTCAGAGCCTGAATGCCCCCAGGCAGGGATGCACCACAGGCATTCCTGCTGGGAATGGGGGCTCTGCACCCACAGGCTGCTGGCAGAGTCCCACCCCGGGCAGGGGAGGGAAGACAGGCAGACACTTACTGGGAATAAGCTGATTAAGCATCTGTCACCTCATCTGAGGCTGGCCGAACACTATAAAGCTCATTTTCTGCCTGAGGCATTTTTATCCCAGTTCCTGCTGCCCGGCCCTTGAGTCTGACAGCTGAATTCTCTCCACACGTGTGCAGGGCTCAGCCAGAGCCTCCTTGGCTCCAAAAAGCCCTTCCTGGGTCTCTGGGCAGGACCCTGTGTGGGGCACCCATCAGAGGAGTGGCATCAGCCCAGTGCCGGTATTTCAGGAGAAATCCTGTTTATCCTGCCAGGAGCACGAGGCTGGTGGGAGCAGCAGGCTGAGGATGGCTGCAGTGTCCCCAGAGCCTGTCCCCAGCAGCTCCCAGGTCCTCACAGCACCAGCCACAACTGCAAAGGGCAGAAGATGATTGACGAGGCTAATGAGGAGCTGCCCCGCTAATTAGGGCTGCAGGCCAACAACTCAGGGCCCTTGGAAGCTGTTTTGGGTCAGCTCAGAGCAGTTTGGTGGATGTGCTCAGCGTGAAAGGAGAAAATGAATCTGTAGCAACAAGCCAGGAGTTCTCCAGCGTGTAGTAGCCAATTGCACAGGAGTTAATTACCACCGGCGAGGATTGCTCCATCCTGCCCACATCACGTTTAACTCCAGTTGAAAATCTACCTGGGTTATCCCACAGAGCGGCTGGAGCTGTGGGATCACTGCCCACGGCAGGGACAGGGACACGGACACATCCCCGCTTCTGGCAGATCCCCAGCTGCAGCCTCGACCACACTCCAGCTCAGCCTGAGCTCTCTGAGGCTGAACAATATCTAAGCAGCAGAAATGTTGGCAGAATTTCTGCAGGGAGGAGATTTTTCGGCGGTTTGCAGGTTCAGACCAGTGTTTGTGTACGTGGATGTGCACAGGGATATGTAAATAGTGTGATTTTCTCAGCAGTGCCCGTGTAAACGCACCGTCCTGAGCATGAAAACGAGGGAATTAATGATGGAACAGGATCCCCAGACAAAGCATCATCCAGAATTCAGCACATCTTCCCCAAACCAGAGGGAATCAAAGCACAACCCAGCCCCGGCACTGCTCAGGGCAGGTCCTGCTCCCCACTGAGCCAGAAGAGATGTTTTAAAGCAACAAATAGATAAAAGCCCCCAAAGGGTCTCATGGACTGGCTGAAGGAGCGGGAAGGTGACTCTGTGCTGGCCAAGTAAAATTCACCAACCCCCAGGAGGAAGTTTGCTGAAAGTGAATGTTTTTAAAACACTGTCTGGAGCCTCCAACAAAAACAGCCTGGCAGGATGAGAGCAGCGAAAAGGGCTCCTCACTCCAGAGACAAAAATAGCCTTTTCCAAGCCTTCCTCTCACTCCCAGGGTGGGAAGGGAAGGTGACTCCAGAGCCTTCACACCCCCCTCCAGGTGAGAGCCCGAGACCTGCCAAGGAGAAACAGTGGGAAATCAACAGATTTGTGCCATGGAATGGCTCCACAGCATCACCCCTCGCACCCTGGGATGTGCTGGAGCTGCTCCCCTGGCAACACGGGGTTCATCCCCCTCCATGGGGGGACGAGGGGCTCTGGCAGGGCTGTCCTGCAGAGGAGAGGTGAATCCAAGTTTGCAGGACACCATCAGCAAAGCAAATATTCAGCAACATTGTGGCAATGAAAGCAAATCTCATTCTCCCCAGATTTTGCCCCCTCAGCAGCACCCACAAGTTGTTTGCCTTCCACGGGCTGCCTGGGCAGAGTTCAGAAAAACACAGACACAAAACCTGGCAGCCAAGGGTTGAAAGGGCTTTGCTTTGTTCCACTGCGCTGAATTCCCTGGGTAATACCACTCAGCTCTCCGGGATTGGCACGGCTTTATTCAGCTGCCAAAAATGAAACTAATGCAAAGCACAAGGTCTCCAGGACACGGCCCTGCTCCGCTCAGTGGGGGAAGAGGCAACAGAAACAAGGTCCCTTTGCTCCCCTCTGAGCACACTCCAGCTGCAGCCAGGATGCTCCAGTCCCACTGGTTAGCTTGTAAGGAAAAGTTTAGAATCATGGAAAAGAATAAAACATCCCGAGTTGGAAGGAGCCCGCAAGGATCATGGAAGTCCAGCTCCTAAATCCTAAGTTTAAGTCCTACTCAAGCTGGGAGTGGACGTGGCTCAGGCTTCTCCTGCACAACAGCTGAAGGGCGGCATTCCGAACACATCCCTGGAAGTGCTCAAAAACCACATGGATGTGGCACCTGGGGACGTGGCTCAGTGGTGGCCTTGGCAGTGCTGAGGGAATGGTTGGATCTCATGGTCTCAGAGGGCTTTTCCAACCTTCTTAAGGATTTTATGGCTCCCTGCAGGACTGACACTGCACAGGGACCTGGGCCCACCCACGGCTTCCCTGGGTGACCGTGAGGAGCAGGACGGAGGGGCAGCACCCGGGGACTCTCCGCTGCCACTGCCACACTGCAGAAGCAGCTCAGCTCCAAGGAAATTTTGTGCCTAAATGGGTCAGCCCTGCTCCAGGAGCACCTTCATCATTTCGGTATCAATATTTAATGCCCAGCAAAGCCCAGTGCTGCCTCCTCCATCACAGCTTGTCCTGCCCGGCGCCATCAGGAGCAGCCCTGAGGGTTTCGAGAGCCAAGTTTCTGTCAAGAAGGAGCCCATCTGGACAGGCAAAACCAGGGAAAGAAACAGTCCCCATCTAAAGGCATTTAGATTCTCCTGGCTGTCATGCCAGAGGATGAGGGGACCCAAGTTTCAGGGCAAGAGCTCCGAACATCTTTGTTTCGGGGTCTGGGTTTGAAGAGAACTGGGATAAGGATCCACACAGGGCACAGAGTACCCCAGCGCTCCAGGAACACCTGTCAGTACCCTCCAGTGGCCACCCCTGCTAGGTAGGGCCATCCTCAAGTCCTCAGCGTTGGGATCTCCACCGAGGAGCCAGAAGGGTCCCCCAGTCCCCTCCCCACAGATGTGGCACCGAGGGGCTCAGCTCGGCCCCGGGCTGTGCTGAAGGAGCTGGAGCAGGAGCTGTTTGCCCTGTGCCCTGCCCTGCAACACGAGCAGCAGCACTGAAACCTTAACCACGAGCAGGCTCAGCACAACAAAGCACTGAGGGCAAAGCCCCATCGCAGGGAGCAGCATCCAGCTGCGGCAGCACAGGGAGCGGTTTGGGACACCTCCGGCAAGACAGGAGCTGCTGCTTTCCAACACCTTGTAATCCACGTGTCTGCAGGTGTCCCATCTCCAGGGAGGCCGGGAATGCTCTCCCAGTCCACAGGCTAAGGGAATGGAGCAGCATTCCCACCTCAGAGCCCCTGGCAGTGTCAGAGCCGAGCCCACCATGGAGCCCTGGTACCACGGATGGGAGCGGGGCCACCGATCCCTGGAACGCTCAGAGCCCCTGGGGTGCAGCCGACAGATTTCCCACGTCTGGGCTGCAGGAAGCCTCAAGGCAGGGAGCAGAGGGCATGGAACTCGGGGTGGCACAGGCTGGCTCCTGCCTCCTCTGCCACACACATCATCCCTCCACTGCCAACGCACCAAACCAGCCACAGTTTCCCTCCTGAACCACTTGAGGAAGAATTGCTCCCATCCCTCTGGACCTGGAGATAAGGAGCCTGTGATACCACAGTAACATCGATTACAGCCGATGGGGAGCAAAGGACCCTCAGGAATGAGGTCCATGTTTCTGCACGACAATTCAGCTTCGAGTTCGGGGTGTTGTTGAGCAAACACCTCTTCAAATGCAGAGCTACTCGCACACCACTGCCAACCCATCTTCTGCATGAAAAAATGGCTTTAAAATGAAATGGAGGTTGTGCTGTAAATGGCAATAATCTCATCTGGCAGGAGGAGACAGCTCTGTCTTCGGGGGAAGGAAGAATTGCCAGTCCCTGCTTTCTGCAAAAAGACAATCCGGAGCAAGGAATGAGCGGGGAACAGGAAGGGAGCAGAGGGAGCTGCCCGTCCTCGCACCCCAGCTGGCACCCCAAGCCCCGGGGCTCGCAGCAGAGCCCAGCCCGGCAGCTGTGCCGCTACGCCGGGGTCCTGGGAGTGAATCAGCACCAGGGAAGGTGGGATTACGTTGGCGGAAGGTGCCAGCAGCCTCCGTCTCCCTCTGTAATTACTCCCCGTGTGTAGGCAGCTGCCTGTAGTGGCAGCATCGGCTCGGGGGCGGCTGACAGCTCCTCCACCAGCTCATTAGCACAGTCACTCCGAGGGTGAGCGCTGCTTCTGGAGAACGATGACAATGGGCTCCCCGAGCAGAACGCCTCGGGAAAGCCTGCGCGGGAGCGGGTGCCTGGCATGGGGAGCTGCTGCTCCCGCTCCAGCCCCGGCCCCGCTGCTGCCAAACCCCGGGGAGACGGCGGCCGCAGAAGGAGGCAAAGCAAGGGTCGGTCACCCGTCCTGGGTCCCCACGGGCTGGGGCTCAGCGGCATCGTGCCCTTCCTGGGGATTGTCTCCTCCTGCCCATGGCAGTGTTCAGGCTCCTGCACAGGCCAGGAAAGCACGGGGCAAAAAAATACCTGGGTAACGGGGATTGAAGCACTGGGACTGGTTTTGGATTCAGAGACTCCAAAGCTTAAGGAGATCCAGAAGACCCCACTACGTGAGCCCCCAACTGTCACGCTGGGCTCAGGGGTGCCTGAAGTCCTCAATGGAACCGGGACACACCTGGTTCTTGCAGGCACCACATGCCACACATCTCCAGAGGCCAAGAAAAGCATCGCTGGCTTCAGAGGAGACTTTGCTCTCACAAAGGAACACAGAGCCAGGACCATCCTCCTCCAGCTCCCAGCACCAAGACACTGACTTTGGGTGAACCCACAAGATCTTCACCAGTTCCATCTTCTCATTCCCTGCCTCTGGCTGCTCGCACTGACATCCCAAGGAACTGAAGCGTTCATTAACTGCTGGAGACCTGTGGACTCTTCCCAAGCCCATCTCTGGCTGTCGGGGCCAAGGCACCCCGTGCACCTCCGCCCTTGGGCCAGCCAGGCGCCGATGGAGCCGGCGCTGCCGCTCGCTCCGGGCCGAGGGCTCCGCTCCGGCTCCAGCAAGGGAAGAGCCCAGCCAGCACTCGCCCCTCAGCCCTCGTTTCCTGGGGGGATGGGCTTCACCCAAGCGCAGGTGCTGGGACGGCACAAACTGCCCTGCACGCTCCTGAAGGGCCGTGCCCGGGAGACGGTGACCTGCTCCCCAAACCCGTCATTAGCCCCGTGCTTCGAGGACAACACACCTCAAACAACAACTGAGTCACCGCTGAAGCTGTTCCCAGCCCCTGGCCCCGGCCCCTCTCGCCCTGTTTGCCCAGGTGGCTCCGGGCCCAGCGGTGCTGATGCACAAACACTGGGAGCACCCTCGGTGCCAGCTCTGCCCGAAATCAAGGACAGCCTGCACGGCGGCAAGTCCGGGTCCATGAGCTGCCTGGGATGTCACCAAGATTCAGAGTAGCCAAGATTCTGGGTGCCACGGCACTGCCTGAACAGCTGTTACACCCTAGAATCTCCAAAAACAAGACTTCAGAACTTCACTGCCTTGGTACTTTTTGTACTACATTCTTCTGTCTTTTTTTTTTCCCTGCTCTGTGCTCCCAGGTAACTCAATCCAAGCCCTTAAATCACAGGAAATCGTGCAAGCTTCCCAGTTTAACAAACGACATCCTGCGTTACACGTTAGGCTACAGCAGTTTTATTAGTCTTGGTCTCAAGACCCAGCAGAGCAGAAACCGCTTCCTTCGGAGGGAAATTAAACCACGTAAATTATTGCATTTTCTCAGGACACCGGGAGCAGAGCAGAAAGGAAAAACGGAGAGATCCGCGAACTCCGAGAGAGAGATGGGGAAGGCTCTGACGGCTCTGGCTTGTGGCAGAGCAGCGAGCGGCGGCGGCGCGGGGCTGCCCCGCTCCGGGGTGATGCGGGGACAGCGCTGCCCACCCGGCGATCGGACACCCCCACGCGGGCCCCGGTGCCCCGGGGAAGGCTGGGGGTGCCCGGGGAAGGCTCGGGGGTGCCCCCCGCCCCCTGCCCAGGGCTGGCGGGGCCCCTGCGGCCGCTGCCGCCCCGGCCGGCTCCGGGCACACCCGGGGGGCGGCCCCGACGGCGCCTCCGCCCGCGCCCGCTCTGCCCCCGCGCGTCCCGGGGAGCGGAGCGAGGGAAGGGGAAATTCGATAATTAAAATAACTCAGATAACAGGAAAACGCCGAGACGCGGCGCCGGGCACCTGTTGCGGACCCACCTTGTAGACATTCTCGGTGAGGCGGTGCACCTCCTCGGAGCGGGCCATGCCGGGCGGGCCGGGCAGCACCATGGGCGGCGGCGCGGGGTGCGGGGCGAG
>NW_024581084.1:2327725-2342907 GCF_017639235.1 Corvus kubaryi
GCACGGGCGGGCCGGGGCGCGGAGCGCGGCACAGCCGGTCGCGGGCGCGGGGAAAGCGCGGAGCGGCGGCCGCGCTGCCTTTTATCAGCTCCCGGCGGCCGTGCCCGCCCCGCACCGCCCCGGCCCGCCCCGCACCGCCCCGCGGGGAGGAGCGCCCCGGGCCGGGCTGTGCCGCGCTCCGCGCCCCGGCCCGCCCGTGACGGGAGGGCTGCGAACCCCGCGGGGGCAGGGGGGCTGCATCCCCCGTGCCCCATCCCATACCCCGTTCCCCATCCCTGTTCCCCGTGCCGTACCCCCATTCCACAGCCCATTCACGTCCCATGCCCCTCCTCCACCCCATTCCCCATCCCACACCCCACAAACTACCCTACACTCCTGCCGTGCCTCACCCCACAGCCCACGGCCCCACACTATCCCCATACTTTATCCCACCCCGTATCTCTCGCTGTGCCCCACATCCCTGAGTTGTCCCACACTCCAGCCCCTGCTGTACCCCCACCCTTGTCGTACCCCCCACTCCTGGGGCTGTGCTCCATCCCCAGCTGTGCAGTGGGGAGTGGGTGGGTGAGGAGCAGTCGGAAAGGGAAGAGCAGCCGGCGGTTTATGGGGTGTTGGGAAAGAGGGTGCACATTGTCCGGGGAGGCCGAGAGAGCAGGGTTGGGATGAGCTGTCACCACAAGGTACGACTTGGGATTCTCGGGCCAAGGGAGACCAGCCCAGGCAGGAGAAGAGGCAGCCCCTGCCTGCCACTTCGCTGTCTCCAGGCTGTCCCACCACCTGGTCAGCCAGGAGAACCAGGATTCCCATGGGAGGTTCTTGCCAGAGCTCCCGGCTGTCAGCAAAGACATGGATCCCTGTCCTTTGCATCCCTTGGGCCAATGGCAGCGACTTTTGCCCAGGTCCTGAGGGACATGAGGAGCAGGCCCATGCCCTAGAGCCAGTGCCCCCATCCCTGTCCCCTGCCTCGCAGTCCTCCCTGCCGGGACGGCCGCTCTCCACACGGCGATCCGTGGTTAAATGGAGCCTCACGGCCGGGCCGTCCCCATGGGCCAAGCCTTCCTCTCCCTCCTCTCTGCTGTGAGAAGCAGTGAAACAGTTAAGCAGCTGAGCATGTTATTTTCCATCCTCTCGATCAATTCCGAGAACAAGGAGCCCAGGTCGATACCTTGGTCCCAAGCCTCTCGCTGCTGTTCGCCTTCCTGCTCTCCCTCCCAGCCCCGGTGACGACCAGGAGGGAACCGAGAGCAGCTGCTCCCTCTGGCTGCATTTGAGTCCCATTTTGGCTTCTCCCTCAGAGGTTCCGCACTCCAAAGCACAGCAAAGAATTTACAGCCCCTGAGAAGGATTTTTCTTGTGTTTCTGGAGTGACCAGTTAACCCTTTCCCACTGGGGCTAAGGAAAGGGAGCAGCTGTGGGAGCAGGACTGCCTGGGAGATGTTCCCAGGGGAATGCCTGGCTGCCTGCATCGCTGCTGGGACACCAAGGTGCCACTTTCCCTGTCCATCCCTCTCCATCCCACGTGGCCAGACCGTGGTCAGCTCTGCTGGGATACCGCTCCCCCAGCCGGACACCAGCAACCTCGCTGGCTTTCCAGTGTCGGTGAAGGATTCAGGATCAAGCATCCAGGAGTAGAGTGCCTCTCCCTGCATCTCCATCACCTTATTTTTAGTTACGTTATGTAAGTTCTTCGCTACGTCATGGATGTGGGGGGTTCTTGCATCTAATTCCAGTGTGACAGCCCAGCAATTCAAACTAGCTGTTCCTCTGGTGAGGAAGATAAAAGGATTTGTAATTTCTGATAATAAAAGAGGCCTTCTGGGACGACCCTCAGAGAATCTCTTGCATCTAGGCCTGCTCTCAGACAGCCGCTCCACTTTCTTCCCATGCTCTGCTTCTCCTTATCCCCTGGAATCCGAGTGCCGAAACCCTTTCTCCCTCATACCTCCCTGCTCCCAGAGAGGCTCCATGCCTGGAAGCAGCCAGGAGTTCATTTCCCCACAGTCAGAGCCACATGGAGCAAATCATCCTTGTCCCTGGCTCTTGCCGTGTCACCACCCCTTGGCTGGCAGCGCCGCCGGGCTGCCCGTGCTGCCCACGGCCCGGAGCTGTGCCCGAGCCCCAGGCAGCGCAGCCGCCCGCAGCTCCCTGGGAATTCTCAGCAGGAAAAACCTGCCGCTGCCTCGTGCCGTAGCATTTGCTATGATTGCCTTTTTTTTTTTTTTTTTTTTTTCCTGGTTGCTGCTCGCTGCGTTTTTGTCAGGGTGATTCACTCCCCGGGGCTCGGCGGCAGCTGGAGCGTGCCCAGGGTAACCATGGTGCCAGAGTCCCCGTGGGTTACCTGAATCCCCGCGGCGCCTTCTCCATGTGCCCTTTTGAAGGCGGGACCATCCAGCACGGGGGCAAAACCCCGTGGGTGCCGTGTGGGGAACCACCACGCCAGACTGGGAACAGCGGTGGGATGAGCAGGCAGCAGCCCCGGGGCTGGCAGCGGCCCCATCCCCGGAGCGATCCCTCCCCGGGGTGACGGCACAGCGGCACACGCGGCACCGGCCACCTCCAGCCCCGGGTGGAGTGAAGTTGCTGTGGCAACAATAACTTATGTAATCCACCCCGCTCGGCTGCAGGTGTGGGGAGGAAATTGTGCTATTTTCGAAGTTTCATTAGGTTCCTTCTTAATTACCAGCGTGGCATCACGCCAGCGCTCCCGGCCGGGCACAGGGACCGAGGGTGGGGACGGGGCAGCGATGGCCGGGACGGTGACAGCCGAGGGCAGTGACAGCCGAGGGCAGTGATGGCCAGGGCAGCAATGGCTGGAGCAGTGGTGTCCGAGGGCAGTGACAGCAGCTGTACCGAGGGACAGTTCGGGCCACCAGCCCCTCCGTGTTCCCAGCTTGTGGACACTCTCCCTGCTCCCGAAATGCCTCCCCGGTGGGTGCGGTGGCTGCCAGGGAGGGACACGGGAGGGAGGTGCTGCAGGGCAGCATAACTGTCCAGGGAGGGGAACGTGGCACTGCAGGGTCACCGAGAGCTGCCACATCCTCAGCGACTCGGGAAGCCTCTGGTGACACGGAGAGAGGAGAAATAAAGGTGGGTTAGAAGCCCTGGTGCATTTGAGTGGGCTGTGTCACTGGCCAGCACAGAGAGGAGGAAGCAGAGGGACCATCATGGTACCAGGGCTGGTTTTTGTCACAGTCCCTGAGAATATGCTTGGAGTTTCCTAAGGAAGATCCAGCTCCAGCTGCTCCGGGTGGTCACTGGGTTCTCCTGGCACTGCCAGAGCAGGAGAGACCAGGCAGGGAGCAGGACGAGGGTGAAGAAGCCGCCTCCATCTCCATCTCACCTGTTTGTCCACTCAGTCCCATTGGCTCCCCGGCAGCCCTTGGCTCTCTGTTCCTCCTCTTTGGTATGTGCTGAAGGGGAAGGCTGAGCCCACCCACCCCTCAGTGCCCTGCACAGCCCGAGCGGGGCAGGTGTGTACCCAAGTGTCACCGTGTTAATGAGATTCCCAGGAATTGCCTGTCCTGTGGTCCCGGGCAGATGGCTTCTCCATCGGAGCCCTGACATCACTGCGAGCACTCCCTGTGCTGTGTCAGGAAGTTTTTATTTCTAAAATAATCTAAATTTTTCTAACATCTGGGGGTCACTGGGGAATCAGTCAGGTGGGTTTGAGCCAAACCAAGCCCCTGCGAGCACAGGACGTGTTTTCCCTGAACACCTCACTCAGTTCCGTCTCCTGCCCTCCTCAGGGGGTCCTCTTCAACCCCAGGCTGTCCCCCCACTTAATTTGAGCACCTCATTAAGGAGCTGGGCCAGCAAACCCCACACGAGTACCCAGGTCCTGGAGCATCCTCCCAAACTCAGACTCAGCCTCCCCTTTGCAGCGTGGCTGTCGCTCACCAGGATTCCAGCAGGTGCCTCGAACTGACAGTGAGTAGGTTTAGGTTAAATATTGGGAATAAATTCCTCCCCGTGAGGGTGGTGAGACTCTGGCACAGGTTTCCCAGAGAAGCTGTGGCTGCCGCATCCCTGGAAGTGTTTCAGGCCAGGTTGGACGGGGCTTGGAGCAACCTGGGCTAGCAGAATGCGTCCCATGAGCTTTAAGGTCCCTTCTAACCCAGCCCACTCCACGATTCTGTCGCTGTTGGCGCTGGTGGAAGCTGGTCCCTGAATCTTCAGAGGGTCAGGACTTAGAAGCTGTCCCTGGGCTGGAGACATCCCGCGTGTGCCAGCAGCTCCCAGCAGTGAAATCCCCCCGAGCGCCACCGGCAAACCGAGCAAAGCCATTTATTGGGGATTAGCCAAGGATGAACAATTCAGGCCCTGATTCTGCAGGGTGGAAGCTGCAGTGCTGGATCCAGCGATTCCCAGCTCCCACCTCACGCCTGGGCGAGTGGGACTCACAAAGTGGGATGGGATGATTTCACTGAGGGGGAAACTGAGGCATGACAAAGTACCTGGCCTCTCATCATCTCAGGGTTTCCCTGATCCCACTGGAAGCAGCATCTGAGCAAGACTCCCAGCAGTGCAAGCTGCTGTTCCCAGGGATTCGCCGACAGTTCTGCTCCCTGATGTGACACCTGTGCCACTCTCTGCCTCGGAGCACCCGGCCCTGCCCACGCTGAGGGCCGCAGAGCCTGGGGACGGGGTCTCATCCCTGGGGGCACCGATGGCAATCCCTAGAGGGACCCCAGGACCTCTCTGCTCCCACTCGCGCATCCCCCGTGGCCGTGGGATGCAGGCGGCAGGGAGGGGGTGTTGGTCGGTGTCCGGGACACTCCTGCTGCCAGCAGCGCTCCTGGAGCTCGGCCCTGGCAACCTCTGGCTCCCCCGTCCCGGCTGGGGGGACAGGCCCTGCCACATGTCCCCTGCGTGTCCCCCGAGCCCGGCCCTGCCCTGCCGGGTGCCATGGGCCGGGCTCGGCCGGCACGGCTGCCGCGCCCGGAGGAGCCTCGGCTCTCCCGGGAGGCTCCCGGGGAGCGCAGGCACAGGGAGGAGCCGGAATGACGGAGGAAACAAGGAGTGGGTGGGAGAACAAAGCGCTGCGGATGCAGAGCTGTGGTGGGGCCTGGGAAGATGGAGGCACCGAGTGGGAATGAGGGATGCAGGGAGGCTGTGGCTGCTGGACCAGGGCAAGGGGCGGCGGGGGTGGCACCGGCCCTGGGACAGTCGGACACATCCGTGCTGCCATCCCTGGGGACTGGGGAGGCTTGGGAGGGCTCCACAGCAAACCCAACCTCTGCCGTGCCCCGCTGGGGGCTGGGGGAGCAGAGCTGGGGGAGCCCCAAAACGCGCCGGGTCCCCGTCGCTGCCGGCCCGAGCCCCTGTCCCTCCTCACCTGCCCCGGCGCCTGTTCCACGAGTGAGTAATGCTGAATTACGGCGCTAAGGAGCTCTCTGGGGATCCTTCGGAATAACAGGAATAGTTTATGTGATTTGCATAATTGGCATGATGGGATTTTGCATCACGTTGCTGAGCTCAGGGAAGCGTCCGGGGCAGAGCCGAGGTGCTGCTGGGGGCTCTGGGCACCTTAGGGGGCTCTGGGCACCTTCCCTTCGTGGGGCTGCCTCCCCCCTGCCCTGCCCTGCCTGGGAAGGACCGGCCAGTCACAGAGGGGTGGCAGAAGGGACAGGATCAGGTCCCACTGCCATCCCCAGCCCGTGTCCCCCTTCTGTCCCTCAGGGTGACCCTGGGCTGGTCGCAGCCCCACAGCCCCCTCGGGCAAGTTTGCCTGTCCCATGGCCACCTCTGATGGCTGTGGCTACCCAGGCCAGCTCCCAGGAAGCAGCGAAACGCTGGATCTCGGGCCTGAAGGACGCGATGCCAAATTCCCACTGCTCCTGTTCCAGCCCCAAGGCCTCCCAGCTCCCTGCACGGCATCTCCAGCCTTCCCACAGGGACGTGGCTCCTCCTGATTCCAAGCACAGCACAGCCCTGGGACTGGTCTCCACTCGTTTCCTCTCTCTCTGATTAATCACGGAGCGTTGGGCTCTGGCTCCCCAGCCCCGGAGCAGCCTGGCATCGCTCTGCTGTGCTGGCTGAGTGGCAGCCACGGGCCGGGGACACAGGCTGGGGACACCCATCACGCAGCAGCGCTGGCCCTCGGGGACACCCGGCGTGGCCACGGCTTCACCCACAACTTGGGGAGCCACATTCCAGCACAGGGCAGGGCAGCCAGGGCTGTTTGGGGCAGCAAAAGTGGTGACACAGGGACAACTGCCATCTCCCAGTGCTGCTTGCACCCATCTGCCATGGGTCCCATGGCCCCCAGGAGGGGGAATTTTGGCTCCTACATCAGAGCAGGCCCTGCTGAGGCATTTCAGCCCCTGCCAAGCACCACCATTCACCGGCAGCTCCCGTCTGGCACCACGAGCCAGCAAAGGTCACATTCCCGGCTGCGGCCACGCTGCGCTCGGACAGACCCGCTTTGTTCCCAGCGCTGCTCTAATTAGGAAATTGCGCTGATTTTTTTTCCCACAGTTGAACTATCAAAACTTGGGCTTGTTCCCTGCCAAAGCCTCTCCTATTGCTCTGCTGGTGACTCAGCGTGACACCAGGGCACTGAAAATATGGAAGAGAGAAGGAGCCAGTGGTTGGTTCCCAGTGTGTCTGAGTGGGCAGTTGGGATGGGGGGAGGGTTGGCACAGCGAGGTTTTGGTGCCGAATGCAGCACCCCAGCGGTGCCCCCAAGTGTGGATAGCACCCAGACCCCTGGGACCCCCATGTGGGGCAGGGCAAGCTCAGGGTGTGGATGATGAAGAGGAGGAAGAAGATGAAAGATCCTGACCAAACTGTGCCTGGTCCTGAGGCAGGGTTTGCCAGGGAGGGTGCGGGACAAGGGACACGGTGAGTTCATTCCCAAGGGTGGGAGCTGAGAGGGGACAGGGAGAGCCCCAGGGCCTCTGAGCCCCTTGTGCCAGGAAGCAGCAGGGCCCAGAGGAAAGGCCCATGGATCCGACACCTCCGGGGTTCTCAGCTCCTTGTTTTGCTTTTCCATGGGTGTTCCAGGAAAGATCGGAGGCAGTGGAGCATGACAACGTGTCAGGGGGTGCAGCCGTGTCAGGGGGTGCAGCTGTGTTAGAATGTGCAGCTGTTTGGGGCTGTGCAGCTGTTTGGGGGTGCACTGGCAGCCCCCCATCCTCCAGAGCTGCCATCCAGCTGTGTTGGCATAGAAACTGCCAGGGCTCTGCCACCGCCTCCCGTTACACAATTCCCTCAAAGCCCGGGGAAGAGGCTGCTGAGGAGGGGAGGCAGCTCCCGGCCTTTGCCCTGAACCAGCTTCGTGTCAGCTCCCGGCACACGGACGGGGCATGGGGGGCCAGGGAGGGTCCAGCACAGCCCCAGGGAACGGTGCTGGAGCCCAGCGGCTCCGCTGCCTCCTGGACACCAGGGAGTAAGGGTCTATTTAAAGGCACTGCTGCTTGCATAAGGCTGGCTGGAATTCCTGCTCGCCCCCGGTCCCATCCCTCGCTCCCAGGGGTGCGGGATGTTGAACGAAGGCTCTGTGCGGGGCAGCGGTCCTGGCTGGGCAGATCCCATGGGATGGGGCAGTGTCCCCACGGAACAGGAACCATCCCTGTGGAGGGAGTAGGGAATGGGCAGCAACATCTCCCAGCAGAACTGCTCGTTTCCCCCTTCCCCTGCACGGGGCCGGGATCCCACATTGCCACACAAACCATGTTAAAGGCCACGGAGCTGGATCCAGCACTGAGCAGCGTGTTGGGAATAGCAGAGAGATCCAGGAGGAGTGAGGGCTCCGGGAACGCTGAGATTCCCTGTCACTGTCACACGTGCTGTGCCTGCACAGGCAGGTTTGCCCTGGGCATTGTCCGGTGGCCAGAACCTCTCCAGAGCCTCTGGAGAGGGGCCCGGGGCTCCGGGGAGGGCTCCGGGCGCTGCGGGGGCAGCCGAGGCAGGAGCATGAGGTTTGTTCCTGTTCTCCAGGGTTTCATTAACAACGAGCAGCGCTGCCTCCACACTCCTCTAACTCAACATCTGGCCAACTCAAACACAGCTGGAAGAGCTCCGTGCGCAGCCCTCCCGGCGGGAGCTGGCTCCCACCCCGCTGCCACAGCTGAGGGGCACGGGGAGTGCTAATTACACACTCCAAACTCGGCACAGCTGCTTTCCCAGGGCCCCGGCAGGGCGGCCCGGCGGGGCTGAGCTGCTGTCGAGGGTCCGCCTGGCGCAGGCAGGGGGGGCCTGGGGCATCCCGCTGCTCCCAGCAGCAGGAGAGACGTAAATCCAGAGTAACGAGGGAGCAGCTGGTGTCCCAGCACGGCTCAGGAACACCGCAGGTGGAGCCTCACCCTGCACCGGGGCTGAGCGTGGGGGTGGTGCTGCGCTGTTCCTGCGAACCGCATCCCCTGTCCCGGTGCCCATTCCAGGGGGGTCGGTCACACACCGGGCTCGGTGTTGGCCGGGGCAGGTGGTTGGAGATGGAAGCACCAAGTCCTCTAGAGGGAGGCAAAACAGGACGGGCCAGTGTGGTCCTTCAGGAGGGAGCCACACGTCCACGAGAGCCCTGAGTCTGGGCACGGACTGGTCATGGATCGGTTTGACAGTTCCAGAGTAATTCTTACAAAAACCCCTCACGTGGCCTCGCTGTAAACCCAAGGATGGGAGGGCAGAGGCTCTCAGAAATCTCAGCCACAGCTGGTTCGGGGCTGTGCCAGGACTGTCCCGGCGCTGTCGGCTCCATCTGAGCCCCCCGGGGCCATCCAGGCACACAGGACCGAACCCGAACGGGATTGTTTGTGCCACACACGGAGCCTGCTCTGAAATTTCCTGCCCACATCTCTCCCAGGGACAGGAGCAGGGAGGGGAGGGAGGAGGAAGGCAACTCCTGCTCATCCAAAACACTCCCTGTGAAAACACGAGGCTGAAGAGGAGTCGGTGGAACCACTGGAACCAGTTTATTGTCACAGCACAGCACAGAGGTCACGGCCCACTCCCGGCTCTTCCTCCCAAGGAGACCCGGCCCAAGCTGCTGGGGCAGGGATTGGCAGAGAAAGCTGCGGCCAATCTGCTCCAAACTTTCCTGCTGGATCAGTAAATGGCCTCTCCACTGCGGCAACGAATGGAAGGGGCTGCATTAACCCCTTCAGCACCAGCCCCGCTCCCTCTCCACACCCACTTCCACCGGGAGCGCAGGTTCGTCTCTCCCGCTGCCAGGGCGTTCAGCAGAAAGAAAACCAAAGCAGAGGGACTGTGGCACACCCTCCTCATCCCTCTGCCCCCTCCCGCGGCGATGCCAATCCCAGGGAACAGGGTTTTCCCAAAGCACCAGCAGCGGAAGCTGCATTCCCAGGACAGATCCCTTCCATACCCTCCTGGGAGCGCCCAGTGCTGCTTCCCGTGGATCCACATTAGTCAGGGGCACGTTAAACAACCCGGCACCCGGCTGGCAACGGGCTGAAGGAGCCTTGAAGGAAAAACGCTGCCCAGAAATGCGCCTGCCAGCGCGGCACTGGTGAATCCAAGGCTCTCTCTGGTGGGAATGGGCTGCGTTGCAGCACAGCCAGGACCGAGCAGAGAGAACAAACCACCGTGAGCAGAGCATGATCCTGTCCCTGGGAGGGCTGGGAACAGGAGCTGGCTGTCCCAATAGCGGCTGGGCTGACCAGACACAGCCTTGGGACCATCCACTGCCCCGGCCAGCTCCAGAGGCAGCAGCTGCTTTGCCAGCACTGTGCCTGGGTTTGTTACAGAACATCACTTAGGAGAAGCAGCAGGATTGCAAATGGGGCATTCCCAGGGCACTCACTGCCTTGGGGACACACGAGGAGGACGAGGGTGCCCTGGCCAATCTTTGGAACACAACGGAGAGCGTGACTCCACCCAGAGCTGCCGCTGGCCCAGCACCACGGGGGAGCACCCCAGTCCCTGGGATCACTTCTTGTCTAGCACCAGATCCCACAGCCCCAGCAACAGCCTCCCAAAGTCTCCAAGGACCCTCTGGTCCTTCTGCTGTCACAGAAATGCAGATTAAGGGTTGTGGCTTCAAGAATGTAATAAATAAAGATCTGCAGTGTCCTGAAGAGCATCTGCAAGCTGGCAGGTGAGCTCCTTCCAAGAGCAGCCAAATCTGCCACCACCTGGCTGCCCAGGCAGCGTTCCAGACCTCCAGCACCCGAGGGAGCTGGCGCTGCTCCGACTGTCCTCAGAGGGGATGAGGCTCCCTCGAGCTGCTCCCGGAGCATTTTGGAGTGGTGATTTCTGGAGCTTCGGGCCCCGTGTCTGGCGCAGCACAAGCCCGAGGAAACGTGTCTGAGCCCCCGAGGAAACGTCCGGCAGGAGCAGCTGGAGCTGAGTCCATGTGATCCATCAGTCCATCCCGGCCAAAGGTGAACTCTGACGCTGGAGCAGAGCCAATGAGGGAGGGATCCTGGCTGCTGACACAGGCAGAAGCTCCTTGCTGGCATCGCAGGCGATTTCTGCCGGCCCAGGGCTGCTCAGCCCCGCAGGGTTCTGGAGCTGGGGCTGAACCGTGGCCGGGGCAAACTCCTCAGCTCACAGCAGATCAGGCTTTGCCCGCCAGAGCCGCTGCAGCAGGAGCAGAGCCGAGCACCCAGGCTGAGCTTGGCCCAAATCAAAGCCCCTTGGGCTGGTTCCGTGTGAGCCAGAGCCGAGCCCAGCCCGGAGCTCGTGTGGAAACTCCGCACTCCCGGCTCCGGCGCTGCCCAACGTGCAGCAGGACAGGGACACGGCAGCCCCTCCACAGACGGAACCAGGAGAGAGGAGGGACAGAGGGACACAGACACCAGAGTGCTCCACAGGGCTCGTGCTCGCCCAGCCCATGCCCAGCACGAACACCGTCGCTCCGAGCGTGGCATTTCCTGGGATTTGGCCAGAGCAAAGGCACACTGACCTCACCAGAATCAAACCTACAGAGAAAAATTTGGCTTTGGATGTTTTACAGTTGCTGTTTAATCCCGAGACAGCGCAGCTGAGTGAGTTTGGAATTTAAGTTACAAAAAAAGAAAGCACTAGAAAATAATCTTGATACAAGAGCGATAATCAGCTGAGGTTCCCCACCCTGCGCAGGGAATCCTGCTCCACAATCCACCCAGCACAGCTGGGATGCTGCCAAGGCATTGCCTGTTCCCAGCACACGCTGGGAGGGCAAACTGTCCAGGGTGAAAGTTTCGTGGGGGAATCCCCAGCACTGGGAGTTAAGATGCTGCCACCAGCTCTGGCTTTGGCCTGTTCTTGATGGGTGACACCTCTGTGGAAGGAAAAGAAACTTGTTATAAAATCAGGGAATGCAAATATCCTGCAGCCATCTCCTGAGGAGGATCCAGGGCTCAGAGTCCACTCTGCAGAGCAGCAAACGCTTGCACAGCACCTGAACTAAGAGAAGTTTGTTATAAATAATCCCACATTCCCATGTGGAAATGCCCCTTTTGCACAGCACTGAAGAATTACAGACTTTCAGAACATGCCCAGCCCAGCAAAGCCACCAGCCCAGGGACAGATCCTGGGCAGGAGCAGGGCCAGCCCTGCCCTCACCCCTGTGACCCCACAGCCCTGGGCCGTGTTTTGTTTGGCCTCGGTGCTGACATCTGAGCCCTGTTTAGGAGTAAACAAGCTCCAAGGAAACCAGCCCCATTCCCCACATCCCAGATTGCTCCTGGGCAGATTCCACACAGCGAAATGGCTTCTTCCAGCTCCTCTTTGCACAAGCACGGAGGTCCAGCTCCTGTGAGCGACCGCTCAGGGCTCTGCTGTCCCAGAAGAGTCTTCACCAGTCTGAGTTTTCAGGTCCTCAGCACCTGATAAACCCCAGTGAGCTCCCTCCCTGCTGGGCAGGACCACCAGGGCCTGTTTGGTCACCTTCTTGGTGAGCTCTCCCACTTCCCAGCTGGATTCCCACACAAGTCCATCCACTGAGGTTCTGGATTGCTCAGGAACACTCAGGGACCATCAGCTGTGTGGAGCTCGTGGTCTGACATTCCTGGAGCTGTGGGACCCCAGTGATCCTCATCCAGCTGGTTCCAAATCGCTGTGAAGTGAGGTGGGAAGAGCTCCAAGTCATCCCAAGCCTCAGGGAGATCCAGTGCTGTGCAAGGTGAATCCAACATCCACAAATCCCTGCTGCGATGGCAGGACCAGACCTGGGCTGTGGGAGGAAGCCTTGCCTGGCTCAAGCAAGGAAAGAATTCCTTCTGGAGCCTCCTGATGGAACGAGGTGTCTCAGGGCAGGTACAGGATGTGACGAGAACAGCAGATGTCACACAGGGAGCTCCCCAGCGGAATGACCAGACGCCGACGGAACAGAGAGCGGAGCCTCGGGTGCTTCTGGAGCGAGGGCTCGGCTGGGCCTGTCCCCACGCCAGGAGCTGCTATTCCTTCCCATTTCCCAGGACAACACTTACACTGGGAGAGGGCCCCAGAGCATTGCCCGGGACAGGAGCATGAGAAGCCAAAGCTGAGCAAGGAGAACATACCTGGGACCTTCTCCGGGAGCGGCTCCGAAGGAACTTCTGGAAGCTCCAACTGTTCCTGCAAGGACATTTAAGACAACGTGTCACCCGTGCCACAGACCACGGCTGTGGGCAAAGACTGGGGTGGCAATGTCCCACATTTCCCCCCAGACTGAGCTCTGAGAGCAGAAAAAGGTACTTTATCTGCTGTTACAAACACCTTCCTGAAAACGTGGATTTCAATCCCGACACCACCAACCTCACCTGAGTAATAGCATTTAATTCTTCTAGAATGGCATCCTCATCCTCCTCCGTCAGGCTGCCAGCCAGGAGCTCGTCTATTTGCTGTGGAAGAGAGGGAAGGACGTGACATGCCCAGCCTTTGGCACGCTGCACGCGCAAGCAGCTCTGTGCAGAGGCAGAGGCTGCTCCCAACTCCCCCTGCACGCACCCTCTGGTACTCCACAGCATCCTGGGTTTCTCCTATTATCCTTTCCACTTCTTCTATGGACATAACCTGAAGGGAAGAGCCAAAATCCAGGTGTGGGGGGGGCCTGCAGGGAGGCAGCTCCAGCCAGGCCCCTCTGACCTGCCCCAGCCACACGCACCTGGTGCATTTTGTTCAGACACTCATTGCCTATTTTCAGGCCCTCGATGACCTTCATTTCAATCTGGGTGAATTCAATGTCCTGGACCTGGAATGGGAAGGAGAAAGGGAAGAGCCCGTCAGACTTTGGTCAGGCACTGGCACAGGCTGCCCAGGGAATCTCAAAGGGATTTAACAGATGTGTGGATGTGGCAGCTGGGGACAGTGGTGGCCCTGGCAGTGCTGGAGAGCACAGGCTCCAGGGGCTCAGAGAGCTCTTCCCACCGAAATAACTCCCTGATTGCTATTCTTAGGCAGACACAGGCTGCCAGGACCACCAGAGAAGCTGCAAGGAAGAATCACTTGAGCCCCTTCTGTCCTGTCAATGGCACCAGCAGCAGGAAACTTCCACACAAAAAGCTCGGCACGGGTGGCTGCACCAGCAGGTCCAACAGCCCTCAAAGTGATTTCACCAGATTTTCCAGCTGTCAGTCCCAGCTGAGACCTCCCCAAACCCAAACACATCCAATTCTGAGATGACAGTGCCGAGACAAGCCCAGGAAGTCCCCAGTGCAGCCATCCCCACTGTGAGTAACGTTTCAGCAATTTCCAAAACACACATTTAACACGGAGCCTGCAGATTCCAAACGCACCACCTCGTGTCTCCAGGGAAAAATCGTGGCACACGTACAATTTTGGACATTTGCCCTTGGACAGAGGGCTAAACACCTGCCAGGACCTGCCAGTTGGAATGGAATTCCACGGGATCCAAGGGGAGCCCCGCCCCGGAACACCCCAGGGCCCTCACTCACCATCCGCTCCAGGTTGCTGATCTGGTTCTCTGTTTTATCCAGAAGCTGCTCCTGGTACCGTTTCTTCTTCAGCAGCAGCATGGCTTTCCTGAGGGACACACAGGGAGGGAAACTCAGCTTGGATGAAGCAAATAAAGCCTAAAAGAACCCCATCAGAGCCACGCTTGTTCTGTGCTTCTGCTAAGAGGGGACAACTTGTGTGCAGCTGAACTGGCAACCCTGAGCTGCTCCTGGGAAGAGCAAGGATGAGCAAATCGGATATTGGGAATAAATCTTTCCATGGGAGGGTGGGGAGGCCCTGGCACAGGGTGCCCAGAGCAGCTGGGGCTGCCCCTGGATCCCTGGCAGTGCCCAAGGCCAGGCTGGACATTGGGGCTGGAGCAGCCTGGGACAGTGGGAGGTGTCCCTGCCATGGCAGGGGGTGGGATGAGATGAACTTTAAGGCTCCTCTTAACCCAAACCTTTCCGAGACTCTGATTCCTCCGACCCAGCGGTGTTTCCTTCCCAGGGACACGCTGGCGGTGGCACCGGCGCTCCCCCCCTCGCCCCCCGGGGACCCCTTTCCCCTCACTCTTTCTTGCCGTCCCGGAGCAGCTGCCGGGCCAGCGCCCGCTCCCGCTCCAGGCCCAGGCTCAGCCGCTTCTGGTACTGCCGGAGCTTGTCCCGCTGCTGCTTCAGTTGCTGCGGGAGAGAGGGACACGGAGGGAGCGCGGGAGGGACGGACAGAGGGATGGACGGACAGAGGGACGGACAAGAGTCACCGCTCAGCCCTGGCAGCTCCAGCGCCCGCTCCAGCAGCGCCGCTCCCCGCCCGGTCTCTCCCCGCCGCCTCACCGACGGCACCGGGGGCCGCTCAGCCCCAGCCGGGCCCCTCCACCGCCGCGGGGAGCCGGCAAACCGCACGGGCGCGCCCGGAGCCAGGCCAGGCCGGCCCGGCCCATCCCTCCCGCTCAGCAGCACAGCACAGCACGGCCCGGCCCGGCCCGGCCCGGCGCCCCCCCGCTCACCAGCACGGCCCGGTCCTGCTCCGTGACGCGGCTCCGCCGTTTCCGCCCGAACAGGTTCCCCATGGCCGCTCCTGCCCGGCCCGGCCCGGCCCGCCCCCGACGGCGGCCGCGAGGGGCCCGGCCCCGCACAACGCGAGCGAGCGCCGCAGAGGCGGGAGCGCGCCGCTGGGGGGCGCTGTGGGGGCGCGCTGGGGCCGGGAATATCGGGAATTATACAGGGAATGGGATAGGGAATGGGGATAGGGAATGGGATACAGGGAATGGGGTACAGGGAATGGGGTACAGGGAATGGGATATAGGGAATGGGATATAGGGAATGGGATAGGGAATGGGGATAGGGAATGGGGATAGGGAA
>NW_024581084.1:2347907-2351142 GCF_017639235.1 Corvus kubaryi
ATAGGGAATGGGGATAATGACACAGGGAATGGGATACAGGGAATGGGATACAGGGAATGGGAATATAGGGAATGGGAGGTATGGGACGGAGGCTGTAGGGGTTGGGGGATACAGGGACACCACCGGTTCTTTCACAGAGTCATGGAATTGTTCAGGTTGGCAAAGCCCTCTGGGCCCACCGAGCCCAACCATTCCCGGCCCTGCCAGGACATCCATTTATCCAACCCAGCCCATTCCTCGGAGCGAGCCAGCGCTCCAGAGCTGGATTTGCACCCTGGGATCGCAGCCTTCCTGCTGCTCCTCGGAGCAGCCACCGGGGCTGGGGCACGCATCTGTCCCCAACACCTCCCCCTGGGACCGGCCTCTTCCCGGGGACACTGACCACTCCCAGAGCCCAGCACCCCAAATCCCACCTGGCTCCTTCCGGGGCCACAGCTGCCCCGGCCCCACAAAACGATCCTCACACCAGGAAGTGTTTCTGCATTTATTTTTTATTAACCATTTATTTGTCTGTAATCATTTTACTCTCACATTACAATCGTGTGGGGGTTTTTATATATTTTTTAAACTTTATTTTTGTAAAATAAATAGAGATAAGTGAACTTTTAAGGTAGGACGCTCTCCAGATCCTTGGTTAAACTCTGTGATTCCATGATTGAATCTCTGCATCAGACCTGTGGAAGCACAGCCCACACACGCTCAGGTAAAAGCCCAACAGCCCCAATTCCTTAAAATCCCACATCCTGGACGCGGGGCTGCACCGGAGCCTGGCGGAGCAGCCGGGCAGGAGCAGCGGCTCCCACCACGCCCCTTCCCCTCTCGCCAGGTATGTCCTGTTCCTTTCACAAATGCACTGATACGAGTTAAAATTCCATTGTTTTTGAAGCTGTGAATGTTAACGGGTTACGTGAGATCCCAAACGCTGGCCCCACCCTCGCGGACAGCCCGGGAGCGGGTCGGGAAGAGGCACAGCTCTGTTAGACCATAATTAACTTTGGGTAACTTAGAAGTGGATTTTTAGGTAGTTTTTAAGTTTAAAGCCTTTGATTCATTATCCTGTGACGTGGCCCTCGGCCTCCCTGACAGGGATGGTGCTTGGGGGGACCCGATATCGACTCCGCCGCCGTGGTTTGGGGACTCTCTGCCAAGCCAGAGTCCCGACATGCCTGTGGCACCTTGGGGTGGCCACGGGGCCCCTGCCCGGCGTGGTCCGGGTGCCTCAGCACGCACGGACACCGTGACGAGGGGCAGCAGCAGCAGCGACGGGCCGGACGCTCCGTGGGCAGAGGTGCGGCCGCCGTCAGCACAGGGCCAGAAGGGTTCTGAGCCCTTCCCTCACCACATTCCCTTCAGCACGGCTGGCAGTTTGCTGGGAGCCCGCAGATCCCGTGGGACTGGCTGGAAGCATCAGCAGCAATTCCGGGCCCTCGCAGTGAGTTCTGCGCAGAGCGAGTTCTGCCCCTGGCTGCACCTCTGGGAGGGGACCCGTCCTTCAGCTGTGCTCTCCCTTCCCACACCCGTCTCCAGACCCAGCACGGATCCCAAGGGACAAAACATTCATTATTCCGACGTGGAGGGTGCGGAAGATGGAGTAGGCTTTGCCGGGACAGTGACCTGCTGCCTTCCTCCTCCTGGGTGATTCTCTGTGCCCGGGTGCTTCCGTGCCTGGTTCCAAAGGGGCAGATGAGCCACAGCTGTGGCACACGGCGTCTGCAGCTCCAAGTGCCCAAATTCCGGCCCTCACCTCGCGCACAGCAGCTGTGGGGAGCGCACAGAGCCCACCCCTGGCTGGGCAGAGCTCCCAGGGCCCAGGCGTGGGTGGGGAGTTCCGTGTGGCACAGGGACATTGGCAGCAGGAGGGGCAGTGCTTGCGGTGCCCCCAGCTCCCCACCAGCGCTGTGGGCTTGGCTGGAGCGTGGTGACACCGGTGACTTGCTCCAGGCTCGCTGGGACGTTGGAGATCTTCGTTCTCTTCCTTCCCTTGTCTTCCTCACATGCAGCTTTATGGAGTGGGACATCCTGCCCTGCTCTTGTCATCTCCCTGAGCCCCTTCCTGCATGATCCCTGCCTGCCCAGGCCACCAGGTCCCCGTCTGTCCTTGCTTCCAGCGGAGAGGACGCTGCAGGGAGGGAGGAGGAGGAGGTTCATGCAGAGGAGACACTTCCCTGCCTCCCCGGCCCTGCTCAGCAGAGCAGGAGCAGGTACATCCCATGCTTGGGTCGCACTGCCCTGTCCCAGGAATTGGGTTTGGCACAGGGTTGGCAGCAGCTAGAGGGTCCCGTGGAGCTGTAGGTGAGTCCTGATAGTCCTTGAAGAACCCACACTCCAGCAAAACAAGGAACAAAGACTAAAACAAGACCCTTTTCAAGGGCATTGCCTCATCCAAGTCCTTCCAAGCTCAGGAGCCGTGTTTCTGACAGAGAAGCCAACCACTGGAAACAAAAATAAATGTTCCTTTTCTGTAGCTTAGAGGATATAGCTGGAAAACAAAACAAAACCAGGAGATTGTCTCTTCCCCTTGTCAAACCCATCAGTAGCTAAGTCAGAAGAACAAATGTTCAAGTTATGGGGTGCAGCAGCAGCCAACACGAAACATTCAAGTCGATGATTTCTCTATGTACAGGGAGGCCCTGCCCTGGAGCCGCTCAGGCCGCGCCGGGCGCCGTCATCTGATCCTCTTCTCCACCGAGTACACCGAGATGTAGAAGTCATTGCTGCCGACGGCCAGGTGGGGCTGCGGGAGAGCACAGGGACAAACAGGCACAGTCACAGCATCACCCCACCTGGGAGAGCCCCCTGAGGCCACCGAGGCCAACCTGTGACCGATCCCCACCCTGCCAGTCCGGTTGCTCCTCGGACACCTCCAGGGATGGGCACTCCAAGCCTCCCTGGACAGTTCCAAGGCCTGAGCACCCTTTCCATTGACAAATTCCTGCTGCTGTCCACCCTGAGCCTCCCCTGGCCCAGCCTGAGGCCGTTCCCTCTCCTCCTGTCCCTGTTCCCTGCGAGCAGAGCCCGACCCCCCCGGCTGCCCCCTCCTGTCAGGGACTTGTGCAGAGCCACAAGGGCCCCCCTGAGCCTCCTTTGCTCCAGCCTGAGCCCCTTCCCAGCTCCGTCAGCCTCTCCTGGGGCTCCAAACCCTTCCCAGCTCCCTCAGCCTCTCCTGGGGCTCCAGCCCCTTCCCAGCTCCCTCAGCCTCTCCTGGGGCTCCAGCCCCTTCCCAGCTCCCTCAGCC
>NW_024581084.1:2351152-2394816 GCF_017639235.1 Corvus kubaryi
CCCTCAGCCTCTCCTGGGGCTCCAGCCCCTTCCCAGCTCCCTCAGCCGCTGCTCCTGTGCCCGACTCCAGGTCCAGGTGTGGAGCAGTGACAGGCACAGGTAGCAGTGACATTCCAGCAGGGACACCCAGCTGCTCCACAGCTCGGCAGGAGTTATGGGCCCATTTCAGCCACAGGGAAAAATTATGGGCACTATTAGTTGCCAACTGCCAACATAATTTCTCTAAATGACTGCAAATCTGCTCGTTAGGAGCTGATGCCTGGGCTGAAAATGAGCATTTCCTGCAGTGAGGGGACCTGGCCTGGCCGGACACGGCTTTGCTTTGCGTGTTTAAAGAGCAAACTGCTCTTCTATTACATATTAAATATTTGTGAGCTGATCTGCAGGTTTCTAAAATAACTCTTGCAAGTCCCTCCTGTTTTCCCATCCATTCATTGTTTTCTCAGGTTTTCCAGCTCCTCCATTTATTCTCCTCCCTGGGTGAGCAAAGTCCACCAGGCAGATGGGACCTCCCTCCTCCCTAAGCAGCAACCAGATTCTCTCTGTAACTACTGCAGAGCCCCTCAGCTGTGAATACTCCAAAATCTCCTTTTGTTCTGCCTCATTCCAGCCTTTATCATCTCAATCCTTTAATTTCTGCAGCTCTCCTGCTTTCCTGACATGCAGCTTTCCCCTGCACAGCACCAGCTTTACGTAAGGCAGTGTGAGAGCAGCCCCAGTGAGACACGGCTGCAGAGCCCAGGCAGGGAATAAACGAGCACATGGAATTTGGGAGTGTGATCCTGCATTTCTCCTGTCACCTCGGACAATTCCTGTGGCCAAGGAGTCCGAGCTGAGCCAGGCTGCAGAGCTGGGATGGGAACTGCACCTCAGCTGGAAGGGCTCAGGTGTCGGAGCCCTGTGCAGCTGCAGGTGTCCCCCACAGACCAGCAGCACCAGTGGCACCACCAGTGTGCTTGTCTGGAGCTGGGCTGGGGGTCGGCTCCGAGCACCGGGCTGGGGCAGCTCCCCTTCCCACTGGGGGGGGTCTCTGTGCCATCCCCTCCTCCCACAGGGACACTGGGACATGCCAACCCCAAATGCCAGCAGGGATACAGACCCAGTGAGGATGGAAGGCCAGGCAGCTGATGGCTCCCACTCTCTGTCCCATGAACCCATCGTAGTACTTGATGTTGTTGATCAGCTCCCCGTTCCCGTTGTAGATCGCAGTGAACTGGTTCATGGAGCCACTGGAAGGGAAGGGACAGAACACGGAGTCACTGGCAATGCTGGGAGGGGACAACACTGCTGCTGCAGCCCCCGGCTGAGCTGTGTGCCAGACCAGAGTGCAGCCACTCCTCTAAGCGGGAGACCATTAAGTGGTGGCCAGAACCACAGTGACCTGTGGTCAGGAAAACACGGAGAGCTGATGCCCAAACACACCCAGGGCATCCCCAACAGGCTCCAGGCCATGGGGCTGTGGAGCAGCTTCTGGTCCTCACTCAGAGCCCAGAAATACAGACACTGAACAGGGGCATCCAGGGTTTCAGTGATGGGTAGAGGGATAAAATTCCTGAGCAGCAAACATGGGAAAGAAGCTGCACTGTTGTGGTGAGGTTAAAAACAGTAAAGTCAACACCACCCCATGAATGATGCCTTTGGAGACAAACCATCCTCTCCAGGGATCATGGAATCATGGAATGGTTGGGGTTGAGAGAGACCTTAAAGCCCACCTTGTTCCACCCCCTGCCATGGGCAGGGACACCTTCCCCTATCCCAGGTGGCTCCAAGCCCTGCCCAACCTGGTCTTGGACACTGCCATGGATCCAGCGGCAGTCACAGCTCCTCTGGGCACCCTGTGCCAGGGCTTCCCCACCCTCTCAGGGAAGAATTTCTCCCCAGTACCCCATCTAACCCTGCCCTCTGGCACTGGGAAGCCATTCCCCCTTGTCCTGGCACTCCAGGCCCTGCTCCGTCCCTCTGATCACCCTGGTGCCTCCTCCGGACTCCCTCCAGCAGCTCCCCGTGCTGGGGCTGCAGGAATGGCAGCAGCACTTACCATGCAAAGAGGTTGGCCTGGGGGTGGATGTCGAGGGCCGTGAGCCCCTTGACGATCTGCAGCACCTTCATGGACTCGGGCATGCGCGGGTCGAAGAACCGCACGTCGCCGTTGACGCTGCCAACACAGTGCCACAGGGTCAGGCTGTGCCCAGCCCGATCCCAAACCCAGGAAGTGGAGCCACAGGGCTGCCCATGAGCCAACCACGTCCACAGGGCACTGGGACAGGGAACGCACAGGGCCGAGCTCCCACTGGTGCCGTGATTTGATCCCATCCGCAGCACGTTCTGTGCTGAAATAGCAGCTCAGGATGGATCCCACACTGCTGATCCCTCACCGCCTCTGTCGCTCCCAGCCCATCGCTGAGTGTGTCCTCTCTGTCCTGTCACACCCAATACACCCAGCTCCGTGCCAGCCCCGAATTCCTGTGCTTTGCACAGCAGGAAATTGCCTTAGAAACCACCAGGCAGAGGGGACGTGCTGGTGCCATCCTTTACTCCAAGCGTCTGGACACCAGGATCTCACTCTGCCCTAACATTTGTTTCCCTTGGATTTTGCTGTCAGCTGAAGCAGAGGGAACTGGGAGGAACTGGAAGTGAGGTGTCTCAGCTCCACAACCTGAGCTCCTCTGGGAAGAGCCCAGACCTGCCTTTTGAAGCCCAACATTCCCTCACAGCTCTGCAGCCCCGGGAGCAGCTCCCAGGCTGGAAGGGCTCTGAGGAGAGGGGACCTCAGCCCTGGGCACAGGGACCTGACCCTGGAGCTGCTGGAGGAGCTTATGGAGAGGAAGATTAAAAACTCCAATATGGGAGCTCGACAAATCTGGCGGCTGCATCACATAATCCCCTTTCTGAAAATCTTAATACATTTTTGCTGGCCCATCCCCCACCTCAGGAATGTTCTGAATCCCAGAAAATTATGTTTTGTTTCCATTTTCTAATCAAGAAAAAGAGGCTCTTTGTGTGCAAATGGTGGCTTTGTGACAATAAATTCTGGTCTGCTGTTCCTTAATGGCCAAATCCATTCCTGCTGCTCTGGCTGCAGTATTTACCAGGCAGCAGGAATGGATTTAGGGAATTGCACAGGAATCCTGCCCAGGAACGTGCCCGATAGAGGCACCATCCACCTTCCTCCTCTTGTTCTCTCCCAAATGACCCCACAGAGACGTTGGCAGTAAAGGCCCCCCACCATAAGATATTGTATACCCAGCTCCTGCTTCCCTCCCCTCCTCCCCACACACCTTGTGATTCCAGCACCTTGTTTACTCCCAAACCACACCAACGGCCTCCCAAGGAAAGCTCCACATCCCTTTTTGCCTCCTCTCCACCAAGTTTGGAGCAAGAGTTAATTACTGAAGCAAATGTCAAACTCAGGAGCTTTGCCCTCTCAGCTACTGGAATACCAGGGACAGGATTTAAAGGGAAAACCAAACTGTGGGTAAGGGAGAACATCTCAGGAGCGCAATCCCGTGTACCTGACGCTCATGATGTTGCCCTCGGGGTGCTTCTGCAGGTAGGCCTTCACCACCCAGGCCGTGTGCTCTCGGTAGGTCATCACTCGGCTGGGGACAGAGGGACACGTGTGAGCTGAGGAGGACACAGGAGGCCCCCGAGCCCGGGCAGGACGGGCGTTACCATTCACTGAGGGCCATCCTCCTGTCGAACACGCGGATGGAGCCGTCCCCCAGCCCCGCCACGATCAGGGAGCGGTGGGAGTCACAGGACAGGCTGGTGACACAGCTGTCAGCCCCTGTGGGAATGTCCTGCCGAGAGAGCACACAGACACCACGGCGTGGCTGCGGGGCCCTAAACCAAGGTCCTCGTCCCCATCCTCACACCCAGCGGCGTGAGGCAGCTCTGGTGCCCCCGAGCCCCACCAGTGACCCTTTGGCCCCTGGCAGCTCTGCAGCCCCGGCACAGCCCCAGAGAAGCCAGGCAGTGCTGTGCCCCCTCCCGTCCCTGCTGTGGCATGGATGACAGGGACATGCAGCATATCTCATTAGTGACGCCAGACACGGCGTGTGTTGGGGAAGTGACATGGAAAAAGGCAGCTGGAGCTGCAGGGACAGCTGTGCTGGGAACACGCCGGGCACCCATGCTGCCACTTCCCCTTTTTTGCTTCTGAAGGCAAAAGAATTGCTCAGAATAATCCCTGTGCCTGTTGGACGAAAAACACTTTCAATTAAAACTAGTAAAAAAAGCTGAGCAGCTCTGCAAAAGCAGAAATGACAATCCTGGAATCATGGAAGCGGTTTGGGTTGGGAGGGACCTTAAAGCTCCTCTCATTCCACCCCCTGCCATGGGAACACCTTCCACAGCCCAGGCCCGTGTGCAGGAGCCCCGCCGGAGCTGCAGGAGCTCATTCCACACTTCAGTGCTGTTTGTGCCTCTGTGCAGATTCACCTCTGGAGCTGCTCCAGCCTGGGCTGAGCCGGGAGAGGCACCAGGCCTGGGGCTGCTCCAGCCTCTGCCCACCCCCAGCTCCTCCTTTGAAGCAGCAACACTCAGCAGAAGTGCAAATGAAGCACTTGTTCCTCCAGCTCCAGCCCGAGTGCTTCCAGAGGTGTGGGATTTTGTAGTTCAAGGAGGGAAGCACCTTTATCCGCCTCGATTATTCCTGCTCTTTGTGCTGATTCTCACTTTCCCAGTTACTGAGTCAGGAAGTTCCAATCACTTGAATTTCAACACCCAATCTTTCCAATTAAAAAAAGAAACAACATGTTTTTAGATACTTTCGGTGCAATCATTAATCATCATCATTTAAAAGATTTTCACCTCCTCAATTTTGCTGCTCCCTAATTTGCATAGAAAAAATAATATGTGAAAGTAATTAAGATGAACAGAGGCTTAATTATCCTGCATCGCAGGGTCAAAGTGTCGCAATTAATGTTCATCCAAGGGTAATTAATTTCAAGAAGCTTTGAAAACTCCACTTCCTTTTAATTCCAGCATGGTGCCTCCAGTCTCACCGCCCAGCTGCTTCTCCTTGGAATTTCTGAGAAACTTCCGTGTGACTGTGGCTGACACGAACTCTGGCAGGGCCTTTTCCCCGTTACATGGCACAGAAAGCTGTGGGTGCTTCCACAGGCTTTTACACTATTTCAGTTCCATGTTAATGTGAAATCCAACCTGCATCCCAGTGCCCGCTTCTGCATCCCAGTGCCCGCTTCTGCATCCCAGTGCCTGCCTCTGCATCCCAGTGCCCGCCTCTGCATCCCAGTGCCCGCCTCTGCATCCCAGTGCCCATCTCTGCATCCCAGTGCCTGCCTCTGGACTGCACAGCCTCACCTTCCCCGAGCATTGCTGCCCACCCAGAACAGCACAGCAGCTTCCAGGAGAGCCCTGACATGCTCCCTAAGTATCTGCGTGGTTTTACTGATCTTGGAACGTGGCCCTGGGGGAGGGGGCAGGGGGGCAGGGCAGCAGGAGCTCCAGGACCTGGCAGCTCCTCACAGAGCAGGCTCAGGCGCTCTGGGGCACTGGGCCCATGGGAGGTGCTCCGGGAGGGAGAAGGTGCTGGGACAAGCACGCAGGTGTTACCTGTACTTTCATTTCCCGATCCGTGTCCCAGATCCGGATTATCCTCACGTCTCCCGAGGTCATCAGGAGCCCGGTTTCTTGTTCCCAGTCCACCACCATCCCTGCTCCTGAGACACAACAAGGCAGGGATGCAAATCAGTGCCAGCACGGGCAGAGCTGCACTCCTTGGAGCATCAGCTCTCCTGACCTCGTGTTCCAGACACCGTCAGAGGAAATGTAAATTACACACACAGACACCCCACACATCCTCCAGACAGGACTGAATCAGCTGCTCCCAGACTGGAGTCCAAACTGCCTCTGCCCCCTGGTCTGAGCGAGCGCTGAGAGAAGCCGAGCACGGCCGCTCCCTGTGGGAGGGGAGCACAACTTCCAGGAACTGCTGGGGCTGCCAGGGGTCAGCGCAGTGCCCAGCACTCAGGAGAACATTAAATGCTGATCGCAGAGACTCAGCTGGTGCCACCTCACACAGCACGACCTGAGAGCTCCTGGACTGACTCCTTGTTCTGTCAGAAAGATGTGGGAGAGGTTCCTGAAAAAGGAACAGCCAAATCAGGGCTGCAGTAGAGTGAATTTAACAGCTGGTGGGAGCACAAACCAGTTTGCTGCACAGACTGGTAAGGAGGGGGACACCCTGCAGTGACAACAGCTCAAACACCCTCACAAGGAGCTTTTGCTCCTCATCCCTGAGGGCACAGATCAATCTCCAGGGGAAGTCCAGGACAGCATCCCATCCACGCTGCATTAAAAACACAAACAAAAAACTCCGGGAGCACCACAGGAGGGAACCAGAGAAGAACTCCAGTCTTGGTGTCTGTTTCCAGCCCCTCGAGCAGGGCAGAGGCAGCAGCAGCATCCCTGCCTTTCCTTGCAGCATTCCTGCCTCTCAGAGCAGAATTCCTGCCTCAACAGCAGCATCCCTGCCTCCCAGAGCAGTTGTCCACCCTCTCCTCTGTGCCAAAGCGAGTCTCTGGTGCTGAGCAGTGTTTCATAACCACACAACTGGAGTCAGAACCCTCTGCAATGCATCAGGACTGCAGCTCCTGCCCCGAGCACTCAGTGCCTTCAGCACCATCCCCGTGTCTCCACTCCACAACGTGCTTGTCCACAAGGTAAAAACGTGCATTTGTCTGGATTTACTGCCAGGAATTATTCCCAGCAGGAAATTTAAGCCTGCCCCAATATGCTCTTTTGTCACCAAAGTGCCACAAGTACCTTGTACCAGAACATCCATGGTTACAAAGCACAAAGGAAGCAGCAGACATGTCTACGAACACCGAGTTCTCCTCCAGCACGACAGAATGACCTTGTTTTGCACAGCTTCAGAGAAAACATTCTGCCCCTCTCCCCTTCCTAAGCATCACATCCGAGCCGACTCCTGATCTTGCCACATCCACGGAGGAGGTTGCTGTCGTTTATTGACAGTCCCTCACCTCACCGCAGGAAATTCGGGACTCTGGGCTGATCTGGGAGCTTGGATCTTTGTCTTTAGGCAAATGGATTGTTCCTTCAGATTGCCTGGCAGCTCGCAGGGCTGGAGAGCCCAGGCAAGCAAGCAGGCAGTGATGGAGATGATAAACACCACTCAAGTGTTTGCATTTGTCATCTGTTTACGGCCCATGTGACAGGAGAAACCCGGCAGCTGAGATGGATCTGGCCATTACCACCCCTGATGGAGCTCAACAGGCAAAGAGCTCCGAGGCAGATCCAAAGCTCCCAATTTCCCAGGAACATTCCCCAGTTTGAAGACAAGGTTTCTGTCTGATCAGCACCAAATCCTGCCCAGCTGCGGTTCCAGGAGCTGCTCTGTGCAGGGGGACAGGGAAGGGGAGTTTGGGGACAGAGGTGGCATTTTTGGTGCCTCTCTTGGTGTGCCACGTCTGTCACTGAGGATATTCAGCAATGCCATCTAGAAGGGCAGGGAAAGTCTCATTGAGGGGAGACACTCCAGAGGGATTGCACAGAGATTCCCATGAGAGACAAGCAGATGGAAAGGACACGGGTTCACCCCCAACCAGGCTGGAAAGAAAGGAGGGAGATGGTCATGGAATCCTGGAATGGTTTGGGTTGGGAGGGACCTTAAAGGTCATCTCATTCCACCCCTGCCATGGGCAGGGACACCTTCCACTACCCCAACGTGGCCCTGGGCACTTCCAGGGATGAGGCTGGGTATGGTGTGGCTCGAGATCCTGCACCTCCTGCCTTTCTTATTAAAACCTACATAGTCCAGCTCAGTGATAACTGCTGCTCCCTGGAAGAGAGAAGAGCAGGATCATCCCAAAGCAAGGATCTGCCTGGAGGCTGCAGAGGTGCCCGTGCTGAGCCCTGGGCTGGGGCTCTGCTCCCGCTGCACCCCAGTCGTGTCCTGACCAAAAAGGGAACACAACTGGGAACGCTGAACCAGAACTCCAACCTGTCTGAAGAGAAGAAAAGCCCTTGTACAGAAATGTCAGTCACTTGGAAGTGTGTGAGGGGAAGGAAAGCTTCCTCCGACTGTGAAATGTTCCATCCAGAGCTGGCACTCACAGTATGGAACGAGACAGAAATAGCTGAACTATTTCTATGTACAAGCAAAGGTTTGCATGGCAGAGATGATACAGGATTGGCTCATGTTTCCATGCTCAATTCATAGTATTTTGGGATGAGGAGCGAACGTGGGATTGAATACTAATGATCATTTCCTTTTTAATTAACAGAGGTCCTACTCCAGGATGTTACAACTGAGCCTGCAGCCCACCCACTGGGCCTTGGCTCCTGGGCTTGGCACCTGAGCTGCTCCTCAGCCTCTCCTGCCCACAGGTGCTGCTCTGAGCACCTGCCCAGCCCTGGAGCTGGCTCTGAGCTGGCACCCTCACACCTCCTTACAGGACCAAACAGGGCCAGTGCTGTCGCAGCCCCTGACACAGGCCACTGGTGGAATCCTGGTGCTCCCAGAACCCACGAGCTGCAGAAACCAGCCCTGCACTGCTGCAATGCATCAGGAGCTACGAGCACAATCTTCCCCACAGGAATATTATGTTCTTAGATAATGAGCAACAAATCTTCCACAGCTCAGGGAAAGGAATTTTTAAATGTCTGTGGTGGAGATGTTGTTGTTTCTTGGTTTGGGGTTTTTTGTTTGTTTCTGAGTCTTTCAAAGCCAGCACTGGCAGTTGTGTATGGCTGAGTTTACACACACCAACAGCTGTTCCTGAAGGTGGAACTTCCCATGGCTGTTCCCCCAGGACTGCCCCTGAGCCAGAGATATTTGCCTGGATGGGACAGTTCCATGGATAAATTCCAGTACTAATGTGGTGAAAGCAGCTGCGCTCCCCTGTAACGTCACGGGAACGTGGCCGCTCTGTCCTTGGCATTTCAGTGGAATCAGGAATACCTACATGGAACAAAGTATAAAAGCATCCTGGGTTCTGACTGATCATTTTTTAATCAGGGGCCCTCCTGGTTGAGCAGTGAAGCACATCCCTGCTTTAATTTCCAGGAAGCAGTGGGAGGGTTGGATGACCTCACTCATCATTAATTTCTACAACATCCTCTCAAAAAGTGTCACCCTCCTCCTGCCAAGGACTCCGCAGTGAGGGACAGCAGGAGCTGGGATGCTGGGAATTCAATTAAAAGAACACAAACCCCTGGAGCTGCGATTTCTCCAATGATTTTATTGCCATAAAATAATCTGCCCAGAACTGCGTCGCTCCCCCCGAAATCCCCACTCCTGAAAGGCACGATGTGGACTCCTGGGAGATGTGGGAAACTTCCCTGCCATTCCCTCTGCCCCTTGGTCTCCAGGATGAGCCTGAGTCTGATCCCTTGACCAGCTCCTGGTGCAGGTTGGAGCTGTCCCCCTGCTCCAGGCCCCATCCAACCTGGGACACTTCCAGGGGCAGGGCAATATCTAAACATTGCTGAGGTACTTTGCTGTCAGGAGAGCACTAATTCCATACATTTTTACAGTTCCTCAGAGAGAAGGGTGAATGCTTGTGCTGCCTGTGCCACCAGATGCAGCTGGAGAAGGCTTTTATGGAGCTGCCCTGCCCGTGAGCCGGGGCTGCCATGGCCTGGCAGCAGCGGCATCGATCCGGCTCCGGCATTCCCTCAAACTGCTCCCTGCCCGGCTCACTGAGCGGGAGATTCCCTGCAGCCAAGTCCTGCTAATTTTAGCCTTTGCTGGGGGATTTCGGAGCCAGCCACACATCAGCTCTGCTCTGTCCTGCCCCGGCTCCCACAGCTGCAGAGATTTGCTGAACTCCACTAACGAGCTCTGAATCAGCCCCCACCAAGAGCCGGGGTGATTAATCAATACAGACACAGCCAGCTCCGATCAGTCAGCAAATATCAATAATTGAGGCACATCCTGAGGTGACGATGTCACCACGAGCAGCCCCAGATGGATCCCCGGGATGCCCTGACACATCCACCACCTGCTCCCTTGGGAAAGGGGGTCAGGATCCAGAGCCATGCAGACCCTGCACAGCCTCTGTGGGTGAAGGCTGGGGACTTCCTTCACCTTCCCTCCACGTGACAGAGTGGAATTTGTGACATTATTAGAGTCCCAGAATCCCAGAGGGGTTTGGGTGGGGCACAGCTCATCCCGTTCCACCCCTGCCATGGGCAGGGACACCTTCCCCTATCCCAGGTGGCTCCAAGCCTGTGTCCAGCCTGGCCTTGGACACTGCCAGGGATCCAGGGGCAGCCACAGCTGCTCTGGGCACCCTGTGCCAGGGCCTGCCCACTCTCATAGGGAAGGATGTCTTCCACAGATCCAACCTAAATTTCCCCTCTTTCCTTTTTGGCTGATCTCTCCCAAGGGTCCACAGTTCTGAGGCTCCTGGGAAAGGCTCCTCAGCATCTCCTTTCCACAGGACCTTTACAGCCCAGGTGTGTTCCAAATAAACCCCAGCCAAACCCACAACAGCTTTATGGTGGTTCCCATCTCAAACACTTCTATCCAGGGATGCTTTGAAACCTCCATGGAAAGGAGAGACTCCCAAATCCCCCCACACCTCCTGTGGCTGAGGGAGCTCAGAGAGGCTGACATGAAGATTCCCCTATCCCTTATCCCTGTGCCTGCTCAGGGAGCACAGATTCCTCCCTGCCTCCCTCAGGGCTGTCCCGGACACAGACACAAGGCAGGGCATGGCAGAGGTGGAAGCGAAGCTTCCTGGGAACCACAGGCACCCAGCACTCATCCAGCCACGCCAAAACCCCAAGCAACCCCCAGAGGCGGCCAAGGAGCTCCTGCCCACCCCCCCAGCAGGGAACAGGAACAGCACTCACCTCCCTGCTTGCTTCTGTCCAGATAGATGGACACCCTTCGGGCCAGACCTGTGAGGAGACAGGGAGCAGGGGTTGGTGCTCAGGGTGAGTGGTCAGCCAGAGCAAAAACCAGCTTAAAACAAGGACTAGAAAGTTGAAGAAAATTGTTCTCAGACTGAAGAACACGAACAAGAAGCAGCAGCACCCAGAGCAGCACAGGCCTCCCTCACCCACTCCAGCACAGCATTCCTGGGAAGCCAGCAGCCTGTGCGTGGAGCCAGGCTCTGGCTGGCTGACAGCAGCACAGAGCTGACAGCTCGGCAGGAACAAGGAGCCATCCTCTGCCTCAGCTGGGCCCTGCTCTCCAGCACATCGAGGAGAGACAGACGGAAAGGCGAGTAGCTCCTGGGATCTGCAGCAACCCGTGGGAGCAGGGGGCTCCTGCCATGGGAGGTCAGGGTTTCTGGGAGGGCAGACAGGGAACCAGCACCCCCAGAGTGCAGACAGCTCATGGGGGCTCCCTTTGCAGAGCTCCTGAACGGGGAGTTCCCCTCAGACATGGACTGGCTTTGCCACGAAACCCCCAGACAATGGGAGCAGAGCAGCAAAGGGGCGAGAGGCACCACAGCTCACCCTGGAGAATCACACAATCATGAAATGCAATCCCAGAGAGGTTTGGGTTGGAAGGGACCCTAAAGCCCATCCAGTGCCACCCCTGCCATGGCAGGGACACCTCCCACTGTCCCAGGCTGCTCCAAGCCCCAGTGTCCAGCCTGGCCTTGGGCACTGCCAGGGATCCAGGGGCAGCCCCAGCTGCTCTGGGCACCCTGTGCCAGGGCCTGCCCATCCTCTCCTGCACAGGGAGCTCCAGGTGCTCAAGAAGGGACCCAGGCAAGCCCTTCAGAAATCATCTCCTGGGTCCCTTCACAGGCTGGAGAAGGAAAACCCTGCAGGAATCTGCTGGGAGCACTCCAGGAGCTGGGGGGGAACAGCTGGCACTTGGTCATCCTGAGCCAGCTGGGCACACTTGGGCATTTTCCCAAATTCCAGAACCGTGCTGCTTTCAAAGACAAAGCCACTCTGCCCACGGAGCTGTGGCTGTTCCCTTGTCCCAGAGACACCACACTGCTGTGGCACATCTGCTCGTGCTGCTGTGCGAGAGCTCGCACCAGGCCACGGTCCCTGTGCTGCTCCACAGCCTGCAAACATCCTTTTCTATGGAAATTGCCTGAATTCCCAAAGTCTCCTGCTGCGAAAGCACAGCTCCAGAGCACGTCAGGACAATGTTCTTCCTACGCTGCTCAAGAGAAAATGCTGCGTTTCCCCCTCCTGGAAACCCCAGGAGGCTCAGGAGTTGTGCCTTTCCCTCGGCTCCCTCCACCTCTCACACTGGAGGTTCCCAGCCCCCGCCTCACACAGGGACCAATCCTGCTTTCAACACACTGATTCTCATTGCAAGGGAATTTCTTCTTGGTGCATCAGTTCTAAACAAGATCAGAAGCAAAACACCTCACACAGAACAAAGAGGGGGCCCAGTGCCGAAATCCAGACCCACCTACCCCGAGTCAGCTCCTCAGAGCAACGAGCTGGGGCCAAGCTGAGCCCCAACCCGGCTGTGCCAGCCCAGATCTGACCTCCCAGTGGAAATGTGTGAAAGTTCTGTGCCTGCCCCGGGCTGCTCGGCCTCTCAGGCAGCCCCTGGGTGTGCCACTGTCCATCTCCCATCTCTCAGACAACCCAGGGCTGCTTTTCAAGCTTCCAAAGGATGTATTTAGGTGTTACATATTCCCCTCCCCTTTTCCAAGGGGGCAAATGGCCCAGGAAAGTCATGTTCTGGCTGCTCTCGAGAGCAATTCAGAGGTGAGTGTGACATTGTGACACAGGGGAAAAGCTGGGAGAAGAGGGAAGGAAATCAATAGTGGGAGCAAACAAACTCCAGTAAAACTCCTGAGCTCTGCAGCTTCAAAGATGCATCCTCAGTTTCCTGAGCCAGTGCTGGACCACAGCTGTGGTCTTGGCAGCAGATGACTCTGAAGACTCTCATCTCCACGGGGACTCGCTCCACTTAGCTCTTTTGAAGTGGCTACATTTATTTCTCTCTCCACAAACAGATCTGTCCTTCTCTTCTGCCCAATCTGCTGGGAAGGTGGACACCAAAGAAAACGGGCCCCAGACTGCTTCAGTCCATAAGGGAAAGAAAAAGCCAAGGGAAAAAAAAAAAAAAACAATCCGAAAGAGAACAGATTTAAAAGTTTCCCCAGTCCTGTTTTGGCAGGTGCAACCATGCAGCTCTCAGAGCTCTCTCATCTGAGCCTGTTCTGCAGTGTCAGACCCTGACAATCCTTTCTGGGTGTTAAATCCTGTCCAGAGCGAGGCACAACCAGCACAGGCTCTGCCCTGGCACAGTGCACACGGAAGGGAAGGCCGGACAATGGGACTGGGCTGAGGGAGTTCCAGGGTCAGCATCCTCCCTGCCCAGGATCAGAGGCACGGCCAGGGCAGCCCGGGGGCATTCCCAGCACCAAAAAACAACATCCTGAATCCAAGGATGGGAAACATCAGCCAGCAGCCAGGAAAGCTGGGGTTTGTCAGCACAGAACTACAGAATGACACCACAAAGGGCAACCTGTCACGACTCCTGGGCACGTTGTGCCCGAGCAGAGCTGCTCACAGCAGCCCCTCCTGCTCCTGCTGCCACTGTGAAAGGGCAGGTTCTGCCATTTGCACAGCAGGCTCTGAGCTTGCAGCAGCTCCTCAACAGCTCTGGGCACTGCCCTCAGCGAGGCAGAGCCTCGAGTGCCTCAAACACAGCTCCTCTTCCCTGAGAGAAACAGGGACGTGTTAAGGGAAAAACAACACACACAAGGCAGCCCCAGGAAAATCCAATGAATAGCTGAAAGAGCTGTGTCAGGCTCCTGGGATGAACCACATCAGCTCAGAAATGAGAACTGTCAGCTTTTAAGGTCAGGATGAATGATGATGGTCATCTCATCTGACCTCCTGCACAGCATGGGCCAGGCAGCCTCATCCAGCACTTCCTCCATCAATCCCACAAAGCGCTGATTGAACCACAGCACACACAGAAAAACCTGGAGCCTTGATTAAAAATATTCAAGTGACGGAGAATTGCCATTAGAGCATTAGTACCTGATGGGGTCTGGGAAGGATGGAACATCCACCTCCTGGAATGTTGTAAAATCTCCTTTAATATCCTAAAACCTCCTGTAAAGTCCTAAAACCTCCCGTAATGTCCTGAAACAGATTTCAGGGTTACACAAACTGGTTTTCTGGCTTCATCCCATGTGTGGCTGGATGCCAAGGCTCCTTTTTACACCCTTTTCTGCCCAGTTTTCCTAAAACTCCAAGCAGGCCAATGTCTCACTGTGCTGTCCTTCTGCATGTGCCAGATTTAGACCACACGTTCCTTTGCCACCTCCCGACCCACAATAAACAGGGAAGAGAAGTGCCAAAACTGGAGCTGGGGCTAAAGGAGGTCACGGGTGCCACATGCAAAGCTGCACAAAGGCTGATTTTCACCTTCCCCCCCCCAGAAACCTCAGTGGGACCCACCTCGTGTGGTTGGCAGCATGTCTGACAGCCCCTGCCAGGCTGTCACCATCTCTGGGTTCTTCTCCAGGTCTGCAAAGTTCTTCCACACTCTGATGGCACCATCGTCTTGGGGAGCACAGAGAAAGAACACAAAGCAAAGTCACTGCTGGTGCAGCTCCCACAGTTCCTTGTGCACGAGGAACAAGAGGAGAAGCAGAACTGAAGTCACACAGACCCCAAAACTCAGGGTATCGCTTTGAACACTTTTTGTTGGGAGTTGTTTTTCCTCTCTAATTTACATCCAAGAAACCTAAAGCTTTGTTCTACTGGAGCTGTTCTGGAAGAGCTTTTCTCCTCCCCTGAATAACACCTGACATTCAATGTCTCTCCATTTCCCTGACATTCATTTTCTCCAGGATTCATCTCTGTCCTCCTCACGATTGGTGCCGAGAGCCACACAAGTACCCACTCAACACGAAACAGCCCCACAGAAGCAGCAGCAGTGAGGCCCAGCCCATCAGCAGCAAATCTTTCAAGAACATTGTGTATTTTTTTCAATTTGTTTCCCATCTGTGAAACTTCTGTGCTAAGAATCGATAAATTGAAAGAAATATGTCCTAAAGGCCCTCTCAGCTGCCCTTCCCCCTCCCTTAATTACACCCAACCTGTACAGTTGAGCAGGAAGTTGGAGAAGCTGTTGAAAACACTCTGAGTGCCAGGTTTGGAATGGTTCCTTGGGAGAGCAGCAGATCTGACTCACAGCTTTACAGACCAAAGACTGGGCAAGATCTCCTCATGCAACCCCCTCGATGCAACTGGAGAGCTGCTCAGGTGAGATATGGGCTAGAGAGAAACTCGGAACCACCTGAGAAGTTCGGTGCTGAAGCTGAGCCCTGCCTGCTCCAGGTGGACACAGCACAAGGAACAGAAGTGGAGTTGTCTTTTGGTTGCTGCACAGTTTCAGCTCTGGCCAGCAGCTTGAACCAACTAAAATCACCTTCCTCCAGGTGTGCCACGGGAGGAGGTGACCACGACCTCGCAATGACAAGCCAAGACTCAGCTGGGAAGGGCTTCAGCAAGAGTTGGACTGGTCAGACCTTGGAAAGTCTTTGCAGCCCCTACTTGAGAGATTTCAGTACTGCCAGGAAGAATTTGCAAGTTGATCCTGGAAATGGCCTCCTGAGCTGAGACCAGGCAGGGAGGGGCAGGGAGGGAAGAGTCAGGCTGGGACCAATCCATGGAGGGGACACAACAAGGTCCAGAACACTCACCTGGACTGGAATTCTGCCAAGACCCCCCCGTCCTGGCCCCACTGGTGGGACAATGTGTCCTTTACCTGTGGCAGTGAGCAGCAGGGAGCAGTCCTGGCCATTGAGGTACTCCATGGCTGTGATCCGGGTGTACCGAGGGTTCCCGTTGTGGAAATAGTCCAGCTTTTCCCCTTTCTCCCAGTCCCAAAAACTGTGGGAGGAAGAAATAGCACGTGAGTTTTCAGTTCTCTGTGCAAGCTGTAAAGAGAGGCACTCGTTACCCCATTGTACCTCATGGATATCGGCTCAGCCTGGGTTTCTCCTTTGGAGTTTGGCATCATTTGATTAATGACATGTCAGGGAATCATGGAATGGTTTGGATTGGAAGGACCCTAAAGCCCATCCAGTGCCACCCCTGCCATGGCAGGGACACCTCCCACTGTCCCAGGCTGCTCCAAGCCCCATCCAACCTGGCCTTGGGCACTGCCAGGGATCCAGGGGCAGCCACAGCTGCTCTGGGCACCCTCCCAGGGAAGGATTTCAATACCTCCACCTTCTGAGAGACAACCAGGACAGAGGCCCAGCTGTCCCTGCTGTGACCCAGGGCCCCCAGCCCTCACCAGACACTGTCCCTGCTGTGACCCCGGGTCCCCAGCCCTCACCAGACACTGTCCCTGCTGTGACCCCGGGTCCCCAGCCCTCACCAGATGCTGTCCTTGTCGGCCACGGCGATGCAGGGGGTGAAGGGGTGGAACTTCACCACGGACGGGACGCCCGGGTTCCTGTTGAGGAAGATCTGATCATCCAGCCGGGAAATGCCTGCGGGACAGGAGGGAGCTCAGCTCACACCTGGGATGTCCCCCAGGGATGGGGCTTGGACAGCCCCAGCTTCCCAGTGCCACGAGTCACGTCCCGCTCATCCTGCCCCGGTTCTCACCAGGACACCCCCAGCACTTCTCTCCTTCCAGGAGCTTCTCAAGCCCCCCAGCTGTCTCAGGTCTTGAGGTACAAACCAAGAACTGCGGTGACAAATCCTCCACCCTTCACACTGGCAAGCACAGACAACAAGCACAGCCAAACCCAGGGAAATGCCAGTTTGTGTTGAGGGAAAAACCAACACTGTTTCTTCAAAATATAAAATACGAAAATGCCTTTTTTTTTGCAATTTAAAATGCAGCATTTCACTGTAGCTTGTGGATTATTTATTTAACCTTCCATTTCAGTTCCCTTAAATTTTAGGTTAAGTTGCAAATGAAAAATGTATTTTCCACGGAGACCTTAAAATGATGGGTAAAGACTTTTCCCATCTTGTCTTCCGAGGAGTTTGCTATTCACAGTGTTGGGACCCCTGACACTGCTGGGTTTTGGCACTCTCTGAATTCATCACATAAACCCCTAAACCCAGGAGAAATCCATTCAGCTCGAGTTTGTTTTAGTATGCATCCATTGAATCTAATTTTCATTAAAAGCTTGTAAGTCTATTTTAATTCTTTTTAATATTTCACATTTTCATTATTTTTTTAATGAATAGTGGCATTTTAGTCACTCAGGTTAAGCAACCAAATATGAACACTGTCTAGAAAGAGATTTAACTTCTCCAGGCAAGCATGAAAAATCCCCTTCTTTGTATTCCAACAGATCTCCCAGGCCATCTCCTGGGCTCCAGGATCATTTCCCTGTTTCTCTGGTTGATGATATTCCGCAGTTTCCCAGCATGAAGCTCCACACTGCACTCACAGGAGCAGCCTCCCAATGGCAGGGCTGAGCCCTGGGCACTTCTCCTTCAGCACACTGCGATTTCCAGCTCTGTGTGCCTCAAAAAGCATCCCTGGGGAGGAGCAGCCCCCATCCCCAGACCTGCTCCCGGGAACGCTGCCAGGAGCTCCTGGAATTGTGACTCCCCAGCCTCTGCTGCTCAGGGCACACGGGCAGGGATAATTGAGGAATGCAAATTCCTCAGGAAGCTTCATTAGGTTCCACTTTATTCTAATAAATTCCTGTGCTGAGAGAATTCCAGCCCAAAGCTGCCTCAGAGAGCCCTAAAAAGATGCAATCCCGGGTTCCTGGGGAGCTCCCACTGACGCAGCACGGACCCGAGGCACGCTGGGAGCAGCACACACACCATGCACACAAATATTCCAAATAAATGGGATATAAGAAGTGAACAATCATTTACAGAGCTCAGCAGAGCAGGGAACGTGAGAGACATCCCCGAGGTGTCTCCTGAGCTGGGGGGACAGGTCCAGCAGCCCCAGGGCTGGTCTGCCATGACCATGTCTGTCCCACATCAAACCCTGAGCTTGCAGCTCTGGAGTTTATCCTGCAGCATTCCACCTTCCATCCCTTTAAAAGCAGAACCTGAGCTGGTGACCAGGCCCAGCAGCTGAGACCAGAAAGGTGGGGGAGCACCAGTGACACACCTGCAGCAGCAGCATCGCCTGCCCTGCACGGGGAGGGAACAGGCGCCAGTGGGAGCGGCTGCATGGGGTCATCGCTAATTGGGATCATCACTAATTGGGGTTTTACAGTTCAGTGTCCTGAAAAGGGAACCACTCACCCTTCTGGATGATCTTCTGGGCCTGTTTCCTGACGCGGGCGTTGCGCAGGAAGCGCCACTCCCGCTCCTTGCGGATCTGGCTCTCCAGGTCGTGCTCCTCAGGGATCTGCCAGGACAGGAACCCACACAAGCAGAACCAGTGACCACCAGAACTCCAGGAATTAGCTGGGTGCTAATACAGTGTCCGTGGCTCCTGTCCCCTCTGAACACTGCAGGTCTGATCTCGGTACAACACACATTTCTCTCCTAACTCTCCTCAGCAGAGAAGCATCACGTAGCAACCCTGAGATCAAAGAGGGAGCACAGCCCTGGTACAGCCAGCTCAGAACACACTGAAATCTTTCTTTCCTTGCTAATCAAGGGCTGCTGGCCGAGCAGGGCACAGCTACATTCCCAAATCCCTGGGATGCGCAGGTTCCCACCACCATTTACCGGGAACAGCCCGTTTTGGTTCCCTGTTCTGGAAAACGGTGCCCCCGTGTCACCTGGCTTTGATTATACACAAAATTCTCCCCAAAACTGGAGCGTGGCCCTGCAGTCACAGCCACTCTGAGCCATTTGATGATATTTATTCACACCCCACAGCTCCAGGTTTCAGCACTCCATGGCTTCCCCACAAAACCTGTGCTCCAGGCACGAGGCCAGGTCGGGACTCAGCAGCTCCAGCCTGGGATGGAGCAGCCCCAGTGCTGCTCCCACCATGGGTATATTCCCACCCTTGCTCACAGCACAGGATCAAAAGGAATAAACTCCTAAGATCTCACCCCAAACCATGGCAGGAGCTACATATGAAGTATTTTTCATACTTAAAAAATTATCCAATACTCCCCTGCTCCAGAACCATCCTTGGATCAGTTAAGGAGCTGAGCTACAGGATTCTGATCCAGCTACCTTTGATGCCAGGCGAAGGAGAAAGGAGAAACTCTTGGAGAAGGAAGACAAATGCCCCACAAACAAACCCTATCTCCCCTGAATAAGAAAGTCCTTAAATCATCTGACACTGTTACAAACACTGCCTTCAAACCATGCTATATCCTTTGGAAAACAGCTGTTACTAAGCTGGACTTCTGCTTCTTTAAAACAAATAAAAAATAAGAAGCCCACCCTCCACCTCTCCTCCTGGCAAAAAACGCAGCACTTTATTTCAGCACAACACCTATTAGAAAGGCAATGACAAACGACCCCTAATGAAAAGCAATAAACAAACCTGAGCTAAAATACATCAAAGGAGTTTGAGAGGGGAGAGATGACACCTACACCTTAATGAAAATCCAGCTTCGCTGGGAATAAATTAAAGCAAGCGCAGGGAAGAGCCCTTGGAGCACCAGTGCAGAGTTAGAGCATGCAGGTGAAGGCTGTCCTGGCCCCCACACCCACCCCTGTGGGGCTCTGGGGACCATCCTGCCAGGAGGGTCAATGAAAACTGAAGCCCAGCTCTGCTCCCTGCCCCGGACACGCTCCAGTTGCAGGATGGGGACCATGACAAGCCGGCGCTTCCCAGGGCTCCAGCTCCCACCAGACAGGAACCAGTGAGCACCCGAGCCCTCCCAGCAGAGGTTTCCTTCTCTGCCCTGCATTTCTCCCTCTCCCCGTGGCAGTGGGTGTCAGGAGAGAAGCAGGGAGGACTTGGCACTTGGCTCCAGAGGTAAATCCAGCTTTCCCTGGTTACCACTCCTGCAGCAGTTGCAGGATCTCACTCCTCTCCCAGGACTTCGACCAAGGGCCAAGGCACAGTGCAGCAGCTCCGGCAGCGATTTATCAGGAAGGGCTCCTTATGTAATTCTCACCTTCCAGGATCCTTCCCAGCTCCTGCCTGCATGTTCTGCCAGCCCTGGCAGTAACAGATGCTGGCTCCCGCTCTCCTTGACTCAGGACTTCCTGACAGCTGGCACTGAGGCTTTCCTGCACCCCGTGGCTCCCAGAACAGCCCCGTGCCACGAGGGACTGCAGGAAGAGGAAAAGCTTTTGCAGAGATCAGAGCTGGGGTAGGGACCTGCTTTTCCTGGCACACGGAGAATTTACAATGCAGCGTTTTCCTTCTCCGTTTATTTGATTAGATAATCAATAAATCAAACCTGGAATGATGGCTTGAAACAGAGCCCCTGATTTACACTGGAAATTAATCCCTCAGTCTTTCCAGCGAAAGCATTCTCAGGGCAAGGTCCATGAAGCAAAACTAAATTCATAAATTAAATATGACTAAGATGCACTCACAGCCATTTTATGTTTATTCATTACAGGAACAGTTGTCTTGTCTTTCCCTGTTTATGAAGGCAGGCAACAGCTCTGAAAAAACGGCTGGAATTAAGCATCAATGTCATCTTTTTCTGTCAGTACTTGGTACACTTTACTCTGCCTTTTTCATGAGGCTGAAGCTCCCAAAAGGCAGCAGCCACCAGCCAGGACTGTTCCTGTCGCTGCAGGAGCAGGGACTGCAGGAACAGGGACTCCATGGAAACTCAGGCAGCACCCGAGCTGTCAGCCTTGATTTCCAGCCAAGAAACCTCAGAGAAAGTTCTCACAGAGGGATTTCTCCCTGGGCCTTCCACACACCAGCCAGTCTAATCCCAGTTACCTGTAATTCCCTGTTAGGACAGGATAACCCCTGCAGAAAACTCCCTCTCCTTGACCTTTCAAAGCTGCTCTGCAGAAGTAACGGGGAAATCAATTCTCTCCTTTGTTTGGTCAGAAAACACAGATTTGGTTCTGTTCAGGCTTCACCCATGGCTGGTGAGGACAGCTCATGGTCAGAAGCTCAGCCCCAGGCAGGGGCAATCCCCAGCCCAAGACACTCAGGGAGCTCCTGCCAGAGCCAGGGCTGTGCCCTGCTCCTGCTCCCTGGGACTCACGGAGCACTCTGGGGCTCCAGGAAACCCCCATTTCCATGCCTCCCCTCCCTGGCTCCTGTGAACTAGCACAGGAATGCTCTGTGGTTTTTACTGCCTCCCCTAAAGCAACTTAGTCTATTTTATGTGCAGGAAGTAGTAGTAAAGCCACCCCCCCAAGAGCTCCCCATGTCCCCACTGCCCCTGCCCGTGCCTGGCTGCCTACTCTGATTTATTTTATTAATAAAGACACCTCTCTTTCCTGGAAAGAGCTTTCCTTAAGGAGCAGACAAATGTTTTTAATAAGAACTAAGAGCTCAAACATCATCTTCCTCCTCTTGTGCTCTGGTCTGGAATCAAGACACTGAAACTCATCTTGAGGAGAAAAAGCCCTGCTTGAAGCTTGGCCAGGCAGCCCAGCCCCACATCCCAGATGTGTCCTAAGGAATTACTCAGTGCTTTCAGCAGAAAGGGAATTTCACAGCAGCTGAGGAAGTGTCAGGCAAACACTTCACTGCTGATTCCCTCTGGAAATCAAGAGCCTGCCCTGTTCTGATATCCTTAAACTTGGGCAATTATCTCACCCCAACACTTGCACATTCCAGGAGAGTGGTGGAGATGGCTCAGCCCCAACTCCCGGATGAGGCAGCACTAAAACTACACAATTTCCTCATTCTCACGATCTCATGGACACAAACATCCGCTGTGGAGAGGCATTAATGGAGCCTGGGCATCATCCCTGCCGGGCACAGCAATCCCTCCAAGAGATGGAGCTCCAAGTCCTGACACCGTTTGGGCTCCCAGAGCACCTGAAGGTTTCCTTTAATGAGGGAGATTTACTGCTTGTCCTGTTTCATACTTAAACGTGAAACCTGAGCTTTGGCTAAAACATTCTGGGAATCTAACAGCTAAAACATTCTGGGAATTTAGCAGCTTCTCTTTCCAGTCACTGATGATCTTTGCCCACCTCTTAAGAGCTCTGGTTTGTGTTTTTCCTGGAACAAGGCTTCAGTTTCTCTCTGAAGATAATTTAGTTTCTCTCAGGAGATAATTTAGTTACCCAAACAAGTCACTTCTGAAGAGACCTGGATGCAGATTTGTCATTAGAACACTTATTCTCTGCTATAGCACAACTTCTTACACTTACAAAAAAAAATGTTAAAACCCAACAATGATGCTCCCCAAGCTTCCCCCAGGCACTTGTGGGCATCCAGCCGCTCTCACTTTGTCCTCTGTAAGTCAAAGGTGTCTGCACTGGAAGCAGAGCACAGCTCCCAAATCCCACCTGAGGACAGTGAGGCAGAGGGTCTGTCCTGCTGCCTCTGGGACACCATGGCCTCCCCCAGGGCAGCCTCCCTCCACCATTTCTTTGCCTCTTTTACCACAGCCAGGAGATTCAGCTGGAATGTCAGAATGAAAACAGCATCTCTTTCTCCAGCCTCTCACTGCCCTTTCTGGAAAAAAGGGCCTTCCTTATTCCATTTACTTATTTTAAAAACCAATTAATTTTAGCTACAATGAAATTTTCCACAGGCAGAGAAGCACAGCATTTCAGATGGAACAACTCTACAGCGCAGCCAGGCAAAACTGGGGGATCTGGATACAGAACCTCTCCTCACGCCTACGCTCTTTGTGGACTGTGCTCCATGGGGAGCAGAGCTCCACCCCTGGGCTCTGTCCCTGGCCATACCCCACTGTCCCACCCTCACTGACCCTTCTGCTCCCTCTGGTCACTTCTTCCCTCTCACTGACAGGCGGTCCCACAGCTCCCCAGAGCAGCACGATCTAAGGAAATCCATCCCTTTGCCTCCCCAGACTGCAGGAAAGGGAAGGGAGAAAGGGCAGGGAGGGCAGGGCCGAGCCCAGGGGCCAGCACAGGCCCCCAGAGTTACCTTCATGACGGGCTGGGCGAAGTACTTGGCGCTCCAGTCGCAGAACCCCGTCTGCACCGTGGCCGAGATGAAGCTCTTGTGTCCCACGGCATCGTCAGCGTCGTCGGCTGTCTGCAGGGAGGGGACAGGGCTTACCCACCTGCAGGGCCAGGGACACCCCCAGGACACCCATGCTGACCCAGCCAGGCAGAAAAAACCTCCAACACACTGCCCAGGACAGGAAACTCCGTGCACCCTGCTTTGGGATCAGGTGTGACAGTCACTCTTGGAAAGGTGCACATTCCCTCAGGCGCAGGGATCAGGGCTGGAGCAGCCCCGTGGCACCACAGGGAGGTCCCAGGAGGAGTTTTGCCACAGTGTCTCAAGGATGTGGCGTGGGGAGCAGCGAGGGTGACTCAGGATGCAGACACAGCTCGTGCCAAGGTGCACGTGGATAAGTGTCTGTCACACAGCACAGGACACCCCACGGGAAAAGGGAAAAGCTGCTCCATTCCCTCAGCTTTCAGCCAGCCTTTCAGAAATACGATCCAGGCTGGTGCTGCCAAAGCCATGAGAAGGGAAGGCGTTGCTGCTGCGGCTGCAGCACTTTCTCCTTGTGGTCACAGCTGTCCCTTGTCCCTGCTCTGCTGAGGCTGGAGAGCAGCCCCCAAGGGTCAGGGACTGGCTCTGGGTTATCGCTCAGGCAGACAAATGTTTACAGAAGAGTAAGCCATGGACTCTGATCAGACACATTGCTTAGTGGCAGCAGTGAATAATGCCCTATCAAAAGCTATAAAACACGATTTATCCTGAATAAAATAAATTAATCAATTTTTATTTGGCTGGTTTCAGGAAGCCAATCTGGATTAGCAGCAGCTGGAAGCAAACGAGGGATGCACAGAAATAAACCACAACCAACAGAATGCGGGACAAACCCCAGTGGGGAGAAGCTGTCAGAGCTGACAGGGAGGTCTCCTTACCTGTTCTGGGCCTTTGTCAAACATTTTCCTTGTCCTGGGGAACTGGTGGGAGTGGGGGGTGTACTGGACGCCCACGTTGGTGACGCTGGGGCGCACGGATGCCAGGTCCCGGCTCACCGGCTGCTTGGGCACCTCGTTGGTCAGGCTGGAGCTGCTGGTGCTCGTGGTTGGAGGGGACCCTCTGAGGGACAAAACAGAGGGGCAGGCTTTGGGTATCGCTGGACAGGAGACCTTTGCATGTGAATTATGTTATTTTTACTTCGTTTCTTTCTCGCAAGATTTGTGTTTCACTGCAGTGCCTCCTCTACAGAAACATCACAGTTCCCACGTCCCCTCCAAAGACCAAACCAACCCCAAACCAAGAGTGAACCCTGATTGTGCCAACTTCAGGCTGAGGGGATGAACCTTAACGTTCTGGGAATCTGTGACGCCTGACTTAAGTCACCTTGACCAGGCACTGCATTTCCACGGGGGGACTGAAGCTTCAAACCATTTGAATTTAAACTGGGCCCTCTGCTCCCACTTGGAATTTTACTGGTGCACACTGGTTACGGGACCAGCAGATCTAACGTGTGGTGTTTTCTCTTGGAGAGGAGCTTTGGGGAATAACCCCTTTTTCAGCCCCCAGCTTTGCCCACGCCACTCTCAGTCTCCCTGCAGTTTAGGCAGGGTGTGTTTGCCTAATCAGTTAACCCCGGATTTTATCAGCTCCAAGTGCAGCAGACCCAGCTCAGACGTCAATGGGAATTTGGGCACCACAGCTCAGGGAAGGTAAAAGCAGCCAAAGCCAGCCCTTCCTTTCAGCTCACCTTTACATACCCAGCGGGGCTTGTTACTCTCTGCCCTAAAGGAAAACAGGAGGAAACTCCCCCCCTATTCCCAGAGCTTTCCTTCCTGGACTCCTCACCCCTGCTGACACCAGGAGCCACGTTCCCTGTCCCTGGCACAGTTCCCCAGGATGGGGCCAGGCAGGGAGCACCCACCCCACCCACAGAAGGTGCTGGAAGGCCGGGCTGGACTTACCCCACTTGGTGGATGTGCATCCCCTTGTTGGTGGGGCTGGCGGGGGCCGACTGGGTCAGCGAGGAGGTGTCCAGGATGCGCTGGGGGCGGGCGTTGACCGTGGCCTGGGGAGAACACACGGAGCCTGACCAGCCGGACACGGCCCCGGCACGGCCAGCCCGGGGCAGGGAGGGAGCTCTCTATGGGGTGAGGGGTCAAACAAAGCCCCTGTGCTGCTCCCAACACACGAGGTGCTCTCACTGCTTGGTCAGGCAGAAACACTTACCCGTTTGCTGCCTGCAGGGAAATGGCTCTGAGCAACAACCAGCCCTTCCCCGAGCCAGCTGCAGCCAGGACCTACCCCAGCACCCCAAACACAGGACAGGGGGACAGGCTGGGGTCCCCTCAGCTGTCCAGGGCTCCCCACAGCCACCAGCCTTTCCCTCACACACATTCTGAGCTTGGAGCAAAGGAGGCTCAGGGACCCTGTGGCTCTGCACAACTCCCTGACAGGAGCGTGCAGCCAGGGTGGGTCGGGCTCTGCTCCCAGGGAACAACAGGACAAGAGGAAATGGCCTCAAGTTGTGCCAGGGGAGGTTTAGGTTGGATATTGGGGAAAATTTCTTACACCAAAAAGATTGTCCAGCCCTGGCACAGCTGCGCAAGGCAGTGGTGGAGTCCCCATCCCTGGAGGGATTTCAAAGCCATGTGGACGTGGCACTTGGGGACATGGGCCAGTGGTGACCTTGGCAGTGCTGGGGGAATGGCTGGACTGGATGGGCTCAGAGGGCTTTTCCAGCCTAAAGGATTCCGCGATTCTGTGATTCAGCCTCCATCCTTCCATTAAAAACACCTGGACAAAGCAACCTGGGCTGAAGCAAACTTTCCTTTTAAGACTTTTTGGTTTCAGAAAGTCTCTAGAGGCCAACACTGAACACTGGGTCCTTGCTGTTTGTTTTGGTGCTCACACAAAGCAGGTTTGGGCATTTTCCAAGGCTCAGGCCGGGAAGGAGAACTGCACCATCCCCATCTGCATCATAAACATAAATCCCAAGCCAGCCGCAGCCTGGGTGAGGCCCAGCAGTGCCTAATGAGCCCGGGGAATGAAGCAGCAGCAGATTCCTTGCAGGAAGGCTGCACGCCTGGGCAGCCCACACACCGGCTGCTCACACCCAGCACAGCCCCAGAGCCAGGAGCCCTTCCGGAGAAACAGATCCACAGCCCTGGCTCGGTGAAAAACCTGAGCAGGACGGCCTGGTCTCGTTTGATAACAACAATCACAGAATCACAGAACAGTGGGGGTGGAAGGGACCTCTGGAGATTATCCAGGTCAACCCCCCTGGCATGGCAGGGCCACCTGGAGCAAGTGACACAGGAACGTGTCCAGGGGGGTTTGGGTTGGATAGGAATTGAGTAGAAATTCTTCCCTGTGAGGGCAGTGAGGCCCTGGCACAGGGTGCCCAGAGCAGCTGTGGCTGCCCCTGGATCCCTGGCAGTGCCCAAGGCCAGGCTGGACATTGGGGCTTGGAGCAGCCTGGGACAGTAGAAGGTGTCCCTGCCATGGCAGGGGTGGCACTGGACGGGGTTTCATGTCCCAAACCATTCCATGGTTCTGCACTATTTAGTCCCCCACTGCTCTCCAGAGGTGGAAGCCCAATGACAGGTTGCCCAGCTGTTCCCACTGAAGCCCCCAGCCCCAGCCAGGTCCCCCAGACTGCAGTATTCTGCTCAGCTGTGCCAATGGAAGAAAACCTCAGCTGGCCCAGCTCCAAAATTAGGCCTCTCCGTCCCTGAATTTTACAGTAATTAAACCAAAATATTAAACCCCTGGAACATTCAAGTGTTTTACATCACCTGAAGCAGTATTTTTGTTTAAGCAAGAAAAACAATTTTTGTTTGTGTTCACTGATAAAATTCAACCCCCACAGTGGGCAGTGCTTGCACACACTGGGGAGGAGCAGCGCCCACGGCAGCATCCAGCGCTCCCTCCTCCATCCAACAAAGCTGCATCAGCACCAAGGAAAGGTCTCAGGACACAGTTAGCAAAGATCTAATTGTCACTGATTTACGTTAGACACCGGCCAGCTCCTGCCTGAGCTCCCAGCAGAGCCTCGAGCTCGGCCGTGGTCCTGCAGCACCGCTCACGGCACAGCCATAACGGGACCAGTAAAGGCCAGGCCAGGATCTGAGCCTTAAAGCCCACTGTGGTGGGCAGTTAACAGCTTGGCTGGTTTGTGTTTTGGGGCTTTTTGTTTCTGTTAGAAAGCCTTGTTAGAAGCCACCCAAGGCAGGTGGTCCTGGCCAAAGCAAAGCCCCCGGCGTGTGCAGCAGCGCCCGAGCCGCGGCACGAGTCCGGGGCTGAACACTTTCCTCATGGATCTCACGGCTAAGGCAAAGAAGAACAAATCAGTTTTGTTCGCTGAAGCATCCCCAGATAAAAATCCTTGTAAATGGGAATGCTTCCTGTTTTCCAATGCCGCTGGAAGAGCCTTAGGAAGCAGGGGCAGAGCAGCTGGCCCGGCCACGCAGCGTGAGATGCATGAGACCCATCACGTGAGCTCTGGGACTCGGGTCAGCACCAGCACAGCCAGGCCCCAATTTGTCAGAGTCAACACAGAATTCCTCCCACCATTCACAACATTCCCTAGGGATATGACAATGGAATGATCACAGTTCTTGCTGGCACAGCAGTATCGATACCAGTATCGATACCGATCCACCTCTCTGCTGGCCAGGGAGCAACTCCTGAAAACACATTTAAGGCAGGAAACCAGATCTGGTTCCTCTTTATATCCCTTTTAACAGTAGGAGCAACATTCCACTTTGCAAAGAGCCTTCCAAACACAGAACTGAAACAGTTTCATGCATCTAGAGCAGAGAGAGGGAAATCTTCCACCTTTTCCTTTCCTTCTTCCCCTCATTTGCCATCTCCAGCCTGTCATTTGTTGTACCCCTGTCTCGCCAGGGAAGGGCTGAGCTTGCTGCCCCCACTGCCAGGAGAATTCTCTGTCCCAAACCCAGCCCTTACCACTCACTGGCACGTGCACGTCAAACAAATCAGAGCTCAAGTCAGTCATTATTGTCTCACGAGAAGATGTGGTTTCGAAGCAGAGATCTCTAAGGCATTAAGATGGCAGTGCACAATGCTGGCATCTCTTACTGCAGCCTCAGCTCCGCAGCCCCAGGCTGAGGATCTGGGACTATTCCCTGGAAAGGCCCAGTAAGAGAGTTCCCACTGCAATGGCTCATGGTCTGGATGCTTGAGTGGCCAGAAAGGTTCACACAGAGCTTTCTGTGCCCAGCCAGGGGACGCGCGGGGTGAGAAGATGTCCTGGCGTGGCCTGGCCCGGGCAGGGGGAAGGTGCTGCCCCAGGGGTGGCACCTCCAGGGACATCTTGTCACCCCCAGGATGAGATGGGATGAGGATGGAGGTTTAGGCACCCAGCCTGGGCTGGGGTGAGGAGTGGCAGGGGGTCTGCATGCTGACTCACATGTACTAGTTCACCTGGGTTGGAGAGCCGTTGTGGCTTCAGTCTGCAGGCCAGTCCCACTTGCATTATCTAAATCAGTTTGCAAACGGATAATTTAATGAAGGATACTTAAGGTTTATCCCAGGGACTGATCTAGACAAGTAGACTTCTAAACCAGACCTACTGTCCGAGGTCTGCACCTAATTTATACCCTAAAACAACCCCAGGCCCTCCCCCATTTATTCATTTTACCTGATCGAGATTTCAGAGCAGAGTTTATCATCGTGAAGCATTAAAAGCTCCTTCTGCAAAAGGCAGAGCCCTCCAACGGACCCATCCAGGTCAGTCTGCCTAAGCCTTGTCTAAGCATGAAAAAATCCACATCCAAACACCTGGCAGGCACAGGTGAGCAGGGACAGGCACCTACCTTGTAGGCAATGCTGTTGAGAACCTTCATAGCCAGGTCGGACACGTCGGGATAGGGGTCGGCAGCCAGGTGAAGGAGCACTCTCCAAATTTGGGTATAAACACTGTTGAAGCTCACACCTAAAATAATAAAAAACACAACAAACCCCAAAGCCCTGCAGCACATGACAATCCATCAACTCCAATTCTTTGATCTGATGTGAGAAAATTCATTAGAACTCCAAACAACCCGATGACATCTCAGGGAACATCAAGAGAGGAGCTCAAAAACACCCCACGTGGGCATTTTGTCTCCCTTTTGCCTGTCTGTGAACTCTGCAAGGGCTTGTGAAATCAAAGTGGGAGGAAGCAAAATAAATTAAAGACTCCCTAAATCATCTCCAGTCAAGCTCCTGCATTTCCAGGCTCCTGAAGCAAATCGCCTGGAAAGGCCAAGTGGATAATGTCCGGGTTTCCTGAGCTGAAGTACTTAATGGTATAAACCCACAGTTACTGCATCATATTGTTGTGGTTATTTTTATTGAATTGTTCAGGCCTTTGTACGCTCTACAAATTTACTGAATGTTTCAAGCAAAGCTTTAGGAGTTGAGCCTTTGGGAAGCAGCAAGTCCAGCTCAGTCTTTCCTATTGACATTTGTATCAATTCCTCCAATTTGTTATTTAATGAGCATATCAGCTGTTCAGTATTTCAGCAGAAGGGACTGACAGATTCAAAGTACAAATCAAATTAATAAGCATTTGCAACAACTGACAAAATTCTGTGAACATTTTATTTTGCTGCTTTTGGGCGAGAATTTGTTATTCTGCCTCCGAACCCTGCCGGTGTCTGATCGTGCAACGCCCCGGCTGGGAGTGCAGCCATTTGGACAATGTTAAAGTGGTTGCACTAACAAAAAAAAAGGAGCTAAAACAGAGATTTCAGATGAGTCACAATCAGTGGTAAATGACAGATCAAGCTGTTACTGCTTTTCCTCTCGTGTTTCTGGAGGCATCTAAATATAAAGTTGGGAGGAAAGGGCTCCTTGGTCACCAAGCAGCTCCTCACCTGGCAGAGCCAAACCTGACCCCTAAACCAGAGCAGACTGGGACAGAGCAGTTCTGAGCACTGGCTGAGGGCTGCAACAGGCTGCAGGAGCCCGCAGGCAGCCCAGGGGAACCTTCCTGTGCCCCAAGTGCCCAGACTGGGACAAATCACTCTGCAAAAGGCCAAGGCAACGCCCATAACCCAGCTCCTCCCTCTCACCCCTCTGCAAAGGGTCTCGCCCTCTCCCTCTCTCACCTGGCATCCAAAGGATGTTCCAAGTGACGTCTGCTTAAATTTGCACCTGGAAATCTCACAAGTGTTTATGAAGGGACCACCTGGACCGTGCTGTTCACGTGCTGGGGGTGACCCACACAGACTCCTGTGGCTGATCCCAACCTTCCCCAGGCAGGCCAGAGCCAGGGCCTGACAAACCAGAGAATCCCACAATGGTTGGGGTTGGGGGGGGACACCTTAAAGCCCATCCAGTTCCACCCCCTGCCATGGGCAGGGACACCTTCCACTATCCCAGGTTATTCCAGCCTGGCCTTGAACACTTCCAGGGATCCAGGGGCAGCCACAGCCTCCAGGGCCTCCCCACCCTCACAGGGGGAGAATTTCTTCCCCAGTATCCCATCTAACTCTGCCCTCTGGCAGTAGGAAGCCATTTCTCCCTGTCCTGGCACTCCAGGCCCTTGTGCAAATCCCCCCTCCAGTTCTCCTGGAGCCCCTTTAGGCACTGGCAAGGCTGTAAAACCTCTAACAACGTAAATGGTTATAAGGCTGTAAATTGTAAAGGCTGTAAACATATATTTATGTAATATTGTATAATATTTATATAATAATATAAATTGCAAAGGCTGTAAATATATAACAATGTTAAATCCTGGAAGCTTCTATTACTAAGGAAAGAAAAACTGGAGGGGGGAAGGATAAAGAACAAGAAGGGAGAGAGGCAAAGTGCTACAAGGTGTGGGAGGAAAAAAGGCTCAGCTCGTGAAGCAGCAGCCAGGTAATGTCTGAGGTGTGCCCAGAGCCGTGCCCAGAGCTCTGCCTCCCACACTCCAGCCTGTTACATAAGGACCAGAGGGAAATCTGGATGCCTTCAATTCTTTAAAGCCCTCAAAAGAGAGTAAAAGGAAAGGGAGAGGAGGAAGAGCGAGGGGGGCATCCAGCGGATTTCCCAGGGGCTCTGATAACCACCTCGTTCACAGAGAAAGAAACCCAACGACATTTTTTATACATCTAAGTGTCAGGGAAAACCAAATTTTAAGCAGAACCGTGCCAGTGCAATTCCCCCTTCACCTGGCAGCCTTTGAGGAGAACACAGGGAATTTCTACAGAGGCACTTGGGGCTCAGGGCTAGTGCTCCCAAGGCTGCTCCTTCCCGCTGCCACCGCCCCACCGTCAGTGCTGGTCACGCAGCAGTGACACACCTGACACAGCTCCCTGTCAGAGCCTGAGCTCCAGTCCCTGGGATAAGGGGGGCAGCAGAGGTGGCAGGAGGAGCAGCAGCTCAGTTTCACGTTTAGGACTCCAATGCCCAAACTGTCCCCGAGATGCAAACCAGGAGCCGAGCAGGGGCCGGGCATTAATCGAAGCAGACAGCTCTGTAATTAGTCACACCGACTCCCAGCCAGCTCAGTGCCCCGTGCAGTGTGGACTCATGTTTACAAAATGATCCCTCTCTGCTAAGAATGTCAAAAATAAATTGCCTGCCTTTGCCCCGAGTTTGATTTTCCCTGCACACGTGGGGCTCAATTCACCTGCGAGCCCCAAGGACGGGCTGGGCTCCAGCAGCTCCAGGGAGAGCCTCAGTGGATGCAAACCCGACTGCTGATGGCTTTATTTATTCACTTTGACTTGCCAGGCTGGGACAGGGTTTCTTTCCAATCCCCTGTAAAAATCACTGCAGTGATTTCAAGACCCGACCTCCACAGATGGGGCAGTTCCACTTCCCACCGGCACGGCAGCAAAAGCAGACCAATGGCTGCTCCAGGGCTGCTGCTCACCTGGCCCCGAGTCAGCTCCTGGGGAGGGCCTGCAACCTGGGATGGGCACGGAGGGACAGGGAATGAAACCTTCAGACAGGCACACAGGGACAGGAGCCTTCGGCTGCAGGGAAATGCAGCTGAAATATTTCAGGCTGAACAGCCCCGAGGACTCAGGGAGCTGCCTCCCCATCAGTGCCAACCACACCTGCTCCGTAAATGTGCATCCCACAAATCCCCCCTCTTCCCAGGAGGGACCCTGGGTGAAGGGGACACCCGAAATCCCCACAGCTCCCTGAGCTCTGCTGGGTAGACAGCCTGGTCCCGGCAGGCACAGCTCAGTCCCTGCACACCGACCCCTCCCGGGGCCCTGCAGGGGCTCACTCCAACCCCTCAGCAATTCCAGCGGCAGAGCTGGAGCTTTCTGTGCTTCCACACAAGCCAGAAGCAGCTCATGAGAAGGAAGTTCCTCAGAGCAGGTACCCCTGGGCCAGAGCTGGCATCACCAGCAGGGAGACAGCCCCTCCGAGCAGCCTGTGCAGCAGGTTTCCACTTCCAAACCCACCCCAATCCCTGTGCCTTGCTGCCGTGCCTGTTACCAGTCACAAACACTGCTGGCTGACCGGCTCCTTCTTGTTATCTCCGTGCATCTAAACACGGAGAGAGTAGGAGGCTCCCCTGCCCCAACACTCTCTGTTTCCTGCACCTCACTGTCCACCTCCACCTCTACTCTCCCCGTCCTCACTGCAGCAACCTCCGCCCTCACTGGTACTTTGATGCAGATCCTGGGAAATGGCAAACAGTTCTCCACCCCCAGCCTCTCCTGCTGGAAAAGACAACTATTTCCCAGCATTTCATTGCTCCAAGACTTATTTTCCTCCTTCTTTGATCACTCCTTAAGATAATCTTTCCAGTGCAGCTCTCTGTAGGACAAAGGCTTTCATCGTGCAGTTTGGATATGAATAATCAGCCTCGAGGTATGCTAAACCCCATCCCTTTTCCTATCTTAAAACTGAACATTTCCAGGACACCAAGATTAATGAGTGGCTGTATGGAAAAGCAGCAAGGCTCAGCTTCCCTTCCAAAATGATGTCTTTGTTGACTAACCACAAACTGCCTCTTGCCAGCTGGAAAACTGGGCCAGAAATAAATGTCTCTCCTGGTACTGGCCTGTCTGGCCAAGGAGCAGCTGCCAGAGAACACAGAGCTCGGCTGAGAGCGTGTGTTGTTGCATTTGGGGAGCAATAATGGGGACATTTGGCCCACAGTTAGCCAAGGAACTGTTTGTAAAATGGACAAGGAGGAATGCAGAGGTTTTCCTCAAGTTTTTTGGAAGAAGTACGTTGTATGATGCCTCAGTGCCAGTAGAGACTGATCCAGAACAATCCCTCACATGCCAAGTTCCTAAAACAGCCAAGAGGAACAAAGACCTGAGCAGCAGCAGGTTGTGGCTGCCCCCTCCCCGGCAGTGTCCAAGGCCAGCTTGGACAGAGCTTGGAGCAACCTGGGACAGTGGAAGGTGACCCTGCCCATGGCAGGGGTGGCACTGGATGGGCTTCAGGGTCCCTCCCAACCCAAACCATTCTGGGATTCTGTGATCGGTGAATCAGCTTAGGGAATGCAGAGCACAGAACACAAACTGTGGCCGAAAATTTCTCCTTCACTCTCACAGACTAGATTTCTGCTTCACTTGGAGTCTCCTCACGTGCCCCAAAACATCCTTTTCACTGCTCTGGCTGTCTCAGACACGCGGCAGAGGCGTTACTGCAGAGCCAAAGCCCCATTTCCTCTTTCAGAAGACCCAGAGTAGAGCACAACACTCCTTCAGTCACAAGTCTCTGCCCCAGGTGGGCTCTCCCAGCTCCCCTCGCTGGCTGTGGAGCAGCAGCTTGAGGCACGTCAGGACGTGAAGGAACGGGGTTAACCTGGGCTGCAGAGCTGTGGGGGTGGCTGGGGCTGGTGGCATCTCTCCTTGGGGAGCAGGAGACAGGGCTGGAGGATGGTGATGCTTCAGAAGGAATGAGAAAAGCCTGGCTTGCAGCAGGCAAATGGGAAGGTAATGGGATTCTGTGCGAGTCATGAATTTTAAACACTTCTCTAAGCTCTGCGTTTCCAGCTGGGTCTGAGCTCTTTGATGGAACAGGAATGAGGGAGGCCTTGGAGAGCTGCTCTCTCTTTCCAAGGTTCCCCTCACTGTCTCCAGCTCCTCTCCAGAGCCTTTTCCAGCTGTGCTGCACAGCTCTTATGAGACACACACCAGCCTTCAAGCAGCCACCAGTGGGAATGGGAAAACTCAAGTCCTACCTCAAGATGGAGAGACATTTCCTAACATCCCTGCCATGCCTCAGAAGATCCAATGTCATTACTGATAATCAAAAGCAAATTAACTGATCAAGTTCCTAATGAACTCATGATTTTAAACTGCCACAGTGGCTCTGTAATTACAATCCCTGAATCTTTCAACTTGGGAGAGCCAAATCACCATTAATTCTCCTAGAAAACAGAGCAGAGAAAATGTTTCTTTGGTCAAGGCAGTTCTATCACCCAGGTGATTCCTCCCTGAGTTATTCTCCTTGCACTGATTTGTGAAAACATGGCCCATTTACTGATTACAGAGGAAATATAGAGACTTCCCCCAGCCCTTCCCTGTGCATGCTGCTTTCCCTGGAAGGAGGCCATTCCAAAAGCCAGGTCCTTCTGCATGTGCCTGCGATGTCGTGCCAAAATGGCTCAGACTGTTCAAAAGGCTACAGGTAGTTTAAAGCAAAGCTGTTGTGGCACCCCGCATTTTTGTGCCTGAATTCCTAACAGGATTGTAGTGAGGCTTAGAACTGGAGCCAACAGCTCCCATCCCTCCACTGGAGTGACCCAGCCACACACAACAGCGAGAGAAATTTTTGTGGGGGTAAGATCAGGCAGGAGCCAGGATCCCAACCTTCCCCACAGGCCAGAGGGGGTCCCAGGGAAGGGCAGGAGGGGCTGAGCTCACCTATGAGGGAGTTGAGCGAGGAGTAGGAGCTGACTCGTCTCATCTTGTCGATGGTCTCAAAGGACAGGATGTACTCCTCGTTCTCGGGGCTGCCCAGCGTGCTGCTGGCACTGCTGCTCGTGCTCAGGTTCCCAGGGGAAAATGCAACAGAGCTTCCAGCTGCCGGGAGAAAACAGCAGATGCTGGAAGGAGGACTGGCCAGAGAACAATTTTCACCCAGACATAACAGCCCTTTTCTAAATCCTGCCACATTCAGGGAAGGAAACCCCTTACCCAGGGGGCAAAGCCACAATTCCCCTCTTTAATACTGAATGATTAAACACAGAATAGGCAAAAGACTGAGTTAAAAATCCACTTATGCTTGGAAGCTGGAAGGCACATTTTTGGTCCCTAAACACTCAGAAAAATCAATACTAATGACCATAAAATTGCAACTAATTATGAGAGGGCTCCTCATCCAAGCCCTTGGAGGTGGCTAATTTGGGCTGAAGTGCCAGTTCCAGCCTGTGCTGTCCTGCACGTGGTGTTTCCTGGCTGGCACAAGGGGCATGCAAAATGGAAGAACTCTGAAGTGTCTCTTACACTCCTCGTTGAGGCTGAGGTTCTGCAGGGACTTGTTGAGGTTCCTGGCCGTGGTGACAGCGCGGATGTTCCCGTAGGAGCTGACGGAGCGCAGCCGTGGCGTGCAGGGCCCGTCCCGCACTGGGGTCAGGCTCCCGCCCTCTGGGAGGCAAAATGAGCAATTATGGCTGTAACCAAGCCCAGCCACAGCACCGTGGTTATTTCCCAGCAAATAAGTAACTAAAACACCACCAACGTGAACAGAATTCGTAATTCTCTGTCAGGCTAAAAGGGAACAAGGTACAGCAGAGGATCCAGCATGGACCCCGTGTCTCTGCTGTCCAGGCTGGGAGTCTGGGACATCCAACAAGGCCAGGTGAGCTCAGCCTTGCCAGTGCCTCCCAGGGGCTCTGGTGACTCTTCTCTGCAGGTGGTGCTGGGCCACTGCCCAGCCCCTGTGCCAGGACAGTCTGAGGCAGCATTGGCCGGCTCCTCTCTGCTGCTGCTCGTCAGACTCCCCCTGGATTTCCTCATCATCAGGAGCAGTGAAAAATTCTGGTTTCCTGACCAAATTTCAGGCCTGATTTCAAGTCATATTTCACCCTGAGCATACACAGCGCCACAGTCTCAGAGGAGCTGCTCTGTTCCCCTGCAGAGTGGCTGCACTGTGGTGGGGGGCCAAAGCAGAGCGTCCTGCTTCAGGATTCTTTTGGATAAGGAAAAGCACTGCATAAACTGCACACGGTGTTTATTTCCTGCAGCAAATGGGGAGGAGCTCATTTTCCAGTATGATTCAGTTATTCAGAGAACAGGGAGACTAAACCACTCTGTGCAGAGACAGCACGTGGTCTTGTCTCCAAGATTCTGCAACAGTCCTGTTATCCTTCAGGACTTCCACTGCAGCTTAAATCTGAAGAAAAGGTGAGGTTAGTGACAGACATTTCATTGCTCACATAAAGCCACAGACACAACAAAAGGGATGGGGCCACAGGCTCAGAGCAGAGAGTTCTTCCCTTCCTTGTCTGGCTCTCACGGCAGCAGGGCTGGCTCATGGTGTGCTGGAGCTCTCACCAGGTCAACATGACCCAACTGAACTTTCAGGTGTGATTTGAGAGGGGAAAAAGAAAACAAGCCTGCGTGCTGCCTTGACCAATATCCTTCAGCCTTGAGCTGAAGGGAACCTCTTTGAATGGGGAAGGAGTTTTCTGGTGAGCTACAGCCATGGCTTACGTGGAGACTCAGGGGAGGATGGATTTCTTCCAGTGCAACACCTCACAGGGCTGAACAGACACCAGATCTCCCCACCTTGTCACTCACCATGTCACAACAGGGCTCTTTAATAAATCCCCACCAGCAAGAAGCTCACTGTGTTGGGAAAACTCCTTAAATAATTCTCAAGTACTTTCAGGCCCTACATCTTGTGCCCACCCAAAGCCAAGCCCCCACCTGGAGCAGCTGGGGAAGGGAGAGGGTAATTCTTCTCCTCTTCTATGAACTGCAAGGCCACGGTGCAGAAATTGCTCTCGTACTGAACCACCAGGTGACTCAGGGCCACCACCAGCTCCTGGGGAAAGAGCACAGGAAACATCTCAAGGTTACATAGGTGAGAAGCAAGGGACTGAAGGCAAACACAGACCAGTATCGTTGGTATTACTGGGGGGCCACCCAGGGTGATCATTCTCCCTTAATTCACAAGGGTGAACTGCAGAAAGCCAGAGGACTCTGTCTCACACTTAATTCTCCACAAGCCTTTCCTACCTGGACAGGCTTCCCCCCACTTTTGAGCAGCCTGCTCACGGACAGCAGCGGTTGGGATGAGATGAGCTTTAAGGTCCCTTCCAACCCAAACCATCCTGGGGTCCTGTGACTGATTCTGCCCAGCGTTGTCAAGCTGATGCAGTGTCACAGCCAGCCCTGACCTGGCCCCAGCCCCCAGGACACGGGTGGCTCCCTCAGAGCAGGGGCTGTGCCAGGGCTGGGAGCCCTCAGCCCCCGTGGCACAGCCGGACCCTCCCGGCACTGCCCAGCCCTGCACAGAGCTCAGCTCCTCCAGAAGGCACCTCCTGCCTGGCCCCCAGGAACAGCAGACAGGAGACAGAGCTGGCTTTGGCTGATGTCTCTGCGCAGGGATGATCTCCCAAGGAGAGATTTATGAATCTCACCAAGCATTCAGTGTGACACACAGCTCTCTCTTGAATTAAACTGATTAAATGCTGGAACGAGACAACAGAAATGAATCTTTGCCATGCTGGTGACAACTGCCAGGGTGTTGATGTTCCAGTAAAGTAAACACAAGCATGAGGACACTTCAGAACAGCCCTCAAAAACAATCCAGAATGTCAAAAACCATTTAATGTACTATTGATGTACGATGGTGCATCCGAAACTGTAACTCTCCCAAAGCTGGAGAGCTGCTCCGGAGCAGTCTGTGATCCATCCCTGGGGCTCCAAAGGCAGGGAGACTTTTCCCAGAGCTCTCACGTTCCCTCCACAACCAAACTCCCTGGAAGTCTGTTGGCTCAGGCCAGCGGTGGCAGGCACAGAGCAGAGCCTGAGCACACCCAGCCCCTCGCCCTGCCCCTACCTTGCGGACCATGGGGCTGCCGTCGTTGATGAGCTGGGCCAGCATCATGGCCACGTTGTGGTCGATGGTGGTCGAGTGGTCCGTCCGCTCCGCTGAGTTGCCCACAAAGGTGCCCAGAGCAAAGACTGCAGCACAGCGAACCTGGGGACACAAACAGCCCTGGGTGCTCCCCTCTGCTGCCAGGGGATTTCATTCATCCCCACAAATGGGAGCTCTGGAAACCTGAACTCCTGTGTCAGGTGAGCAGGGAACCCGTGGGGAGCAACAACCCCAGCAGCCTCAGCAAACCGAGTTTTAAGCATTCACACATGCAGGATATGTTTAATGTCCCAGAATACTCAGTGACTTTCCCACGGGTGACTCTTCCAGTCGGTGTTGCCTTGAATATTAATTAACAGGAATAAGGTACACACAGCTCCTGCTGGGATGTGGATCCCTTACAGGAGTGCTGACTACAGTCATCAGGTACAGGCTTATAGGAAGGTAGGTGACGGAAAAAGGGAGAAAAATCAGGGAAAACTTTGGAAAGCCACCCCACCTCTGCAGAAACACTGCTCAGAAAGTGGGGAGAATGGGGCCAGGGACGAGAGGAGGAGGATGCAGGACAGAGACTGGATGTGGAGGGGAATCTCATCTCTAATCTCTGCACGTTATCAGAGCCGTTTATCTCAGCTCCCTTCTCCCAGGTGTGTGCACCGGGTCTGACGGGCTCCCTCAGTCACTGCCAGGCCCAGCACAGTCCCTCCTCTTCTGGGAGTGTCACAAAGATAACACACAACCAGTTAAAGATGCATTTTCACAATGAGCAGGGGGAGAAGGGTTTTCATACTTGAACAAAAAGACTAGAGGGTTTTTTGCAACACACAGTGAGTTTTGGGACCACATTTTTAACAATTTCTGATATGCAAGGAAGCAAAAACCATGGCATTTCCTAACTGCAGTGCCCAGACCCCAGGGGTTTGGGGCTCTGTGAACTCCCTCTGCATTTCTTTGGAAGTTCCTCTTGTAGGGCTTGTTTGATTTGCATCACCTTGAAGAAAAAGCAGCAAGATCCTTCTCTGAACCAGACACAAACACAAAGCTCTGGAAGGCCCTGCTTTGTAGGAACTTCTGTCCTTCAGCCAATTCAAGGAGCATTTACCAAAAGAGCTGGATTTTTACCTCTGGGATTGGATCTGAGAGGAGGCTGTAGAGCTTCTCATGGGCGCTGTCTCTCACTCCACACCACCTGGCTGAGTCGAAGTTCTGCCAGATCCTCCCCAGACAAATGGCCACCCACTGCCTCAGGAGCGGGTGGGGATCGTTCAGCTGCTCCAGGCAGATTGCTATCAGGTTCCCTTGCAGGCAGGCTTCCTGCAACACAAACCAAGCTTTTGTTTGGGATGACAGCTTCCCACCTCATCCCCACAGAAGGAGACTATTTCTGAAGGAATCAGGAAGCCAAGAGAAAATAATCATTCAGTGGTTCCAGACAGAATACCAGCAGCATGAAGGGAAAGGCAGCTAGAGCTGATTAAGTAGTTGAGCATTAAAATGTTTTTTGTGATGCATAAAGCTTGGTTTTTCCTCTTTGAAAACATTCCTGGCACCTGCCAGAGCCCCAAGGTTTATGGCTCATTCCACAGACCATTCCCAGCCATCAGGCTGGGACCAGGAACTCTTTCCTTCCCAATCTGCCAGTGGCTGGGGAGGGACTCTTGTCCTTGTCCCCCACTGCCAGGTGCTGGGTACAGAATGTCTTTGTCATATCTCCAGGCCAACTCTTCTGTTAATCCACATAGAAATAACAAAAACCAACGTCCCAGTTCTGTTTCCAAGTTCAGGTTTGGGCTTTAATGCAAGCCAGGACACTTTATCAAAGCAAAGGCATGAGGCAGAGAGAGGTGGGGAGGATGAAGGGAAGAGGCTGCTGGGACTCACCTGCCCAGTGTTGTAGTTGTTGACAATCACAGCCAGGATGAACGCTGTCATCGTCCTGTGCTCAGCCTGAAAACAACACAGACTGAGGGTTCCCCAGAGAACAGGGCAGGGAACAGCTACAGCCCACCCTGGAACGTGGCATTATCCTAAGTGCAGTCTGTGCCATGTTAAAAAAATGAGAAAATTCCAGCTTTCTTTTCCCTTTCTCGGCATCAGCCCTGTTACACCCCAGATTCCTCCCCAGCTGCCCACAGGATCCTCCCAACCAGCCTGGCCCTGCTGTGGGGAGACTCCCCAACACCCCTTATGGGAACCCAGCTGCTGCAGAGGGAATTGCCAAAGCTGGGGGGCAATTCCCTGCTCCTGCAGCCATCCTGGAGCCCCCAGCTCCCACCCTCACAGGGACTCTGCTTACAGAACTCCAGGTGAGTTCGTAAAGCCTCGGATGGTTTGGCTCCCTCTGTCACACAGCCCAGCAGTGACTCTCCCAGTACAGCACTGGTGCCACTGGAGGGGGAGGCAGCCCCACGTAGCACCAGAACAGCGGCACATCAGCTAAAACAAGGGAAGCAGCTAAAGAGCTGAATAATTGTGACTTGTCCTTACTGGCATGTAAGGATCCGCCAGGACCGAGAGGAAATACTTGTGTCCATTGTCCTTCACCAGGTCAGCCTGGCACGACTGAAAAGGAGACCAAGAAAACCACAATGAGAACCACAACACACACATTTGCTCCTCCAATGATGTACAAACGTTTCGTTTCCTAACCATTTTTCTCCAATCTTGTTTTCATTTGAGAAGCCAAATAAAGCTCAAGCCCTTCCTGGGGGCTGCCACCCAACAGCCCCACAGGGACGGAGCAGGGAAGCCTCTGCCAGCCCCACAGTGCCACAAACAGCAGCTGGAAATGGGAGCTCCTGCTGCCGGGACGAGTCAAAGGAGCCATCTCTGTGCCACATTAAACCTCCCCAGTACATTCACACCTCCCACTACACCCAGCCCAGAGTGCAGAGCAGCCCCGGGGCCTCGCCCAGCCCCTGGGGAGCACACGGCAGGATCCTGGGCTGGGCTCAGAGGAAAGCACAGGGCTTTGCTGACACACCAGCTCAGGCTCCAGGCTGACGTTTTGGGGTCACTCCGAGAGGATACACGCGGAGAAAGTGAAAATGGAAGGGAGGAAACCCTGACTTGGCACCAGCTCCCTGTGACACGGCTCTGCCAGAGGCGGGATCATGCATTTTTCATCAGGAGGAGAAGGTGAAGGAAGGAACTAATTGCTGAAAGGGGAGGGGATGGCAAGGCAGAGATGCAAGAGAATATTTTAGTGCTGAAGAGAGTGAGGCTGCTGGTTTTGGCAGACCCAGGAGCAGAGGGCCTGGATTGCTGCCAGGCTGCAGCTACGAGAGGCTTCCCCGACTCCTGTGCCACTGCACGCTCCAGGCTCCCCCTCTGCCTTCCCGGTGTCAGCACTTTGTGCTCCTCACACAGAACCACTCCTCGGCTGTAATGCAGGCACAGGGACACCAGCAGAGGGGAGGCTGCCCAGCTCCACACTCGCTGTGCTGCCTCTGCTGCCCAGTCCCTGGGGCCCACAGAGGGAGGCCATGGCCACAAAGCCAGAGCCGAACCCTCCCTACGGAGATCCTGGGAACAACGTGGGAATCCAGCACCACTGACACCTCCTCCTCACGGAATAAGCAGCTCCACTGTGAATAATAACACAAAACGACCAAACCAGGCTGCAGGCTTGGTGTGCAGTTCAGAACTTACAGAAAATACTCTGTTTACAAGGAGCTGCTGCCTGTCCCCTCCCTCAGCAGTGTCCACGGCACTGCCCTGTGGAAGCTGCCCCCTCCTCCCTTCCCACTCCCACCACGTGCTGCTGGAATGAGTGAGTGAAACAGCACAAAGAAACCCAAACTCACCATTGAAGAGTATTTTTGTGTGCTTTGCTGTAAAGCAGAGCCTGCAAACAAGTGAGGCAATGCCAGAGCATGGGAGGGAATGTGTGAGGGGCAGGGGGGTGAGAGCCCTCTTGGAGTGGAGGAGGGCACGACACCACACGGGAATCACACCTGAGCCCCTGACACACCTGGGGCTGAGGCACCAGCCTCGGCTGCACCACAGATGAGCTGTTCCAGGAGAGCTCCAAGATGAATAGTTTTCATTTTCTTTGCTTTCCCAAATCCTCTTAGGATGTTAATGAAAATATTGTTATAAAACTAAACCTGACAATGCTGGATCAACAGCAGGAAAAACTTCACAAATTCAGTGCTATTCTCCATCCTGAAATGGAGGAGAGGTACAAAAAAACCCCCAAAGAGGAAAGATCCGACATCCAGAGCAGTTCAGACATCTACATGGACTTGCAATTGTGCCTGAATTAATGTGTGCACCTCTCCTAATAATTTTATAGTGCTCAACTAATTGCACCCACAAACCACTGAGTCAGAGATGCGACTCTACAAATTTATCTGCAATTACTTACCAGCTTAATTACTTATTTGAAACCCCAGCAAGCAGAGCCCTGGCTGAGGCAGCACACTGCTGAGCCCCACGAGCCGGGCAGGGGCAGGAATACTCACACTGTCCACTGCCAGGATCTTGGCCCAGATGAAGACAAGGAGAGGTCTCAGCTCACGGGCTGAGCTCTGGAGGAGCTTCAGCACGTATGGGAAAATGCCAACGGAGAGGGCCTGGGAGGCAGAGAGCAAATCCCTGTCAGTAAAACCCTGTGAGCAAAACCCTGTGAGCAGCCCCCCCGCTGGCAGCTCAGCCCCCCAGCAGGGCCAGGCTGCAGCATCTTTACAGACACAGCTGAGAAATCTGGTAGAAAATAATTTCACACGTTCCCAGTACACAGGGGATCCCTGTGTGTTTGTCTCTTGCTCATTTTGATCTCGAGTGTCACCAGGTACTTTCAGACTCATTTGGTCCATGGAGGCTCTGAGTTAATCCAGCACCAGCTTTCTCTCCTCACAGCCTGGGCTGTTCTATGCTCCACGTCCTCACTTCCCTCAGCTGGGGCCGTTGGCTCTCCCAGGTAAACACGCCACAAAGTTCAGGAATTCCAGCCTTCCCACTGGAAATTAACTCCAGGAGGGAGGTAAAGCAAACCACTAAAATGCCCCATCACTGAGCTGCTCCACGACCAGCTGATGCCTCATCTTCATCACTTCTATCAACAAACAGCTCCATTTATGGGAGTGCTTTAAACTGCTCCTCTGTTTAATTCTTATTTATGCTCCACACTGTGCTGCCACTTTCCAAACTGCAGAATGCAGCTGCTGCCTGCTCAGAAGAGCTTGTAAAATCCAGACACCAAACAAATAAAGGAGGAGAAGAAAATGATGCAGCCAGTAAGCTGAAAGAACACATAATAAATGTATATGCTTTTTTGGTTATTTGTTTTATATGACAAACCTTCTTACTTGCCCCAGATATTTCCTCCTGCTTTGTCCCTTCCATTATTTTACAATAAACTGTTCCCAAGGAACTCCTCTTTGCTGTACTGGAAATGAACACGGGAATGAATCTGATTAACGCAAACCTCTGTTCTTGCAGGGACACTCGCTCCATTTCCCACACAAACCTGGTCATCTGTCAGCTCTGTGGATTATCCTCCCCACCTCCCTTCCCTAGCTCACCAGCTGTATTCATCACCCCTGCTGAGACAAACGGGAGTGTTCGAGCCCACGTGCAGCTCCCACGCACCAAACTGACAGCCCAGGGCCCCAGGTCCAGGAACCTCCCCAGCAGATCCAGAGCTCGCAGCCGGTGCACCTGGCTCAGCAGCACCTGCAGGGCAGAGGGATGGGGGTTACTGTCCAGGGAAAACACATCC
>NW_024581084.1:2394826-2397764 GCF_017639235.1 Corvus kubaryi
AGGGATGGGGGTTACTGTCCAGGGAAAACACATCCCCAGGCCTGCAGAGCACAGGGAAGGGCCACTGACAAACCCTGAGTGCGAGAGCTCTGCCAGTGAGGGGTCACACCCTGGGAACGCTCCTTCGTGGAGCTGCTCCCGACACCAGGGAAGCAACCCCTAAGGATTCCAGCTGCCTTTCCCAGCTAAGCTCATGACAGTCCCTGCAGCAGGACCCAAAGGACAGCAAGAGCCCAGCCTCCCACTGCTCCCAACAGCTCAGGAGCACAAGAAGAGGCTTTGCTTTCCTTGGCAAATCAATACCAGAGACTTAAGAGGGAGCAAAAGGTCATGTTGGTCGTTAATAAAAATCTCATTAAAATGGAGTCTGACAACGCTAATGAGGTGGTGCTTTACTGGCTTATACCTACCCTGGTGTGAAATATTAACAGATAGACTTGCAGTTCTTAATCTCTTTAACAGATGTAAGATATTGGAATGCAACGTTTAATCCTCAGTTTAAATTGAGGAACATCCTTCAGCACGGATCTCAGGGAAAGAGACTCCTTGATTTACCTCCCCAACTCCATCCCCTTCTCAGTGTTTTTGCATGCTGCATATTGAAATTAGATTATTTTTCATGTTTAATATGGAAGAATAACTAAATTACTTGGCTCATGTCTCACACTCTGGATGACTGGTACTGGATACTGAGGTGGTGCAGGAAAAGTCCAGAAGAAAGCAGAGGGATGTGGTAACTACTCCTATGGTTTCACTCTGCATAGCAGAGCTCAGATCTCAGGACAGGTCACACGAGAAAGGATTTTGGTCATCCTGCCCTAGTTGGCACCAGACTATTCCATAAACCAGCCCAGGAATAACAGGGGCAGCTGTTTGGGATTAAAGCAGGAGCAGAGAGCAGGGCAAGTGAGGCTGGGGCAGGGCTGGGACAGCAACAGGGGCAGGAGGCACAGACGTGGCACAGCTGGGACCCTCCAACCTGCAGAGAAACCAAGGAACTCCAAACTCTGTCAAGAAATGGAACTAACTGAAAAGGCTGTCTGGGTGAAGATACAAACCCCAGCTCCACGCTGCTGCCATCCCACAGGACATTCCCCCAGAGCAATCTGTGTCTGACTTGAAAAGCTGCCTTTTGTCATTGTCCAGCCCAAACAAAGCCCTCGGTCTCGCAGGATCTCCCTTTCCCACCTCCCCAGCAGATCTGCACAGTAACCTGAGCCCAAGATGACACACATTCCAGAGCCCTGGATGGGGATGGGGGGGTCAGTGCACAATTCACGGCCTTCTGGTGGATAATGGAAGTGCTCGTGTGCCACCCCACGCACACAGCCCTGCGTCACCGGCATTCGTCTGTCGCCATTCCCAGACCGAAAACGGGGAGTTAATTACATCCACACACGCAAATTAGGGATGAAGCAGGACACAGGGGGATCATTTACATGTAACAGTCCATATTTTAGCAGGCAGCTCCTCACAAAGGCAGGGTGAAGTCAGGGACTGCAGTGATCTCCACAAGCCCTCTGTGCACAGGAGATCCCACAGAGAGGGAACCTCCCCAGGGATCGAGGCCCGGCCAGGCTGTGTGTGCTGCCTGCTCTCTGATGGCTTCTCTGCCTGGGGTCTGAGCATTCCCATGGGGTCAAAGCAAAAGACACCCAAAACGGCTGAAACTCCCTCCCGTCCTGGCCTGGATCAGCTGGGCTTGGATTCTAAGTATCCTCAGACCTGTCACCAACCAATCCTATTCCCCTGTACAGTTAATATGCTATAATTGTAACAACAATTACACTGTCCCAGCTCGGTTTTGCTCCAGGCAGGAACACGGGTTCCTTTGCCAGGTGACCTCTCAGTTCCACTGCAGTCACGCTCCTGCAGAGCCTGCTGGTGCCAAACAACCCATTGGAAAGCAGCAAAGTTGGAGCTGGAGCAAATCCTGCCCACTTCCATTGCAGTGACAGAGACAAACCACACATCTGCTTATCCACCTCATCTCTCAAGGCTTGGGAGACTCAGGAAATTAAAATTTGGTCTTGCAGAGATGGATGGTGCTGTCAGTCACAGACCTCACAGATCCCTGTACAAGGGACTGGGACCACACTCCTTTAAAAGAAAGGCTTTAAACTGCACTGCTGGTAGAGCAGAGCCCACAGGTACCTGGGCCAGGGTTTGTATTTCTGTCAGCACAAACTCCAGGGGAGGGGAGGCCAGAGCAGGTTGACAGATGACAGCTGCAGTCCTGGCCCTGCCATCAAACATCGGCTGAAACGCCGCGTTCTGCTTTTCCTGGATTTACCTCTCCTTTAAACACGTCACCTCTCTCTCGCCTGAGCAGTGCCCACAGAACCCCACATTCCCCTCTGCAGAGCTGCTTCTGTGTTCCTGCAGCAAGGCTTCAGCCCCACATTAAAGGGAACACTTCCCAGGCTGTACCAGGCGGATGAAAAAGCCATTTCCAAACGATTTACGCTGCAGTAACTTCCCCCTTCTGAAAACAGGGAAGATAAAAGTCTCTGCTTAACAGAGCTGGGATACAGAGGAGATGCCAGAGAGACAATGAAGATGTGCTACTCTGAGAGAGGTGGCGACTCCCGAGGCAGCAGAGCCGGACATGGACCAGAGCAGGGGCTTGGCTCAACCAGAGGCACGGGACAGGGCAGAAAAAGCACTTTGGCTTCCTCCACATGGGTCTGGTGAACACAGAGCCAGCTCTCGTTCACCCTGGAGAAGCCCATGGAATTTATGCTCCCGAAGGCCATCGGGTTGGCAGCTCGAGGCTGAGCAGGCAGGGGAGACGTGGACACATGGCATGGGCAGGGAGAGACAGGAACACCCCTGGCACAGGCAGGGAGATACACAGACAGCCCTGTCATGGACAGGGACACCCCTGGCACGGGCAGAGACACCCCTGGCACGGGCAGGGAGATACACAGACAGCCCT
>NW_024581084.1:2397774-2429184 GCF_017639235.1 Corvus kubaryi
AGAGACACCCCTGGCACGGGCAGGGAGATACACAGACAGCCCTGGCACGGGCAGGGACACCCCTGGCATGGACAGGGACACCCCTGGCACGGACAGGGACCCCCAGCCCCAGGACTCACCTGCAGGACGATGGGCAACTGCTCCGGGGGGTTGCGGTTCTCCACGCCCATGGTCAGCCACACCTGGAAGGCCGTGAGCTGCTCGGCGAAGAAGGGGCTGTGCTGGAGGAGCAAAGTGGGAATGCAGGCATGGGTTAACCAACAAGGAGTGAAGCCAAGAGTTTTGACACCTATGGACTTCACTGTTTCCTAAAGCCGTGATTTGTAACTGATGCCTGTTTGCTTGGGGTTTTCTAAATGCAGAAAAACTTCCCAAAGACTGAGCAGACACATGTACCTTTAAATGTGCTAGGAAAAAAGGAGAAGGAAAGAGTAGAGAAACAGGAAAAGTGACCATGAAAGGTCTTAGGGAAGCTGCTCTGTCCCCAGGAGCAGCAGATGGAGCAGCACTGGATTTATCTGCTCTGCAGAGGCCATTCCGCTCCCGTGGCAGCACTCGGAGCTGCCTCTGCCCAGTCCAGAGACACAATCCAAGAGCAATGAAAATAAATTCCCCATGTCATCCATCACTCTGAGGACGTGGTACAAGCTCGAGGTGAGAATGCACTGACCAAAGCACACAGCGGCTTCCAGGCAGGAATCCCCAGAGAAACAGAAGTCAATGGGGAAGGAGGGAGGGAAGAGACAGAGGAGGGAGAGAAAACCAGCCCAAACCCATCCCTGTATGAGCACTGAGAGCCCCCAGGCCCTTCTCCACCAGGTTATTGGATTTTCCAGGTCTGAGCAGGCAAGAACACCCTGGGAATATCCAGGAGTGCTTTGTGATGTGCTGCTGACACACACCAGCCCTGAGAGGGCAGCCCAGGGCTGCACCCAGGGCAGGCTGCACTGCCAGCCCCCAGCAGCTCCCTGTGCCTCATCCAGGTGTTCCCAGCCCTGACACCCAGCCCAGCCCTGCCAGGCAGGGAGGAACAGGCTGGCAGTGGCCACAGGGACTGTCCCCTTCTCCCCTTCCCTTCCCTGCTCCCTGGCCAGCACCAGCCAACCTCCCACCAGGCTGGAATCTCGCCGCACTCTGGCTCCCAGCCCCAGCTGCACACTGATGGCTCAACCTGCCTCCATTCCAGCCAAAACACACAATAAACCACATTTGTCAGGCTTGAAAACCAGCTTGTAAATTGTTCCCAGCCTACCCTGAATCGATCTCCAGCTGAGAATGACCACTCGTCTTTGCTGACCTCCTGTCTGATCCCCAGTAAGTCTGTGCCTCTTCCCACCCCAAAACACTCAGAAATCTCCTGAATTTCAGCTCACTTGACAGAGAATGCCCAGCTGAGGGTTAACACTAATAAAAAGGCCTCCAATGATATTGTTAGAGACTGAAAGTAAAAATGAACGTAAGCCAGGAGAAGAAAAAACGTATTTTTCATGTTCTAAACCAGAGCACAGAGTGAGGAAGGCAAGGGGTGGGAGGATAAAGGCCTCAGGGCATCCTGATCAACCCCCAGCCTGGCAGGAGCCCACAGTTCTCCTCCTGCACTCAGGGCTTTGGAGACAACCTGCAATTACAGCCAGAAAACTTTTGAAGTTGGGTAACACAAATAAACTGCAAAAATGTCACTGAAAATTAGAGAGACATCAGGGTGGAACAGGGACCTGAGCTTATACAGTAATTATTATTTAAAGTTTTCACTTCATGAAATATCAAAGGAGTATCAAGAAAAATCTACTCTGAATAAAGGAATTTAAGGTAAATATATTAAAAATTTTACTTTTCTGCTCTCTGAGATTAAATAAAGCAGAGAAAACCCCCAGTGACTCCAATTAACGGCACTGAGCTTAAGAGAACTCTCTGGACATACCATCAAACTCTATTTTGTATTTGAAAATAACTCCAATAAGGAGATAATTTTCACACTTAGGCCTTTAATTTCAAAAATCGTGCTGCATGTTGGGACCTTTTGAGTAACAACACCTGGTCAGGTTTGAGCACTGTGGAATGTTCCGAGTCAGGTCTGAGGCACTGCTTTTACTGGCAGCAGTTTCCTGCTCACCCCCTCGTGTGGGCTGGATCATGCAGCAGGGAAGAATTTGAACTTGATTTCTGTCTGTTCCTCTAAGGGAGAATCACAGAATTCCACACTGGTTTGGGTTGGAGGGACCTTAAAGCTCACCCTGTGCCACCCCTGCCATGGCAGGGACACCTCCCACTGTCCCAGGCTGCTCCAAGCCCCAGTGTCCAACTTCCAGGGATGGGGCAGCCACAGCTTCTCCAGGCAACCTGTGCCAAACATTTACAATTCTTCAAAAACATAAACCCTTAAACTGTACCAGCAGAAGTGATGAGCTGAACTGAGGTGTCAGAGAATGGATGAAACCTGGCCCACGTTTGAGGACACTCCCCAACTTACCCTGAAGGCAGTTCCTTCCTCAATAATTGTGGGTAACTGGGAAAGGCAAATGTCAACAGCAAGGTCCCAGGCTTGCCTGCAGGGAGGGGAGAGAGGAAAGAGAAGGCATTAACAAGTTATCCATAAGGAATAGCAAGGGAAATTGAAATTCTGACCACACAAGCATGTGGACAGTGTTGTCTGACTGGCTTAGAAGTGCTTGATATTCCCTGTTTTCAGGGAGGAATGGGAAAAACACCTGAAGAAATTTTCTGCAGCACTGGAGAATGTCAACCCACATTTGGGCCTTTGAGGTAAGTTTTACTACACAGAAGGAAAATGGTTTAGAGATCAGAGACAACTGCTCTGATCACAAAAGGATTCTGAGGGTCACTCACTGCAGCAGCACACGGAGAAGATGCTGAGCTCGTCACAGTAATTTTAGGTAAGCAGCAGTAATACTGCTACAAAAATGCCCAAAGCAGCCCTGCGAGGTCAGATCTCAAAGGGTTTAAGTGTTATCAGAAAGAACAAACAAAAAATTTGAAAAGAGATTTGAGTAGATTAAAATAAAATCACTTTTTTATGCTTCTAACAACAGGCTGTTGGAAACCAGTGGAGCCACACAGCCAGCGTTACTCAAACCATTCAAACCTCTGCCAACGTTACTTGAGCCATTCAAACCTCTGCCAGCCTTCTCAACACAAACCTACTCAACCTTTCAAGGGCTGTTGATTAATGTCAACTGGTGGAAGAGACTCTGCTCAAGTCAAATACTTCAAATGCTTCTCCACCAACTCCAAACCAGCCCTGAAACGACTCTCCAGCCCTTCCAAACCACCCAGCATGCTGCTTCTGCTCTGTCTGCAGAAAACACAAATCCTCCCAGCCAATGGGACACCAACAAACAGGTTTGCCCAAAGTAAAAATTCTCCATTTCCAACCACTGGAACAGCTGCTCCCTCCTCAGAGCCTCAGGGTTACACCCAGGTTGCACACAGGGAACTCACTGGGCTGGCTGAACAGACAATGGCATTAAACACATGTTACAATAATTACAAGATTCAAACCAAGCCACAAGTGAATGGGAAAGGACTAAACCCCGGAGGGTGGGGAGAGGAAGAGAAGGGAGAACACTGCCACAGTGCTGGTGACAGTGATGGCTGGGGGGAGGAGGAGCAATGACTGACAGCTCTAATATCCCACAGGGAATGGGAAAGGTGGGCACACGGTGGATGTGCTGCCTGGACTCCTATCACACAAACAAGAGATAAATTTGGGAGCAGCAGGGAACCAGGATGGGAGGTGCTGCATCCCACAAGTGATTTGTGAAAGCCAAGCCAGAGATCAGTGCACCCCCTCGGCAGAGACTGCTGTCTGCCAAGTGCTCTGCAAGGCTTGTTTTCACTGCATTTGGGACAAAAAGGGCTCAGCATTCCGTCTTCCCTCCTCACTGCTCTCTCCCAGGAACTCCAGGCCCTCCACCCTGACAGGGTGACAACCCTGTGAAACACCCCAGTGCTTCAACTGAGTTATGCTATGAAAGAAGGTGTTAAAGAGGGGGTTTTTTAATACCACCTTGAGCTAATTGCTCTGTAGGCACAAAGTTAAAATCTCTCCTTAGCAGGAAGATTGGCTCAGTTAAAGTAAGTGATTTTGCTTATCCCAAAGCCAAGGCAGCACCACAACAGGAATGGTCTGTGGAGGGAACCCCAGCTCAGTCCAATACCCCTTCACTACACTAGGACTGTTTAAATGTTTAATAATTTAACATGAACTCATCAGCTGCCTCTTTGTTTCCCAGAGGTGCTGCAAAGTTTGGACTTCAAGCAAAGAACAGAAGGCAGAGTCCCAGCCCTGCTCAGGGACTGGTTTATTGCCCAAACCCACGAACTGCCAGGCAATGGAAACCCCCAGAAACACTGAGAGCAGAAACTCAGCACAGTTAGAGCCTGTGTCTGTCTGCACCCACGGGTACCCATTAGCTGGCAGCTCATGGAGGCTGATTTTCTTACGCTCAGATTTTCGGGGCTGACTCAATGTCTAATGCTTTTAACGCTCACGTCCCGTTGTTAATAATGTATTCTTGACGTCTTTCAGCGTTCTCTTCTCCCCTTGGAATGGTGGGCATTACCTGGCACCACACAGGTACCAGGGAACAGGAGTGTTCCTGCCTGGAGGGGCAGCTGAAGGGAGGCTGAGGCCACGTGCAGTCCTGGGGCTCGGGGCAGCTCCTCCTTCTGAGCCTCATCTCTGGAGCCATTAAATATTTCCGAGCCCCTCAAGTCTGTTGGACAAGACACCCCACATTTGTTCTGCCAGTCCAGGGCCAGCCATGCCCTGGTGTGATTGAACCCCAGATCCCAGCCCAGATCCCACCTGTGTCGCAGTGATCCCGTCACCTCCCTAAGCTGCTTTGGGCACAGCTGGGAAGCTGCTCAGACACAGCTATTTTTAAAAACCAGTTATTGCTATGAATATTTGGAACAAGTCTGAAATCCTTTTCTTCTCCCAGCACATCCCCCTGCTCCAGCCACAACTTAGAGCACAGGCTTTGCTATTTCCATCCTACATCAAAGTCTCCGTAGTCCGATAATGGGACTTGGAGATGTTAAGACTAACACATAGACACAAAAAATATCTGGTTACAGTGTAATCTGAACTAATCTAATCCTTCAAACGTCAAACAGCCCCAAATACCTCTTCAAACAATCACTTTCTTCTTGCAGAGCCGCCGAGTGTTTCGGCACAGCTCCACGAGCCTCGTTTCCCTGAGGGATGGCTGAGCAGCCCCGATCCATCCTGCACCCTCCCGTGCTGCTCCACCTGGAATTGGGTTGCTGCATTATGGTTTTGTTTTCAGCCAGAATCTCCAGCTCGCTGTATTTGCAGTACATTATGACTCCTTTCAACCCGAATTTCATGGCCTGCAAACACACCACGGTGTTCCTATTAGGGATGGGCTGTAGCTCTTCCAAAGCATAATTAAGGTACTTGGGGTTTAATATATGACCTGTGTCAGGAAATATTTCCAAACACATTATTAGGTCTTTTCAAAGGCCGTGAATAAAAGCAGCTGGCAACAGCAGTAATGCATAAACCCTAATCCATCACAGCAGAGATCAAGGTGCTGACAGAGCTCTGTTCTCATGCACAATAGACAGAGCGACCCGAGCTGAACAGCACAGCCAGCCAATCAATGGATATTAATATTAATGTTAATATTAATCCTGTACTAGAGTACTGCCTGCAGCAGCCAAGACCCTGCAGTGAGAGGCACCACACAAACACAGGCAGCCTGTGCCCCACGGGAAGGGGCTGAGCAGGGAAAATTCAAGAAAGCCAATAAAAGTAGGAAAACCAGAAATAACATGTCAGATTCTGTCCAAGAGGGCACAGCCCCAGAGATCAGCTCTCCTGACTCCAAAGCACACTGCCCTTCTTGGGGAAGGGAAAGGACTGACAGCCCGTGGGTCAAATATTCCCTCCAAAAATGGGAATTCTCACTTTTCCTCAAGTTCCGGCTAGAAAGGATACTGTGATCTCCCAAATGAATTGGCCAGAACACCAACTTGAAAAGATAACACTTGAAAAAGCTGTTTTCAAGAGAGCTAAAGCCAAAGGCAGAGCAGCCTCAGCACCTGTTACACCTGTGCCACATCCCCAACTCAGGAGCCACCCCAGTGTGACCTGGGGAAAACTCCCCAGGCAGGGACAGGGGTAGGTGAAGGAGACAGAGCAGAGGGGGATTTCGTGCCCAAAGGGGCAGTGGGAACCATTCAGGAGGTAAAAATCAATGCTCAAATGACTGTTTGCAGTGTCACTCCCATCCCGTTCACCCCTTGTGATGGCAGCCAGACTTGCTCCCCAAAACACTGCCTGGGGATCAAAACTCTGGGAAAAGTCTGGATAAAACACCCACCAGAAAACTCTGCTGGATCAGCCCCCCCCCCCAGAGCCACAGGCCTTGGTTCCACGGGATCCCCACAAGCCCCTGGCTGGAATTTCATCCTTTCCAGCACCCTGTGGCCAACTCCCCTGCCCTCATCTCAACACTGAGCTCATCCAAACTGTAAAATGGGTCGGCAGGTTTCAGATCAGGGATCCATTAGAAAATTCCTGAGTGAAAAGGTGATAGACAAGTGATTATTTTTAGAAAATTTTTAAACGAGCCCTAAATTAGTTTCTAAATCCGTCCTTTCTAAAAGTTCCTAATAACGCACTGAGCCACCTCGGACAAAAGTGGAATTTTCCCCTTTGCTGGATTTGCTGCAAACTGCACGTTTTTTGGAGGGCACTGAATAAAGTGTGTCAATTCCCTGCTCCCTTGCTCTCTACTTCACCAGTGTTTGGGATTGACAAGGAAAAGAGCCCTTTGTGTGACTGTTCTCAAGGAAGTTCTTCCGGTAAATCCTAAAAAGCAGCACCAACGTGCTCTGCTCTGAGGGGCTTCACGAAGGTGTCTCCAGCACCATCCCGCAGCTTCCCAAAGGAATTTCCAGCACCATTCTGCTCCAGAACCACAATAGGAGCAAAGAAAATGTGTTTCTAGACCCCATTGCACTGAGAGTCTGAGAGAAATAAAAGTCTGAGAGAAATAAAAAATGGGATCCAGGAGCTCCCAGTTTCATTCCTGTGGTTCAACCCATGGATGGCAACACCAGCTCCAAGTCAAATCATATTCCCATAGGAAACCAGAAACACAGGCTTTTAATAGGCTGGCAATAAGAATGAATTACATCCCTATAAGGAACAGAAAATATAGATTTTTAATATGCTGACAAAAAGCAAGCTATAAATAACTCCAGAAATTTACTGGTTTAATTTTGAAACTCCTGCAACACTGTGTCCTACCCTCCTGCACTTGCAAACTGCAGCTGATGGCTGGAGCTCTGCCACATCCAGCAGCAGCTCAGAGTCACCACAGGTGCTCGGGTGGCTTTTCCTGCTCTGCCCTTCCAAGTGTCCCAGCCCCTCAGGTGACACCAAGAGCACAGCTCATCCCATTCACAAATGACTGAAGCGCTTTTCCTCAGAAGCTGCTGACCCAAAGCACTCAGATACATTGTTTGCAGCATTCAGATTGTTCAGCTGCCCAACTGCTGCCAAGCCCAGCCAAAGGCCCCCCAATTTCCTCCAGGATTTTCAACAATTAAAGCAGCTTTGTGGTACCAGCAAATGCCTTCTCAGTGTCTGCCTGCACCTGCAAAGGCTCCTGGGGCTCCCTGATGCCAGCCTGGCTCCAGCCCCTACAGAAACCACACCATGGAATCATGGAATGCTTGGGTTGGAAGGGACCTTAAAGCTCATCTCATCCCACCCCCTGCGACGGGCAGGGACACCTCCCACTGTCCCAGGCTGCTCCGAGAATCTGAGCTCCTCAGTGCTGCTGTCAGTGCTACATTCATTCATCATCACCCTCTGCATTTGCCTTCCTCCACATTTTTATGGAAGAAACCTACTAAAAGGCTTCTGGAAATGCAGGCAGGTTGAGCCCCCTCAGCTGCCTTTACCTGTCACTCCCTCAGCCTGCAGCAAGGCTCAGTTCTGTCCCCCAGGAGCCCCCTCAGTGCCACTGCACCACTCTGCACTTGGCCCAGTTTGGTGCTGCTCTATTAATCACAATGAGTAAGAAAATAAAAGCCAGCATTTTTGTTATTACTGTTATTATTATTATTATTTTTACTATAATTGTTCATGGGACATTGGTTCGATAGGCAGAACTACATTTAAGAGCTTTTTGATAACTGTGCCACCTCCATTTCCATTAATCATCTTAAAAGCAACAGTAAAAGTAGAGGAACTCTACAGCAGGAATTCCTTCTACTTCAGCAGCACAAGTTAAGGACCTTTCCCTCAGGCCTCGGCTCTTCCCACCCTGCACAATCCCAGGGGAGCAGCTTCACTTTGGGAAAATAAAGGCAGCAGATGACCCATCTCTTTGGTATTTGGAGTGAAAGATGGCAGGGCTGGACTGAAGCTTCTGCACCACAGAATTACAGGATAATTATGAATGCCCAGAGCAGAAGCAGCTTTGGAGATGGGTATTAGGCTGCCACAAGCTGTTCCACTCCTGATCCACTGACTGAACCAGGGAAGCGCTGCAGAGATTTAAGTGGAATCATGGAATGCTTTGGGTTGGAAGGCACCCTGAAGTGTCACCCCTGCCAGGGGCAGGGACACCTCCCACTATCCCAAAGTGCTCCAAGCCCCAATGTCCAGCCTGGCCTTGGACACTTCCAGGGATCCAGGGGCAGCCCCAGCTGCTCTGGGCACCCTGTGCCAGGGCCTGCCCACCCTCCCAGGGGGAATTCCTTCCCAATATCCCAAGTAACCCCGAGCAGCGCCAGCCCTGGAGGCTCCCAGAGCCCAGCACTCACCACATGGCGTGCATGTACGTGGGGGGCAGCCGGGGGCTGCTCACGGGGGTGCAGTTGTAGGACCTCATGATCCTCTCTGCCAGGAGGAAGTTACGGAACAAACTGGCCACGAGCAGGTCCTGCCGGAAGAGCTTCTGGAAAAGATCTGCCAAGAGATTGCAGGAGTCACTACATGCACGTTTCAGCACCGCAGGTAATATGCAAAAAGGGTTTAAGATGTAAAACCATGCTAACACTTCGTTCCAGTAGCAAGGAATCTCCAGCAGTTCTGCAGGGACATGATGACAACCACGAAAGGGAAGTTCTGCCTTCAGAGCTCCCTCAAAGCACCACAGCTACTCCATTCTACGTTAGCACAATTAAACACTTTCTACCTTGGGTTCTTCTTTGCCTTTTCTGGATCAAATCCCCCTTTTGGTGTTTCATTTCAGCTCAGCCTGACTACGTTTTCGGAAAATTACTGAGGGAGAACAGGACCTCTGTGTACTGTTCAATCAAGAACTATCCATCTGTTAAGTGGCAGTTTGGTGTGCTTATGAGAAGCCAAAATGAATCCTAAACGATAGCAAATGTGCTCTCTTCTACAGGGCAGAGAAGAATTGATGCTGTGTGAGCATTAGGAAGAGCAGGGTTGGAGAACTGTTTACAAATTTGGCTGCTTGTGCTCCAGAAGTAGCAATTCAGAGCAGAACAGGGGTAGAGAAATGAGGGATGAAGTTACTCATGGGAAACAAAACTGCCTTACCAGCAAAGAGGAAAGAAAAAGCCTTTATTCATGTTACTAACCAAGGCTGGAAGAAAACAGATTGCTCTGTGCAAATATAGTAAGAAAGAGAATTATTCAAGCTACGACAATTGTGTTAGCACAGAAAAACCCTTTCTGGGTTCTAATGATCAGGTCTCTGCAACACTCTGGGAAAAAGAACAAATAAAAAACAAACTAGCTTTCAGATCCATCCTGATCTGTTCTTCCAGTTGCAGGGTTTAATTTTCTCCTCATTGCAGTGTCTCATTGATCTGACTCCTCATGCCCCTCCCCTGCCCCAGCCTCACCTCTGGGCAGGACGTTCCAGGCGATGGTGTCTGTGATGGCTGTGAAGATCCAGTTCAGCTCTCCCAGGGGAGTTCTCCTGTCATTCAGCCTCCCAGGAATCCTACAAGTGGGGGAAATAAAACCCTTAATAAACCCCCCGTTGTTCTGGGATACACACATGCACAGCTCTGAGGCTTTGGAGCGAGATCTGGAGAGAAAGGGACTCTTTGCTGTAACATTTCCATGTCACGTGGAGACTCTTCAAGGGGTAAATACAGGAACAACAGCCAACACACTCCAGAGAAACACCAGTTTAGCTGGGAGAGTCCTGGGCATTCAGGGATGGTTATGGACAGGGAACTGGGCATGGATCCACACCACAAGGAGCAGTGGGCAGAGGGGATTGGGCCTCGTATGCTGAGACTGGAACTAGAATGTTCTGCCAAGTATTCCCACTTTGGCATTCATTTAAGCAGCATAAAACCAGGAGATACAGAACATGAAGGATGCAGAAAAAGCTTTGAAAACTGAATCAGTGCAACAGAACAAGAGATTTAAGGTCATTCTATTCACCCCAGCAAGGAACAACGTTTACATTGGGATAAACACCTAGAAGAGAGAAATCTTGGTGACAACAAATACTTCTCACAAATGGAGGAAGAAAGAAAGAAGAGCACTTCACCACTAGAAGAAAGAGAAGTGATTCAACCCTCATCTCCCCGAGGGTCGAGGCACAGCCAGCTCAGAGGAGCAGGAGCTGCGTGACTCCTCTGAGGAGCAGTCTGAGGACATTCTGCAGTCTGAGACATGCACAGGGTCAGAGAGGACAAACCAATGGTCCCCTCTGGGGTTCACATTTGTTACTCTCAGTACCAACACCCCTGAGCCAACAGCCTGGCTGAAGCACATTCAGTGAAGGAGGAACAGCATTGTTCCACCAGGCTCTCCAGAGCCCAGCGTCTTGTTTTTGTACACTGAAAAAAGTCCTTCAAATTGTTTTCATCCTGAAGCTGAACAAACTTCTCACATGAGAACAAACCAGAGGACCATTAGGCGACCTGATTCCAGTGATGGAAGAGCCCAGGTGACAGCCTGAGACCCAGGATCAACACACCCCATCCCTCAAGGAAGACAAGGGCTGTGAGCAGCTCTTCACTCTCCTCAGCTCCTGCCTCCATCCTGATCAGCTTCTCTAAACACACTTTTGAATGTTTATTTGTTCCTCATAAAAACAAAGACAAGGAAAAAAGAAGGAAAAAACCCACCCAACAAACCGAGGCCTGGGCTGCCTTGTTAATAATCAGACACACAATATAAAATATACAGCCTGGCACCCCTGAGCACTGCTCTTCTCCTCATGAGAAAGTATCAGCAATAGCATGAGGAAGTTTCAGAAACATGCACCAACCTGAGACATCCTATGGATTTAATCCTAATTTAACCCAATTTCCTTTCTGTGACAAGTTTTTAAATATTAGAAGTATCAGGACCAACACAGGAAGCCTTTCTATGGCCACTCACTCTGTGACACATGCAGCAGCACCATTCCTGTGCAGGTTCAGAGGCAGCACATTCTCCTGTATAAATACAGTTCTAAACCAGCTAGAAATTAACATCTTATAAAAAATTCCTGTCTGTCTTGGTATCAGAGGAAAAATACACATCTCCGAAGCAGTGTTTGCTAATGGATCCCCCGGAGCGCGCGCAGGGAACACGAGGCCACAGAGGCTCTGGTGAGGATTCCCCGTCAATATTTGCATTGCAGAACACCCTCTGCAGCAGAGCACAGCTCCCAAGCCAGAGGGGGCTTACTTGGGAACCAAAGGGATCCTTGCTGAGCTTCCCCAGTAAGCCAGACACTCAGCTCACACCACGTGCTGGCAACTTTCACAGCAGTTTTTAGTCAGCAGGAGGAGTTTCTTCATGGAAAGGGTGGTCAGGCACTGGAAGGGGCGGCCTGGGCAGGTTTGGAGTGCCCATCCCTGGAGGTGGCCAAGGAAGGCCTGGATGTGGCACTCAGTGCTCTGGGCTGGTGGCAAGGTGGGGATGGGGCACAGCTTGGACTCGATCTTGGAGGTCTCTTCCAACCTGAGTGGTTCTGTGTGAAACCTCCTGACCCGGCAAGAGCTGGGCAGACAGGACCCACACAGCTCCTGTGCTCAGAGACGTGTGCCCACCACCAAACCCGGGGCTGATCCAGGTGTGCCGTGCCCAGGCTGTGAAACCTTGGCCAAGTCTGAGGACGACAAAGGGCTGGAGGAGCTGCAGCGGCAGCTCCGGAGCGAGGACGTGAGCGCAGCGTTGCCATGAAAACCATCCCTGGGAGCAGGATCCCCGCTCTGCATTCACAACAGGCTGTGCCTGCACTGCCTGAGACCCCGTGACAGAGGTGACAAAGGAGCCACTCCAGCACAGCAAACCTGAGTGAGCACAGAAGGGAACTCCTCACGATCCCATCCTGCAGGGCCCGGCGCTGCCTCAGCTCCAGCAGCGCTGCAGGAGGTTCCAGGGCGCTGGGGCACAGCAGCCCCGTGACACCGGGGCCAGGAGCACCCACTGAGACACAGAAATCACCTCTGACATCTTCCACTGAGTTTTCTAGAAGAAAATCAAGGGGCTGGAAGCTGCCTAACCCAGGTGCAAAGGCAAAACATGAATTATCGTCTTCCACTATAAATAATAAATATTAAATTTTAAAAAGGCTGCAGTATTTCTGAGTTTGGACTAGCACAGGCTTGATTAAGTATCTGCAAAGACACCTCCAGGATGTGGCCCCAGCGCTGCTGCAGGGAGGTCCTGCACAGCACAAGTGTCACTCTGCCTCCCACCACCATCAGTCACTTGTCCAAGAGGCACTAGGGTCGGCCCTGTCTGATCCTGCTGCAAACACCAGCTCTGTTCCTGTAACCCAATGCCTTTCTCCATTAGTTAGGAACCTTGGTGGGCTCTGCCAAGCTGCAATTGCAGCAGCTCTGGCTGCACCAGGCAGGTTGGGTACTTCAGCAGCAATGTTGCACCTTGTTGCAAAGGGAACCTCAACAAGCATTTGGCCTTGTCTGCTTACAGAGCAACAATAATTTTATTTAACCCCAAACCCAGTCAGATCATCACCACGTGGGGACACCTTTTGTCCTCCTGACTTTTGCAAACCAATCATCACTTCCAGTGACTTTGACACAACAAAATCCTCTGAGACCGTGTGCTTGACTTCAAAAAGTCAGCCAAGAGCTGCTGTTTGTGTTAAATTTTGAGGTGGAAGTGCCAAAGGGACACTTACTCAGCCCCACTCACCCCAACCTGCAGCTCCTGGTCCCCCCAGGCCAGTGCCAGTGATGTCCCCTGAGCCCCTTGGCCACAACAGGCAGCAGGACAGCCTGGCAGAGGAAATCACTGGAAGGGACTGGAGTAGATGGTATTTGATACTGGGATCACCTGGGGAAATGAATTATGCTCCCAATCAGCTGCTCACCTGCGCTCCAACCTTCCATCCTGAAAGAGAGGGCACCAAAGGATTTGTTACAGATTAATTCCTACAGTTTCTCCAGTTCCATCACTTTTGCTGTCTGATCTCTTGGGATTTTCTTTTTCTTCCTCCATCTTTAAACTGGCTCCGACTGAACCATCACCCATCAACACCCAACAGACATGAAAACATTAGCAATTTCCAACCCCTGACATTTGATAATGCTTCAAGTGGAAACAAACATTAATTTCAGTCTCACATTTGTTATTTCTGGTGACTTTTATGGATGTGGTGCTGGTGCACGACAGCCTGGAGCAGGCTCTGCTCCAGATCAGCCCCACCAGGACCTTCCCCACGTCGTGGCATTCAGAGGGGTCCTTTGTCACCAGCCCCGACAGCGAGGGGCCAGAGGGAGCAGGCTCCTCCCCAGGGGCAGTGACACTGAGCTGGGGGCCCAGACACAGCCATTTCCTCAGACTGTCACAGGATCTCTTCCAAGAGGCCCCACCAGAAGCAGGAACAGCTCTCGAGGCTTTTTTTGTTTTCCCCTTCTCGTGGGATTTTTGTTTAGAATTCCCTCCTTCTGCACAATGGGCCCAAGTTAAAGGTCCCAGGAATGCCATGCACCATTCCTGGTCCCCTGAGAGTGGGATTTTGGGAGAGGGAGCCCAATGCAGCAACAGAGGTTAAAGCATCCTTGTACATTCCCGATTCTTGGCACCCAGTTTTGTATTCCCACTACCACAGGTTTATTCCCATAAACCATTCCTTAGGGTTTTTCCCAAACTTTTTAAAAAGCAGAACAAAGCCCAGTTCACACCACTCAGCAGCCACACCTCCAGCACAGATGACTTGAAGCCTTGGGATCAAACAGAAAAGTCCCCCCAAGGCAGGAGTAACATGGCCAGAGATGCTGCCAACAAAAGGTCTCACGAGGTGGCAGCCAGAAGTTCCCAAATTCCCAATACTCCACCAAAATTCCTTTATACTTCGCTGTCTGGCTCCAGCAAAGATCTTTATTTCTAAGCTAAGGGATTGTTTTGGCTTTATCTCAGAAGATCTGTGATGTAAATGCACATCAGGATCCACCACACGTTCCCTCACCAGGACGTGGGCTGAGCCCGGATAATTGGAAATCGGAGCCCTCTGGAGAAGGTGCAGCTTCATTTAGCCTCAAAGTCTGCAGCTTAATTGCAATAGAAACTCCTTCCCCAATTTTAAAGACAACTGAATTAGAAATTACAATATACACATAGGCAATCCAGGAATTATTCCAGGTCTATCTCGAGACTGTAATAAAAATCTGTGTTTTCTATAATTGATATAAGGAGCAGCTTAAGACGATGGGGTTTAAATATTTGATATCCACAGGAAGCTGCTGCTGGCACCCTTCCCCTGAAGAAGCCTGTAACACACACACACACACACACGTGTGCTGTGGCACAGCACAGACCAAGAGCACTGAACAAAAACCTATTTCTGCCAGGAAACCTTTGTTCAAGGAGGATTTAACACTCAGCAGCACATCCAAGTGCTGTGAGGCTCAGGCTGAGCTGCCTGGCTCAGACCTTCAGCGACCTCACCACTCTTTGATTAGAGATGCTCTTGGAGCAATCGTTAATCAATTAACATACCACAGCCATTGTTTCTGCAGCAGCCTGAGGTGGCCTCAGTCTCCTCCTCATCCCCAAATCTGTGCACACCTCTGGCACTCAGGCACAGCGAGGTCAGCCCCAGGAAGGCTTCCTTCCTGCTTCCCATCTCCTCGAGGCCACAAGAAACCCAAACCCCAGCACATTTTCCCCAGAGCCTTCAAAGAAAGCAACGCCCAGTGTTGAATCCTTTCCCTGAAAACCACTCTGACACCTCTGAGAGACAGGGTCTGCCTCTGCTCTGTCAGTTGTAAGCTGTACTTTTTTTCATTTTGGCCCAATGAGTATCGCTGAAAGACAGCTTTATACAAACTATCTCTTACCCTCCCCAGCTGAGAGGAGATAATTTTTTCCCATCTAAAATTAGCATAATTAAAAACCTTAACACTGCTGATGAACCTGGCTGGCCCAACACACCTGTGTGGAAGGGCTGGCAGCACTGAGGGGCTTTTTGAACCTCAGCTGACTGAAAACATGCACAAATTGCACAGGGAATTGGAGCTGATGTGATCTCACCCCATTACTGATAAGGTGCCACCGGTAGCTCCAGTTCCCCACACCATGCAGCACCTCACCAAATACCAGGGAAGTCTGGGAACACTTTCAAATTAAGAATTTACACTTCTTATCCAGACTTCTGCTCTCCTAACCCCTTTCAGGACACCCCAATACATACAAAATTTGACTTACTTCTCTATTAAATCCAATGTGACTCCTGGCACCAGCCTGACACTCTTCTGCATGCAGAACCTGGGGAGAGACAGTAAAATAGAACACACTAATTGAGTGTTTAATGACAAGGCTCTGTGGAGAGGATGCAGAAGGAGGGCTCTTTATTGCACTGTTTCTGCTTTCAAATGGTGTTTGGGTAGGAAACTTGGGCATGGCATGATCAGAGCCAAACGAGGCCCTCAGCATTTGTCACCCTCGTGATTCTGTGGCGATTTCAATTGTCAGGTGCCAAAACTGGGCCATTGTAACTGTCAGGGTGACAAGTGTTCCAACACACAGCGGGGGAAAAGGGCTCCCAGGCATCCAGCACAGCCTCCTGGGAGCAGCAGAGCCGGGGAGGATTACGCTGCAGGAATAATGATCAGCGTTGGCCAGGCGTCCCTGAGAGATCTGGCACTGCAGGCAGGGAAGGGAGAAGGCAGGGAACGGGAGAAGGCAGGGAACGGGAGGAATGCGTCAGGTTCAGACACCTCCGTTATTTAATTAAAAAAACCGCTGACTCCATTTCCTCAGCCTTACAAATCCCACTACTCCAGGAACAGCAGCCCTGGAAATCGCCGAGCCCTGTCAGCAGCGCCTGGAAAATCCCCAAAGCTGCTAAAGCCGGGAGCGTGTGGGAAGGGGGGACGCTGCCGGCCGGATTCCGAGCGCTGCCTCCCTCCTCCAACCCTCCTGGGAACACAGGGCAGCAGTGGGAACACAGCTCCGGGATGGAAACCCAGCAAATCCAACCTGCAATGACTTCCTCCGACAGCGCCGCATTCCCAGCCCGTGTCCCCAGTCCCTCAGGAATCCACTCTCTGCTGTTTAAGGAGGAATTTACCCCTCAGTGTAACCTCAGCTGACATCTGCCCCAACACTGCCCAGTTCTGTGGGACCAGAAGGGCTCCACTGCTCAACAATCCCATCTCCCACATCTCTCCTCACCAGAGGCACATTATCCATGTCCAGAAGGTTTTTCCCCAGGTAAAGGAGAGAACAATTACTTATTAAAGACAAGACATGCAGAGCTCATTTCTGAAATCTTGAGGACCACTCCAGTTTTCCAGTGGCATCCCCTGCCTGAAGGGCATCCATGGGAGCCCAGGAGTGGGACAGGCTCTGGAAAGCTCACGGTCCCCAGGCTGCTTTCCTGACGTGTGCGTCATCCAGCGTAAAAAGCAGCCAGAAAGAACCCAGGAACCTGCAGTGGGATCCCTGTGCAATCTGCTGGAATATAAAATTCTTACGACAGTGCATTACGGAACCACGCAGGGAAATGCCCTCCTAAACAGCCACAGGCAGACTCAGCCTGGCAGAGCCGGGTGCCTGGGATGAGGCTGCAGAGTTTAACCCTTCTGAGGAGAGCAGCACAGCTCTGCACGGTGACATCTGCTGCCTCTAAAGAAGGGTGTCCCTGGAAGTGTCCCAGGCCAGGCTGGACACTGGGGCTTGGAGCACCCTGGGATAGCAGAAGGTGTCCCTGCACATGGCAGGGGGTGGCACTGGATGGGCTTTAGGGTCCTCCCAACCCAAACCCAGAAATGCAGGAAATGGTGCTCAGTATCACGGGAATATTTTGAAACTCAGTGTAGTTTGTTTAAACCAATGTGGGGCAGAGCACTGGATTTGAGTTAACCTCAAAATCTCAAGCAGAAATGCAAAATAAATACATTAGGGAAAAAGCCCACAAAACACTTTAAACAGAACATCAGCAGCCACAGCTCCAGTCCTTTCCTGTGCCCTCCCAGTGCTGGCCGGGCCTTCTGGAGAACAAACTGCACAACTCTAACTCCCGAGGCTGAGCAGCTCCCCAGTGCTTTGTTCCTTGCCGTTTGGGGGTTTTCCAGCACTTTTCAGGATCCCTACCCCTCTTTATGGATGGGACTTCACAGCTCCAAGCCACAAGGCCCTGAAGTCAGCTCAGGCCAGCGCAGCCTTTGCCAGACCCGCGGAACTCCGGCTGTGTGGCTGCAGCCGGTCTGCACCTCCCAGGAGCGATGGAAAGGCAGGCACACGAGTCACCCTGAGCTTCCAGTGGAGCTGCCCGTGCCTTGGACACCGTGAGCCACCGGGATCTGCGTAAAACAGGGCCCCAAACACCCCGAGCGCTGCCCGTTTCCTCCCCGGCCGCGCCCGCCTCCCGACAGCGCGATCCGCCAGGATTAACAATCCAGCTTAGCTCCCAATTTGCCTCGCACAGAGCTTTATATAGCTACAGGATCTATTTGGAACACGTCAGCTCACAGCAGTCACTACACACAAGGACAATCAGCGTGCACACAGCCAAGTCACACTCCAGGCTCCCGGAATTGCAGGCTGGCATCAGGAGTTCCATGCCCCACATCCCAAGGGCTTGGCTGACCTGTGCTTCTCTTCCCAGCATCAATTTTACTTCCCCTGAAATTAGACAGAAGTGGCTACAGCTGCAGCCCCAATTGATGAGGGATTCTGTCCTCCAGAACAAAATGGGATGGATAAATGTTTATTCAAACCTTCATTTGCCCATAAATTCCATATATGAAACCTCATTAGAGTGCCAGGCTGGAGCTGCACAAATGTCATATTTCAAAAGCAGTTCCACAGGGTTCTGGGTCAGCTCTAGGAAAAGGGCTGAGATGAAGGAAAAGGGAGGTTTTAATGGCAAAGGTATCCGTGTTTACTTTTGGTTCCCAGCTTTAGGACATCAACACACAGCTTGGCTCAAACTCTTAGAATGCAGCAAAGGGTCTGGTTTTGCATTTGTTGTGTTTATTAACATCAGTGAAAACCAATGATCCACAGCAGCACTTACTATTTACAGGATTGCATGGATAAACCCACACCTGCGATAATGCCAATCAACTGGGAACACAGAAGGAGCATAACCTTCATCAGAATAACATTTCTGAGACTGAACACCACACAATCATTGGATTGGAGGTGGGAGGGAATTCTTCACTGTCCAGGAGTTCCCATGGCACCTTCCAGCATTAGCCAGCTGAGGTTGAGGTGTTTAAACCCTTCTCCTGAGCAGTTTTACAAACACCTTTCCTGTCAAACACCCCGAGACACAACTCGGAGAATCTCTCATGCAGGTGTAGCCTGTGGAGAACCTGCCCTGCTCACCCCCTCAGCCATGTTCCCATGGAGATGAGGAACAGAAAATTCCTGAACAGATCACAGTATCCAAAAAAAACCTTTCTTAGCACATCTAACAAACAAAACCCACCAAAAAACCTCTCTTACAGAACTCACATACCCAAACCAGAGCCTGGCCAAAGAACTCACTCAGTTTGCTGCTAATGTGAAACAGAAAGAGTTTAAAGAATTGTAATTTATTACAAATATCTCCAAAGGGCAGTGAGTAACTCTTGGAGCTGTGGTGACAATTTCTCACCACCTCCTGCAGTGTCTGTGGGCTTCTGCCTGTTCAAACCCCATCCAACAAATGCCCCGAAGTTTTTCCATTCTGGATGAGGCACGAACTTGAGAGGAGCAGCTGGAAGAGCCCCTAGGAATGGACCCTCCGAGCTCTGGGGGCTCCAGACTCCTCCCCAGGCACAGGTCCCTGGTGTTGGGTAGAACACTGCTCTTGGAAAGCTCCTGCTCTCTGGAGCAGCCTTCTCTAACTTTCTGCCTAATTAACTCGGTCTGTCATTCCAGAACATCTTTCCATGGTTTATCACTCCCTGCCTCTCACTTCAGCACTGTTTAAAGCTCCTGCATTATTTACAGCAACCGCAATATTTGGAATGTGATTTGTGCAAAGGACAGTTTACAGAAAGTTGCACTGCACTGTGTACCATTCCTGCTCTCTGGGGAAGCAGATATTTAATTCCCAGAACAGTAAATCCCTTAATCTGAGCAAACCTAGGTACTGAGCTGGACACTGAAATGCAGTAAGTAGAAGATAACAATATTTTCACCTTTCTAGCTCTCATTAATAAGCCACTGTCCCCAGCACACAGTTCAAACCCTGCTATTCAGCACTGCAGGGGAGCTCCGGGTCAGGTGAAGCTGCTGGATTTCCAAAGCCCTGCGGTGCCCCAGGCTGTGCAGGAGGGACTGGCACTCACCAGCGCAGCGCGATCTTGATGGGGGTGGTGAGGCAGGAGGTGAAGAGGTCGGCAGGCAGGTCCGGGATCATGGGCAGCAGCTCGTTGGCCTCACACGCTGCCAGCTGGATGCAGTTCTTCATGGAGGGGGGCAGAGGCATCTGGGCAAGGGGGTGGTTGGGGTTAATGGCAGCCACCTGTGGAGAACAAGGGAATTCCCCAGCGGGGAGTCAGGGAAGGTGAGGAAATAACCCAGGAAGAGCTGCCAGTGTTCCCTGGAGCTCTGGGTTTGGAGCTCTTTGTGACTGTGGAAGCACCAGCCACAGCTTTAACTCATATCTAACTAACAGTACTCAACTGCTAACTCCAAAGTCACTCTAGAAATACCCTGTAGACCAAACCTCAGTCCATAAAGTAAAAATACCCTATAGACCAACATTCCTCTTTTCCAAACGCACAGGGATTCTCCTATTTAAGATTTTGACTATGAATATGATCTTTGAGACTAATAATTCAGGGAATAAAAACATAATCTTTCCAGCACCTTTCTGAGCCAGGTAAACAAAGTAAACTTCAGCCACCAAATTTTTTTTCCAACATTTTGCATTTTTTTTATTAGGGCAATATATGGAATCAGAAGATCAGAATCCCCCTGACAGATTAAGGGAACAGCAAACTCCTCTGATCTCCTTGCAGGGAGAAGGGGAACAATTATCCTGATCACTCTGGCAGCCCCTCTGGAGCACCCGTTCCAGCTTTGCTTCACTTTTCATGAATTTGTACAATTGGATAATTTATAATTTTCCAAATGAATTCCCCTCCACGCTCTCATGATGCCGTGAGCACTCTGCTCTCTCCATTACCAAGGCTTTGCTTTCAATTCCCCACGAGCAGGAACCTCCGTCAGGCACCAGGAGTTAATGAAATCTAAGGGCAGAATGAAAAGCTGACCCATAACCCTGGAAGTATTCTCATACCCGAATTAACTGGTAGTGTTAACCTGTGCTGCAAGAGCAGCGGTACTAAAGCAGCTGTCCCATGTAACCTCACATATTCCACAAGATGAAAAATCCCAGGGAAGATGGAATTTAATGTTTGTTGAAATAAAGACTGACATCATCACTTGTGCCCATCCCTCTCACTTGGCCAGACTTGCAGAGGTTTTCCTGCACAAGCTCCACCGGAGCAGTGGATCTGCCTCACGGCAGAGTCCCTGGGGCTGCTCCCTCCCAAAGCAGCCTCCAAGGCCTCCTGGAGCTCAGCATGAGCCAAGGGGAAAAGGAAATTGGTGAAGAAAGCAGGGAAAGGGAAGGTGAAGTGAGACCTGTTCAACCTGCTTGGGAACAGAATGAGAAACCAAAACCAAAATGCTGAAGAGAGCATCGTATAAACAAAGGATAAAGGCCCCAAAAATACCCCAGTGGAAGTCACAGGCTGATAGGGAAACTTGGAAAAGGATATTCAGACCACGTTTCTTTGACTTCAAAAGGCATCTATTACCAATTCTATTGATCCCTGTCTGGCAGTTTGATGTTCTTCCCAAGCCACAGACTTGGGAAGTTTCTTATTGCTAGAAAATGTGGAATTATTTTATGGAAAAGAAGGAATAATGAAATGATCTGCAGATCCCAGGCTACCAGACTGTCTTCTTCAGTACAATGGAATTTCCACATGTCAAAGAGTCCCCACTAAAGCATCTCCAGAAACCAGAATTCAGAAGGAAAGGAGTGGCAGGCAGGGACACTTAGCATCTGTTTGGAGGTTGTATTTGTGACAGCCACTTGCCTGATTAATTAATATTCCTTCCTTGAAGTTTTGGGGTTTCTAATCCAGTGTCTTAGAAGTGTGAGAAGTGAACCTTTACAAATGTCCTCTCCCTGTGAGCTGCAGGCAGCAGGGGGGAGGCTGCACAGAACATTCCAACTTCTTCCCTTCCACTTTGCATTTCAGACTTGCTTCAATAAATTTATTGCTAATTCCATTTGCAACCAAAGACAACTTTTCATTGGGAACACATTCCACACTCTGCAGGACTGGAACCACCAGGACAATCCCTCTGTGGATCAGGTTTTTGTTGTTTCACATTTTCTCATTCACTTCAACAGCACAAAACAGCCCCAGATACCAGAGTTTTGCAACCAAAATAATGATGTCCTGTTCACCTCAGCAGTCATCTCAGCAGAAAAGACCATTAAGGCCCAAATTGATTCTATTAACATTAACATTTAATTAGTGCTTGTATTAAAAATCATTCCAAGTTTAATGGGATAGCAAACTGAACCAGAAAGATCGGAGTGGCAAAGTTATTTGCAAATTAATTTACCTTCCAACATGGTTTTAAACACATTTTTCAGTGTATACAGCAAAGCAAGCTTAAACCTCATTTGTGTTCAGTAAGCCCCAGCAGAGCTGTGCAGACTGAGCTCTCACCTCCAGCTCCTGCTCTCTCTGTAGTGCAAATTGCTTGAAGGACTTGACAATCAGGCCGGCGTTGGAGCAGTCGTAGACGAAGATGGAAGGACTCCCCATCCAGGTCTGCAGGTCGTAGATGGACAGGGGGATGTACTGGGTGTAGTTCTGCCGGGAGAAAAGCACCACTCCTGTTACCGCGGGGCACAGAAGCACCAGAACCCGAACTGGGTGAGGTAATAAAACACACCCACAAAACGAAACCCCAAAATAAAACCTAGATTGAATTTATTAATGAATACAAATACAGTCAGTGTCTATCAATAATGAGGGCATGAACCCAAGTCAACACAAATGACAAGCAGATTTTACTGTGGCATTATTTGAAACACCCAACTCTAAAAAAAAAAAAGCCCAAAACTCTGCCAAGAGTTTTCAGTATCAGATATTTAGAGTTTTGATATATGCTAACAACTCCAAGCAGCATTTAATAGTCCAATTTTATCCCAAATTTCTGCAACACTGATAAAGGATGCAAAGCAGCTGTCTTTAATTTAACATCAAACATCTTAAACTGAAAACCCCATCAATAAATCAGGATGGATAATTAAGCCCCTGCAGCCCATCAGCGCTACCCCGCCTGAGCCTAACGAGATGCTTCATAATTTTATTACAGCTTTAGCTTCTGTGCAACTTTCCAAATTATCCATTAAAATTAAAACCAACAAAGCTGCCTTCAACAGAGTGAAGTACCCACAGTTCCTTTTCTGTAAATAGGAAGGATCTTGTTCCTTGTCTTCCATCTTAACGCCCCCAAATAACTGGAGGCAAGAGGATAAAAATCAGCCATTTAAAACCAGCTATGAGGAGCCAATCCTGAACTAAGTGAGCTGAAAATATAAACCACAGATCTCTGCCTGCAAAGAGTCACCACCAAATACCCAGTGGCTGCCAGCAAGATCCTTCTCAGCTGCAGGCAGAGGGCAACCTGGTGTTCCTCCAGTCCTGAGCTCGGCCCAAAATCCTCAGGAAAAGCTGTGATGTTCCTATTAACATCAGCAGGATGATGGATGGGATCGTAACTCTCATTTAAATTCAAGAGACTTAAAATAGCTGTAATAAAACCAGTAAACTTTTTACAAAAATCAAATTTTCAAGGACACGTATCAGCATCGATAAAGACAGGAGGGATCATAAACCATGTGTTACATAAGGTAGGGAGGGTAAGGCATTTCCAAACCCAGCTTTGCCCATATATAACAGTTTGGGTCGTTTCATTAAAATTAATAGGAAAAATTGTTGATAAAAGCCAAAGTTTTAGGGAGGTGGGTGCAGTTTAGGGAGCTGCAAATCACTGCAGGGTGGAATGAGGCACGAACAGCTCGTCCTCAGCACAGCCCTTTCTTAAGGTCACCACTCACGTGGAGCACATTCCAACCCCAGGAAGTTCCACATAAAAAACCTGCTCTGACACATCTCATCACTGACATTTTATGGGCAGGCATTGTTTTACCTTTGTATTTCTACTGCATCTTGCTCCAGCTAAGATTGGATTATAGCTCTGATTAATATTGTGGTATTTGCAACCAGAAGAACTTTATGTTCCAACTCTACCGGGGGGGTCACATAAAACATCACATTTGCTAATGATATGTAAATGAGGCGGTTTGAAGCAAGAAGGGGTGTTAAAGCAGAGCTCTGCAGCACACTTGCTCAGGGTGATGCTTTGATGCAGCTGCCACGCTGGGCTGGACGCACGGTTTGTTCCCTGGCTTGCGCTTGGAGGAGAAGTCCCTGCTCCAGCACCGCTCCCACCACCCCTCTGTGCCTCCTCAGGGACATGACACAAAGACAGCTCACCTGGAGACTGCTTGTGAGCACATTTCATCCCCAATTGTTTAGTGAACAACTCAGAGGTATTTAAAAAAAAAAGCAGACCTTCAGAATTTGCAGAGAAGCTCCTTAAAATGCCAGAATAAACATGTCTGAAGTTGGGGGATGTTGATTTTTTATCTTTTTGAAACCACATTGAGATTTTCTCTGGAAACAGTAACTTAACTAGAACATTGCTCCTTACTAATACAGCAGCACTCACAATAAATACATGAAAAATGTTATTGCAGCCTCAACATGTGGCAAAAGGCCAGAAAATGCCAAATGAACCAGTTCCCTGGGACTGTCTCGATTCTCTCTTGGTATGGCCACACTGGACAGTGAGTCAGGGCAGGAACCTACAGTAAATCAGGCACAATTCCGAGTTTCAACGTTCCCTTTCCATCTCTGTGCCAGTAATTTATCACTTCAGTGCACTGGAGAGAAGCCCCTTGTGCCCCACAGGGCAGGGACAGCCTGTGTGGCCACACAGCCTCAAGAATACAAAGGAAGCAAACTGGGAACCAAACACCTGTGAATATGTCCCAAACCTGGAAAAGTGATGGGAAAATGTGTTCAAACTGAGAGCTACGTATCGGGAAGGAATTCTTCCTGTGAGGGTGGGCAGGCCCTGGCACAGGGTGCCCAGAGCAGCTGTGGCTGCCCCTGGATCCCTGGCATGTCCAAGGCCAGGCTGGACATTGGGGCTTGGAGCAGCCTGGGACAGTGGGAGGTGTCCCTGCCATGGCAGGGGTGGCACTGGATGGGCTTTGAGGTCCCTCCAACCCAAAGCAGCCTGTGACTCCACAACTCCAAAACCCAGCTGTGCTCTACCAGAAGCCTTCAGTGCCGTGCTGAGCCGCAGACCCACCTTGTTGAAGACCCAGATCTCGCCGTTGACAGTGGGCCGGGGCACGCCGTGCCCGTTGTAGTGGAACAGCACGCGCTCCTCCTTGGCGTTGCGGCGCAGGGACGTGCACAGCTTCTTCACCTCGTCCACCGTGGGGTCCAGGCTCTGCTTGTACCTGGCCTGGGACACAGCACGGCACAGAGTCATTGCACACAGCCTGTCCCACGGGTGCTGGATGGAAACTGGCTGCTTTGGGAAAAGGGAACACCAAACGTCGACAGTGGGGCTGAACAGACAAAGCGTGTCTGTGGGACTGTCACACACACACCAACAGCACAGGTTGGAGGGAGTTCAGCACAGCTCCCAGCTCCCACCCAGCTCACTCACTTCTAAATTATTAATATTCAAAAAGCCTTAGGAAGGTGAAATCTGTTTAAACATTAGCCAGCCTCAAAAGTAACCCCTCATTTAATCCTCCAATTCAGACCTCTACACCTCCAACTGAACAAATTCCCTCTTTTGAAGAGAGAAAATTGTATAGATCGACACCATTCTCGAGACAAAAGGACACAAAAGGCCCAGGCATTGGACATTCACACAGTTGGGTACAAAGGGGGGAAAGTGATGGAGAACCCTTGGAAACTGCACATTGCCTTGGGAAAAACTGCTGCATTCCCCCAGCTGTGGCTGTGGACACCACGTTACCCTTCCCACGAGCACCGAACTCAGAGCACATTGGAGGATGGAGGAAAAATCAAACTGGCAAAAGCCCTGATGATTCAAACCCATTTTAACTTGGCTGAGTTCAAGACACCCAGGTAGGAGCTGGTTTGTCACGCTCAAAAGTGCATTTTTTTGAAGTAAGGCCAAATAATAACAGAAAGTCTTTCAACTGCCCTTTGAAAGACAAAAGCCTGGTTCTTTCTCTCTTCTCCAGAGCTGCAGAAACTGAAACCCCAGAATCACAATAAAAACCTCCAATGTGATGTACTGAAACAAAGACCCAAGTTTAAGAGCAGGACAAACACACCTCTACAAAACCTGCCATTGGGAGCCTGTTTACAAACCAAACCAGGGCCAAAGTTTGGGATTTTTAGGTTTTTCTCTATGGCAGCCAAAGATAAAAAAGTCTTAAAATGTCACAGTAAAAGAGGATGAAGGACTTATATTGTTTATCTGAGAAGCCTGAAGAGCAGATACAGTGCTGCTCAATTAACAATCAGAGTCTCCAGCCAGCAGGAGAGGGAACAATGAACGGCAGCATTTAGTGATGGCAGCACCCAAGAAAAGCAAGCAAAAGGAGGAAAAATATGAAGCAAGAAGCGGTGATGTGACACCCTCATCCTTTCTGGGAACCTCAGCACTCAGGAAAGCCAAGAGGCTGCATTAATCTTCCCACAGATCCCCCACCTCCTCCTCTCTCCACTCAGGGTAGTGATGAAGACACTGATTTGCAAAAATGTGCCCCTTAAATCCCAGCCTGGCTGCTGGCAGCCTCACCAGTCACCCAAACCGGAGTGCTGGGGAATTTCAGCTTTTTTCCACGGGAGAACAGGCTCATTCCATCCCTCCTCACGTCCCTGGAGCATCAATATTAAACACAGCTTGCAGTTAATGGAGGTGGATTCAGACTCTAAAACTAAAGTCTGTAGATCTCAATTTCCAAACTGCAAACAGATCATTTGGGCCTGGAGAAACACGAGGACAAGGAGCATGGAAAGGAGGGGAGGGAGCCTGTGAATAAAGCACAGTCTGAGTCCTCCTGCCAGCTCAGGACTCAGGTGGGTTTTAGGTATGACAAGAACCAGGTATGTGAGTAACACCTCAGCCCAGGTGCTGCTTTTTTGGTCTTTTTCTTTCCTCCCATCATTATTCCTTTACCTTCCCTGTCAAGGTGCTGATTCCTTCCCCTCCAGTTCCCAGCAGCAGCTTTCCAGCACTAATGAGTGCAAAAGGTAACAGAGCCCAACCAAAACCCGACAGCTCTGTGGGGCTTAACCTCAGCAGCTCCCGTTGTACCACACACACCCCCCCACACTTTGGGCTGTTTTCCCCCGTTTTTATGAGCCATTGCCCAGCTCCCGAGCGCTGCTGGCCCTGACCACCACGCTGCCCTCCCTGCCTTCCATCAGGTGCTGGTGGCAGGTATTTCCTGCCGTTTGGCAAGGAGCCTGTGCCTCCTGCTGCAATTACAGACAGGACACTCCAGCCTTCAGCTGGGTGATGCATCGGGAGCAGCAGAGCTGTCACAGCCCGGCCGGAGCGCCCTGACGGGCAGGCAGGGAGGTGCTGACAGGGATGGCAGCTGCCCTTCCGTGGGAATGTGATTTCCTGATCACCTCCTGTCTCACTGAACAGCTCCTGTCAAACACAATAACGTGGTGGCCTCATCCAGGACATTCTCATTATTCTGCTCACACAGGCAAAGTTAAAAGTTTTGCTTGTTTATTGCCACACTTCTGTGGAACACTCACTGGTTTATCCAAGCTTGTCACTTGTGACAGTTAGGATGTTCATTTTTAAGACATTTCACCGTTCAGTGTTGAAACTGCAGGACTGATAAAACACTATATTGATAAATTTGTGTGAGTTTCAGTAGAAAGAAGTTCTGACACCCAAACCAGGAAAAGAAACCAGTTTGGGGGTGGCACAAAGTGCTTTTATGTGGACATTACCCCTGTTTAATGCTGAAATGGGAAGTGAGATGGTGCCACTCCGAAGCCGTGGTGCTGATCATCCCCTGATGTCCCCACACAGAACGACCTCCCAAATTACTGTCCATTTGTTTCACAAGGGATTTACTTCTTTCAAAGGAAAAATGAACCACCCAGGCGTTCCCTGCTTAGCAGGGCACAGCAGTGACCTCTCCAACACGAGTCTGTCCAGAGGGGAAAAAACCCGTTCAGTGGATTCATCAGCTCCTACCCCACTGGAACATCAGGATGCACTGGCTGCAGAAATTCCCACAGTCCTTGGATTTTGAGCTTAAATTAACGGCTCTGCTTTGGAAACTTCACCTAATTACAGGTTTTCCTTTAATTTTTAATGGGGCCAAGACACACGTCCAACCCTGAGGAGGAGCCCCAGGCAGAGGCCCCTCTCCTGAGGAGCCGGGGCTGCAGCAGCTCCGTGGCTGTGCCAAAGGGCTTTGCTGTCACCTGAGACACCAGAACTGGCTTGTTATCACCTCCCAAACTCAGCTCTGCTCACCCTGCCAGCTGCTGAGTCCAGGAAACTCAGCTCAGGACCAGGTCCCGTGAAAAGGAAGGAATGCAGAGTGCCAGAGGTGACAGTGTGAGAACAGGGGACTGAAGTTGCTGATGTTGCTCAACTCTCAGTGGCAATGGAAAGTTCTGGAAGCCAGGCCAGGCTCCCATCGACACTGGCACGGCCCAGCCCAGCAGGCAAGAGGCTCTTTCGTCAGGGAGATGGATTTCTTCCCCTTGAGACAATATGAGGATAAACCTATTTTCTCATCAAAGCTATAAAACTCCAGTCTTCCTCTTTCATTTTCCTGCAGCCCAAGACCTGAGTCTTTGTTCCAGAAAGACTCCACAAGACTCAGACCACAGCGTGTGTGTGATTCCACGCCAAAACCCCAACCCCCGGCGCAGCAGATACAAAGTGTATGAAAAATGTATGACAAATGTCTCTGCTGGCATCCAGAGCCTGTGCTCTTCACAAGGTATAACATCATCCTCTTCTCATTCAGCAGAACAAATCCTGAAGTCACTCCCCTTTTATCCCTAAGATACCTTACTGAATGTGTTCCAAATTTATCCACAGAAGAAACTACTCCAACATTCAGTATTTTATACTGAAACTGCCTTTTACACCTCCTTGCAGAAGAAGGATGCTCCTACCCAGAATCTATAATGAGATATAAAAGCTTTATTTGGCTGAAGATAGGGTTTTTTTAAACAGCTTCTGGGTGACAAAGAATCCCAAATGCAAATGGCACACACAAGGCACTGCATGTGGTGAGATTCTGTGGTGGGTACAATAAATAAAATAGAGTCACTACAGCTGCAGTGCTTGAGGTCCAAATGCTCCCTCTTGAACTGCCCAGAGCAGCTGGGGCTGCCCCATCCCTGGAAGTGTCCAAGGCCAGGTTGGAGCACTCTGGTTCACTGGAAAGGGCTGGGACTGGATGGTCTGTAAGGTCCCCTCCAACCCAAACCATTCCATGATTTCATACCTGCAGGACATGGACAATCCACTGGACTGGAAGGTTTCCTGTCCTGCAGAACCTCGGAAAGCAGGGCAGGGCAGGATTTCCTGGAGGAACCCAGTCCCACCCCAGTGATCCCAATGCAGAATCCATCACCTCCACATCCTGGGCCGTCCAGCCCGTGGCAAAGCCTCCCCACGGTGGATCCCAAATGCTGAGAGGCAGCGAGTGCTGCTCTGCCCTCATCCTTAGCAACACTTTATCCTCACACAGCCAAATCCCAAGGACCATTCCAGGGTGCGGCTGCCACTTGGAGCAGATTTGAATCCCGGTTTCCAAATGCAGAGAAGACGCTAAACCTGTGACGCTGCCATGCACGCAGCCAGCCTACTTCACATGATTTAATTAAAAGGAATCAAAGCAAGCTAATTATTCCAAGAGAGGGGTTTTTGGAACAATGCCCAAATTGGAAAAACTGAAATACAAAGAAGCCTGACAAAGAAGTAAGTGGTTAAAACCCAAGAGGAATGCCACCAGCAGCTTCCAGGGCCAAGGGTGGGCAGGTTCCACACCACCTCTCCTGGCTGTGTGTCTGGAGCCCAGCACACAAACCCATCCCTGCTGCTCAGGGCTCCAGCTCGCTGCTCACCATCCCTGGTGCTCCACATGCCACACCAATGCCATGGATAAAACCACCCCAGACAGAGATGTTTCTCAGATGCTTGGAACACTAAAAATCCTGGATTAAGTTTTCCTTTAAGAGAAGAGCATAAAATTGAATTAATTCATATTCCACTTTTCCGGAGGCAGCTGCCAGTTTGATGCAACGTGTTCCTGAGAGTGTCTGGAACAAACGGGGGCTCAGACACATAAAACAGGCACATGTATGTCAAAGATTCACAGCCAGGGTGAACATGTGGTGCCACACAGCAAAGCAACACCACTGTATTTTACTTTTTAAATCTCCTGAACACACTGGAGCATCTAAACAACAAACAGGAACACGGCCAAAAAAAAAAAAAGGAAAATCGAGAATAGGATCAGACAATTTCAGCAAGCTGAGAAGCCCAGAGCTGGTGCAGCCATCCCCAACCCCTGTGGGTGACACAGAGCGAGACCCCCCCCCCAGTTCCCACAGCCCCATCCCATCTCCGGGAACCAAAAAGTATAAACTAAATTAAGTATTGAATTACTGAACATCACCTGTAGATGTTAAATCCCTTTGAAACCACCTGGGTACCAGGAAAGGGGAAAGCAGGAAGAATGACATCAGTGTTTAAAGGAATCCAGAGGAAATCCAGGATGAGCTCTGTGCTGGGCATGTTGGTGGACTAATAATACACAAACAGAACCATGAACATCCACTTTGGGGAAGAGCCCATTCAGCATCTCTAATGAGAAGCCAGACTTCTCAAATCAAACCCTTATCTTGTAGAGTTTTCTAAAGAAATCAAAGAGCACGGAGATGAGAGGAAGTATCTTTTTGATATAAGCCCATTTGGATTCCCAGAGGATATTCAGCAAGATCTCAACACAGATTTGGAGGAAAGCCCATATACAAAGACTTGCTGATAAAACAGGCAGGTGGGGGAGAATCCCTAATTTTGTCCATGGAGGGAAGTCTCTGGGAAGCTCCAAGAGGATCTGTTATGCAGCCTGGCTCATCCAGCACATCAACAAACACTCCTGACAGGGAGGGGCAGGAACACTCTGCCTGCTGCTGGCAGAGGCGATCCAGAGGCACTGCAGGCAGACCTTGCCACGGGCAGGGCTCAGCAGAGCTCTGGAAGAGGATTTTCACCACCAGTTGTTTTATACTCACTGATTTCTTTTCCATAACTCCATTACTACAGACTTCTCCCAGTGTTCTGTCTCCATGTGATGCCAGGCTGGCCTGTTTCCAGGCCTGCTGAGGGGGAAGCTGTTCTAGTGAAAAACTACAGACTTCACTCACAAACAAAAATACTTTGTTCTTTGGTTCATCCAAAACGGTGATTAATAACCCAACCCTGCAATTCACTGTGATTTCATTTTAATACTGACTAAACCACAGCTCTTTTCTTGCATCAAAGGAAGATTTAGGATCCTGCATTTACACTGGCTTTGGAGACACATCAAAGGACAGACAGATTTAGAACTGCACATGAACATTTTTGGGTTTGCACAATTCCACAATAAACATCCCCCCCTCCAGGACACAGCAGTGCCAGGACAGGGCTGTCCCCCCCAGGACACAGCGGTGCCAGGACAGGGCTGTCCCCTCCAGGACAGAGCAGTGCCAGGACAGGGCTGTCCCCCTCCCTAGGACACAGCAGTGCCAGGACAGGGCTGTCCCACCCAGGACACAGCAGTGCCAGGACAGGGCTGTCCCTCCCCAGGACAC
>NW_024581084.1:2429194-2530874 GCF_017639235.1 Corvus kubaryi
CTGTCCCTCCCCAGGACACAGCAGTGCCAGGACAGGGCTGTCCCTCCAGGACTGAGCAGTGCCAGGACAGGATCCCTCCCCAGGACACAGCGGTGCCAGGACAGGGCTGTCCCCCCCCCCAGGACACAGCGGTGCCAGGACAGGGCTGTCCCCCCCTCAGGGAGCAGAGACACAAGGTGCAGCACGAGCCTGCTGTGTGATAAGCCCAGAGATAACTGAGCACTGCAAGAAGTGACTGCAGTTCATCCCCACTGTCCATCAATCACAAACCCAATCACCTCAAGCCCAAGCTGATATGGCTACAATAACTCTCAGGTTGGACACATCATTCAAATACAAATTATTCTGAACCATATCCACAGACTCCAAGCTTCTTAATTTCATATTAAAAAAACCCCACCACCTCCTTTTAGGTGTTTTAATTTTAAGCTGCGGGCACATGAAATTACACTGATGCAAATTCATGAGGATTAGGCCAAGATAATAAAAACTGCATATTTAAGTACAAGGGAGTGTGCTGGAAATCCCAAATTGACGTTGCAGGCAGCAGCTTAACCTGGTTAACACAGGCCAGGAGAAAACATTACTGATAAAATTATTAGTCATGGCTAACTTGAAAAATATTAATTACAGTGAAGACAAACTATAACTTAGAGATGCTTTAATTTAAATACTAAACTAGGCCAAAGGGAGACTCTTGACAGTCCGAGGCAAGTCCTCTGCAGGTATTTGGGTGCATTTCAAACCCCTCTCCATCTCCCCTGTGCTAATTCCCTCTGGAGCAGCCCAAGGCTCCTGGGCCAGCTGATGCCAGGACAGGATGGTGGCTGGAGCCAGCTCTGAGCATGGCACATCCCCTCCCCTGCCTGGAGCCAGCAGAGTGGGGACTTTACCTTTCCTCTGCAGAGTCTCTGACCTTGCTTTCAAGTCCAATGTGAAATGAATTCCAAAGTACCTAATCCTCACTGTGCAGACTCAGGATCCAATAACACTTCCAAAAAAACGCCTTTGAGCAGTTTGTTCATGAGAACTGATGTTGACAGGGAAGACAAAAATCAGGACAACCAACCTTGAGTTGCTGCTACAATACATCCACGAGACAGGTGTGTTCCTCAGCAGTTACAAGCTGCTTCACACTGCAGGTTTGTGCCTAAGTTCACAGAAATTCCACCCACCAGCCTCCCCTGTTTGGTACAAATCCTTCCCTCTCTGCTCAAATAACCATTCTGAGAGGGCTGTGTAAATAATTGCTTACTTTTAAACAAAGGGAATTGTAAAAGAACTCAAATCTGCTTCTCATATGGCAGATCTGCACCCTCAGCCTGGTGACAGCTCCATGGGTCACATCACAAGGTGCCCTGACAGGATTTTAAGTACACCCCAGGTCACATCTTTCAAACCTGCTTAATCAAACAAGGTAACTCCTAAGCATCAGTGTCAGTTTAGTTCCATTCCTTCTCTAGAACCTCAGTTTTAAGAGCTCTTTGAAGTTTCAGGCTGTGCATCTTCTTGTTTCTTAAATATAAACTTGGATATTACTGGGAGCCCAGTTGAGGCTGCAGGACCACAAACTGGTGAATTCTCAGACTGGGTGTTTTTATACCCTGGCCCGAGTGCATTGTGCTCCAGGGAGGAGCTGCAAGGCTGGGGCCCTGCAGGGCAAGAACTTCATCTTCTCAATACTAAATAATTGCTTCGTAATTTCAGTTCTCCTCTGATTGCAAAGTAATTGCTTAATGAAGCAATTTTCTGATTAGAAACACCTTAACGAGTCAGGAGAAGGAAAACCAATCATTCCGAGGTTTATGCTTTGCTAACCTCCACAGGAAAGGAGTTAAAACCAAAGCATCTCGGGCTTTTCTCGCTCTGCCTTAGAGGGGAGCAGGAATATAAATAAAATAATCGTTTCCTCTGTTAATCTCCAAGTTTTGCACAAAACTGCTGGTGTCTGTTAGCAAGAAGCTCCCAATGCAGCATCCTTTGCATGTCCCAGTCTCCAACCACTGAATCCCCTCCAGTGGATCCAGGTGCTATTTAGTGGATACAGAGCAGGATGCTGCCAATGGATCTGCAGGAGGCTCCTCCCTGTCCCCCATGCCAGGGATTCACCACTCCCCACCCAACACAAAGACAAGGTGTTTTTAAATAGGTCACCCAGAGCTGGGTGGTAATTACAGAATCATGTTAATCAGCTTTGCCAGGCAGAGCTGCTTTTCTCTTCAAGAGCCTTTTCATATCAGCTCTTTCTTCCCATCTGTCTTGGGGTGACCTTATGATGTGTATCCCATATCACTGCCTATGCCCAGAAATTAATTTTTGTGCCTTTCTATGCCTCTAAACTGAGCCTGAGAGGGGGAAGGAAAAAACCGAGCAAAACTTTCTCAAAGCAGTTTGCAGCTTGTTCAAGGTCACATAAAGATAGCAGGTTTTTTTTTCCCCAGCTGCAGCAGGGGAGCGAGGAAGCACCCGGCTTGCTGCTTTCCAGTCAGCTTTTGGCCAGTTGTTTCAGTTTCTTGTTCTCCGGAGAGAGAGACTGAGAGTTGGACTTTGCTTTTCCTTCTCTGGAATTCCGGATTTTCTCCCTTTTCTACTGGACTGCTTGACTGCTGTAACATCAGAGCACATCGGGAGGACTTTCCACCGGGCACAGAGGGCCTGGCCCCGAGCCAAGCCCCAGCTCCGAGGAGACCAAAGGGAAGACTTTAGCAGTTTCCCAGGTTTTTCCTCTACAGCGAAAGATCTTACCATTTAGCATTATTTTCCTTTCCCGTGTGTTTGTTAAATAAATAGTTTTATCTTCTTCACTTTCCTTCGAGGAAAATTTATTTTTTCCCGAACCTGGTGGGGGAAGGGTGGTTGTGCCTTCTCTCAGAGGATATTTTTCTAAATTTGGCCAAACCAGAACACCATCTCAGACAAGCCGACATCAATGGTCACAGAAAAATACCCTCAAAAACACAAATCTTGCTCCCTGCCAATTCTGGCCCCATTTTGATGACAAAGCACAAACCAAAACAGACATGAAGTATAAAACATGTGAAATGATGTTACTGTCAGAAGTGTGGCGAGGAAGTGTGGAAGGCAAGGCTCTGAACACAGGAGTTCAAAATTAGCAGGAGTTCAGATGCTGGGTGATCTCCTTCACTCGAGCACATCCTGCCCACAGAGCTCCTGGCTTGCAGCAGGATGCCAAGACCCACAGCATTTTCCCACTAAACTGACTTTGCAAGTTTGCTGACTTAGTTCCAGAATGCCAGACCCTGCTATCTGCAGTGCATGAACAGCTCAGTTCACAGAACAGCTTAATGCCACTTCCTGGTCTCTGCAGCTTCTGAACACGCTTCCACACAGCAGTTCACGCCTGCAACTATTTTTTTCCTTTTTGTGACTCATTTTTCCAGGAGAATCTCCGAGAAATCAGTATTAAGTACACTACTGCTGCAATATCACAGTTTCCACTTTCAGTGGTGCGTTAAAGATTTCTCAGGGTTTTTCTTCTCACTATCAAAAGCATTAAAACAGGAGTTGTACGCAGAGCTGCAGCGGGGTACACAGCCGATTCCCAAATCCTCCCTTATCCCTGCTCGAGGAGCCCTTCCATGCCCAGCTGCTCCCAGTGCAGGCAGGCACAGCAGCAGGGTGCTGCTGCAGCTCCGGCTGCAGCGCTCCAGGGATCCCGGCTGCGGCCCAGGAGCTCAGGACCGGCCGCTCCCCGTGCTCGCTCCCGGCAGCAGCAGCAGCACCAAGGAGGTGCCCCAGCTCAGGGGCTTCAGCACAGAAGAGCAGCTGCACTGCAAAGCGTCCTTGGGGCTGCTCTGAACCCAGCCCTGGGCTCGTGCTCTCCCCAGCCAGGCCATGGGTGACGGAGGGCTGGGATGCAGATCACCTGGAGAGCCACCAAAGGGAAAGCTACAACCACTGACCTCATTTTCTCCATATTCCCAAGGCATTAAAAAGTGGGTTTCATCCTTCACCACAGCTGAAATCTGTGCGATTCTGGCCAAATGACCGGTGCCCCCAGAGGGTATTTAGTGAAACAGCCCCTGGCTGACAGTGACACTCTGACCACGACAGCTTTTCAGACAGAAGAACAGGAATAACTGAGTTTCACAATTAGACTTGTTGACTGCACTTTTCTTTTTTTCCCCTGAAAAAAACCCTGCTGGTTTATGCTGAAGACAGTTGATCTTTAACAAGACAGCAAAGGATTGATACAGCAGAATTTTGCAGAACCTGAAATAGCTGCCAAATTCAAGAGGCTGTTGGGAAATGAAAACCAACAAACATAGTCCTCTACGGAAAACCTGGTTTTGTTAAACAAGGTCACACTGTCTTTTTGTTGTTTTTTTTCTTCTTATTCATTTTTTCTTACATGTTCCTCCATCTGCAGCTATCTCCTACTGGAGACCAAGTACCAGTTTTCCCATGTTCCCCTTTGGAATTCTACAGTATTTCTTCTGCAGGAGCCATTAGTATTTGCTGTTGTTTCAAAAGAAAAACCCTACAGAAATAAAGGAAAAGTATGACTCACTGAGAGACCAATAATTAGGTCATGTGTTCAATTAGTTTTCATGCTTAAGTAGTTACTCTTTAGGAAATGCTCCCCCTTTGATGTGCAGCAGCAACTTCCCAATTAATTAGGCAGAAAAAAGCAATGAAGGAATGAAACCTCAGACACCGAATCAAAGCCCAGAGATCTCTAATGAGGGGAACAACAGCATCAACAACCGACAACATGCACTAAAAGGTAGAGGCTTTCAGTGATCCATTTCAAGTATCTTGGCTGTACTTCCTTTGAAATTAGGAGAAAACTGTTGGGAAGCAGACTAGAAGAGAGGGAGAAGCAGCCTGTTTGATCAGAAAATCACTGTTTCCTTGAAGGCCCGCTACAAAAGAGGTAATCTATCCATATTGTAGGAGATGTCTCCTCAGAGACCGTCACTCACTGGTGCAGGCAAGAGGCATCACACAACGGGTGAGACTGGATCAGAGAGAAATGGGAAACCCCTTTCTTCAAAACCTGCACAAGGAACAGAAGCAGAACTACCGTGTGCCCATGCCACCCTCAGCAGGGATGCTCCAGCTGCAGGCATTCCCAAACACCAGTACTTGCTTTCAAGCCACCCTTCCCAAAGGCTTTCTAAAAGTTTATTTAATCTTGTCTTCTAGATTTCCCCAGTCCTTTCCCCATCCAGGATTTTCATCCCATTCACAGCTCACAGTTCTCCTTCACCCCAGGGATGCCTGCTCAGGTATAATCCATTCAGCTATAATGAAATCAACTCATTCCAGGAGAGAATTAAAACAGCCCAAATGACTCTCTTAGCAAAAAAGGAGGAAATTGAGAGAAGAAAAAGGGAGGAAAAATTGTAGCACTTGAATTTAAAAATCAATACTGTAATTGACTTTGTTTTATTCAGGCAAGTGGGTGTAAGGAGGAAGATTCTTTGGGATGTGATGTCTCAAGCCCTTGGCCTCGCTGGTGTTGGTTGTTGCACAGAGGGTGCAGGAGCCCTGGAGCTCCTGGTCTGGAAGGGCAGGAGGGGAGTGGTGATGGTAAATCACTGCCTTGCCCAGAGTCAGTCCTACAGAGGCACAAACCTCTCACACTCCATTAAGCTTCTTCTCAGAGGACGCAAAAAACCCCAAATTCCACAGAAGAAGGAAGGCCTCTGTACAAAAGAACCCAGTGAAACAGCTCAGCAGGACCTCAGAACAGCTGGGAGCCACGGAGGAGCTGTGTGTCTGCATCCTTCCCACCTCTCCTAGGAATGGTTATGAACTGCGGGTTTTGGCCTTCCTGGCAGGACTGGGAAAGTTCATCAGTGAATAAAGGACAGGACTGCAAAGAGCACCTGGTGCAGGAGTGCCACAGGGATCTGTGCACCAGGAAAATGCCAACAGAAGCAGCAAAATGGGAAGCAAAGGAGGAAAAACTCCTGTGGGTGTTCTGGTCAGTTTAAAGGGAGAACCTGGTCAAAAGCCAGAGCTAACAAAGAGGAAAAAAATCTGTAATTTCATATATATTTAACAAGCATATACTCCAGACTACTTCATACCAGGTCCTGAGTTATGTAAACTCTGCCTCACCCAAGCCAAGCCTTTGGCTCCGCAGCCCCTTCTCCACGGCACAGCCACAGGGATGGAGGCACAGGGCAGGGCTGGGAGGGCTGGGCACGAGATGGCCATCAGGAGAACCAGGGGGAACAAAACCTGGCACCCTTCTAAGAAGGCAGGCAGCAATTCCATTCCGAGCTCATCCCACAGGTTCTGGACAGGGATCAGTGCACACGGGGTGCTTCCACACACAGCGCTGGGGCTCAGCTCTGACAATTCCAGCCTGGAGGGTGCAGAGAACTCACTCCTTCCAAGTAGTCCCTGAGCAGCAGAACACCTTCATCCTCCCCACGCAGCTCTGCAGGGCTGCAGCACAGGGCCCAGGGCCCAGCTCCACTGATAAACCGGGACTTGCAGAGCAGTAACTCCTGCTCATAAAAACCCCCACGAGCTCCTGCATCTCCATAAACCATCCCACTGCAGCAGCACTCGGAGTTTGCAGTTCATTAGTCCTGTTTTCAAAGGCTCTTGACTCTTAAGCTAAGGCAAGTCCCTGCCTTTGCAATGGCACAATCTGCAGGGCTGCCAAGAAACAGAATTTACACCCCAACAACGGGGAAGTATTTGCTGCTCCCTGCCAGCACAGCAAAGCCGTGCTCTGGCTGGGCACCTGCTACAGGGCTGCACCTCACACAGGCAGGGTTCTGCAGGGGGTACTGAATGGGGGTCAGCAGCAGAGAAATCCCATTTCAATATGATCAATTCCTTATCTAAATATTTTAAATACAGAGCATGCGAGCAGCCTCCAACAGGAACTCCAAGTATTTTATTCTGGGCAATTCCGTCTCAGCCAAAGGCTCCCCGTTCCCAGTGCTCCCCGGTGATCCAGGCCCTGCCACCAGCCAGCCCAGTTCCACTCAGCTCCTCCAGCCATTTCCAACCTGCCACCCACAGATTCCCAGACCAGAGGAGCAGTCCCAGGGCAGGTTTTCCCCTCCAGTCAGGCATTACCGGGTCCTGGGCTCTTCACTTTCACTCCCTTTTCTCCTTCCCTTCTCAGCTGCTTAAGCAGCCCCTCTGATCCCTGTAATTGAGTCTCTTTCCTGATTACCCTGAGGTTTAACCCCTTCCCTGACCAGTGAAACTCAAGCCCCAAACCCAAGGGAGTGTTAGTGTAGAGCTGTCTTGGTTTTCCTTCCACTTTTTCACCAGCATCTCAATTATCTCCGCAGTGAATTGCAAGAACTCTTTACTCCTTCAGAGAACTCTTTATCAAGACAGATGGAGCCCACAGCTCTGTCATCTCCTACCCTCTCCCCCAGTACGATCTTCATTTGAGAACTGTATGAAATGACTGAATATTGCTTAACTGCAGGATTTTGCAGAGGAAACAACAGCTGAAGTGGTTTTTACTCCCGCAGCACACAAATTTATGTAGCTACACGACAATAAAGCAAAGTCTTAAATTTAATCAGAACAAATACTTCAAGCAGTGGCAAGCTGATAAATTATTTAGAAAGGGGCTCAATAAGACCTGGAAGGAAATATCCATCAGCTGTGCAGCCTGGGAGCTTCCAGAAACAAGGAATTTTCATGCTTTACCCCTTTTACAGTTTTCTTTCAGCTAAGGTGTTTGTATGGAGCAAAAAAGGGGATGTTTGATCAGAAGCAGCCAAGGGCTGGCTGGCAGCAATGCTCAGGACTGGTCACACAGGGGTCATCACTGCCACCACCCACTGCCAGCAATTAGCACCACTTGTGATTTCCCAAGGAGGTACCGATGAGGGGCAGCTCCTGTGGAAGGAACTGACAGCCAGGGAATATCGGCTATTTCAGAAGATTTTCATGATTTGCTCTTTTTTCAGACTGCCTGGTTTTCCCCAAATTGTCTTCCTTCCATCCACTCCTCAACCATTCCAAGCCCCCAAGAAACAGACAAAACTGGATGTATCAGTATTTATATGAAAGCTCTAGGAAATTCAATAACATTCCTATTGTTCTACTGCAGACAGCACACCAACTTCTCTTTATTACTGCAGAAAGCTCCAGAGCCCTGTGGAGTGCAATAAACCACGACGCGTTTGCCTTTGCAATGTGTCAGGGGCTGTGGTTTCCTGCAGGAACCAGGGAATCATCCCAGCTCTGGGATTGCCTCCACCAGGCCCATGCAGAGAACCTGCTGCTCCTGACCTGTCCCCCCTTCCCCAGTACCAGGGACTGATACAGAGCACAGGAAAGGGCTTGTTTTCACCTTTGCTCCAGGATGCTTTTACTCTCCTGTTTGATTTCAGGCACTTTTTGAATTTTCTGCTAAATTCTTGGGCTGTCGAGATTTAAAAGTTGTCAATGTGCCATGAGGAAAAACGCAGAAGGAAATCCTCTTGTCTTAGCTGTACACTAGTACCTGCCATAAATGCTCCAAGACATAAATACGCTTAGAAACACTTCAGAAAAAAGCCAACCAGGAGCCTGAAGCTCAGAGGAGCAAAGGCTCCGGCAGTGGAGCAGTGACTGCCCAGGTTCCACAGCAGGGAAGCCCCAGGAACAGCCAAACACTCACCCTGGGCTGCCAGTTCTCGTACTGCTTCTGCAGGTTGGCCCCGATGGTCTCCAGAGCTTTCTGAGGCCCCATGGACAGAGGATCTGGGAACAGAACACACAGGAGCATTTCTCACCCCAGCTGCATCACTCAGGTCACTGAGGGATATTTTCGTGCAGGTTCCTTTCATTATCAACTTCAAACCCATAAACACCTTGCTCCTCATGGAATTTACTCGGGGGCAACGCCCAAAAATTCTCCCCAAATTCTTCAGTCCAACAGAAATCCCGTTCCATTACAGACTGTCAAATGTGGAAGATTTCTCTCACTGAGCTGCTAAACACAATTTTGTTTTGAAAGACAGTAGAGGCATTACATTTGTTTCTTTTAATAATGAAATCAGGTTTCTATTGTAAATAATGGCAAGAACTCAAATTGGTTAAATATTTGATGACAAACATTTTCTGTTGAGGAATGCAAAATCCTGCTCCATTTGCTTCCCCTGCTTCAGAGACTGTGTGCCATTTGTAATATTTAAGAAGTTAATTTCATTGCTAGATAATTACCACAATCCATACATAGCAGTACAATTCCAGCCCATGTGCTTTATTCAAACACCATGGACATATAATTAAACAATTAACAAGTTTTTTTTAAAAAAACCCTACAAGCTAATATTTTGCTATTTAATATCAATTATTTCAAAAGCACTAAACCAGATCGATGAAGGGGTTTTTTTTCCAATTTTTGCAAATATACTTTTGTTAGAAACAAAATGTAATAAAGTAGGATGAAAGCAGGATTTTGAGAGTTATTTTTCCTTAAGGAGTAAGAGCACGTGGAGGGTGCAGCATGACCTGCACAGGGCTCTGCTCAGTGGTCATTTGTCACCAGGGGTGACCAGCTGTGAGCCCAGCTCAGGTGTGAACAGCAGCAACTGCACCCCAGAGAGCTCCCCAGACCCTGCACATGTGGCACAGACATTACTGCACCCCCTACTCCCTGCTCCGGAGACTGATGGGAGGAAAAACATCAGATATTTCCCCAATTACCTTTTTCAGAAATTTCAAGTTGTCTGGAAGTGGAAGGAGCACTTGTGTACACAAACACACTGAAAATTTAATTACAAAACTGCATTCAAAATTCTCTTTGCTAATGATAGGCACTAATGACTTTATTTAAATGACTCTGCAATGCTGCTCAGCTCGTGTACCAATGAGACATCAGGGCTGTTCTCTGCACTGCTCTCAGGTACCTGTTTGTGCCTGCTCAGGGCTTTCAGCTGCTTTAAAGTCATCAGCGTTTCTGGGTTAAAAACCTGAGATGCTCTGATTCACAAAGCAGGTAAGGAAAGGTTAGAAAATCTTCAGAAAGTTTTTTAAGAAATGCTGTTTGTGCAGTGATTAATTTGCTCCTGGGGCCTGTCTAAGCCCCAAGCTGAGGATTACAGTGCCCGGCGTGGGACGTGCTGCAGGCTGAACATTCCCAATTCCTAGATAAAAAACAAATCTCTCTGAGAAAGCTTCTGCGTACAAGATAGTTCCTTCTAATATTATTTCAGATTTGTCTCATCTTGATAATTAGACTTTTTTCTCCAAAACCAAGGGAACTTTTAATTTCTTCACAAAAAAAAACCCTAGGAATTTAGTGCAATGCTGCATGGAAGTAGCAAATCCAGGTGTTGGAACTGCTGGCAAGACATCCTTGGGAATAATTCCAGGTCTTCTGAATGATTCCAGTTAAAACAGCCCTGGAGCAGCTACCTCAAAACACAGCAAGGTGTTTCACAAACATCACTGCTCTGCTGGGTGAGGCAGAGAAGGGGGATTGAAAGCTTTGCAGAGCCCAGCACTCTGAAGGTGTCTCTGCTCAGAGATTTCCTCAGATATTCATAAATCTAAAATAATTACAGGAAAGCAAAGCAGCTCATTAACAGCTGCTTTTCTCCATGGTATCTCATTTCAGAACACAGCAGGTGAGGGGACCCATGGCAGCTGTCAGAGCTGGACTCTTCATTAACCCAGATAACAATCAGATCCCAGGTTTCCTCCTGCTCAGCCCAGTTTCAAGCCCTGGGAATGCACAACTTCAGGATGAACCCTACGCTGTGACTCGGTGTTTGTGAGACTCACAGGAGCAGGAGCCTGGAGGCTCTGGGCACTCACCAATCCAGCATTCCAGGCGGGCACAGGGAGTTGTTTTCACCACGTCCGGGGGGTCCACGCCGACATTGAGGCACAAAACTAAGGCAACACTTACAGTCTTCATCTGCAAAGACAGGCAACAACACAGCTCCTGAGGGCAGGAACAGCAGCAACTTCCACTGGGCTCAAACTTCACCACTCCCTGAACTTCTGCAGGGTTTTACCCAACCTCTCTTACCTGCTCTTTCATGTGGACTATTTTAAGCGAGGCCTGACTGATGAAATTTTTCATATTTTTTATTAGAACAGTACTTAGACTCTATGTTACTATTTTTGTTATTATTTCCAGAGCTCATTCTTCTCTTTCTGAGCATGGAAATAGACACCAGTGAACTTCTGCTACTCAAATTAGCCATTGTCCATCTGAAACGCATTATTAAAACATGAGACAATGCTATTCAGGGGCCCTGACCAATATTATAATGCAGTGTGTGATCTCTAATATTGAAACTAAAAGAATTACAATGGAAAAACCCCCAAGTGACAAACAAAACCATTAAAAAAATAAACCAACGAACACACACCAAAACAAAGACATTTAGTGCATTTTTTATTTTGTTTTCTTCACGTGTTAGTTTTCCTGGAGAGCCCTGTGAGGAGAAATCCTGGAGTGGCTCCAGCTGCTGCTCCACTTCCCCCTGGCACTGCCCAGGCAGCACTTGGGGTTCTCCCACCTAGGCACCACAAATGCACCCAACCCAAGCACACCCAGCCTCACCTGGGACCCCAAACCTGCATTAAACCAATGACAAACCACCTTGGCCAGCTACAAACACTGCTCAAAAATTATCACATCACATCTTTATGGGCTTTTTCTAGACTCCCCCATGCCAACACCTAAGCCAGAGGAGGAAAACAAAACCAGTGACGAGGCTCTCAGTGATTCCAGGCATTCAGGGCTTGCCTGAAGCAAGGCCACCCACATCCCCACTTCCCCAGGGTGCTCCGTGCAATCCCCAACAGCAGGGAAAAAAAGTCCCAAATTTCACACTTAGAGAAAACCCTAGAGCCACATCAATGTGTAATTTATACAGAAACTGGAGCAGCCAGACACCACTCACACCGCAGAGGGGGGACAGGCTCTACACCAGGACAGAAATCCTGCAGTGTTTCCTCACTCCATGGCCATGGCAGGAAACGTGGAATAAAAAATCAGCAAGACCTGTGGTTTATGGCTTCATCCCAAACCATGTTGCTGCTAACAAACCCTGCAATCCTGTAGGAGTTCCTCACACCAGGAATTACCACGGACTAAGCAGCACTCCCCAGCACAGAGATGAGAAGAGGGGCCTGAACAGGAATTCCCTGATCAGGATTTCGCAGGGGCTCCCAGGGAGTGCCCATGGATGGGGGGGAGATGCCCACAGCTGCAGTTCAGCACAGGCACACGTGCTCTAGAGCACTTTATCAGCCTTAAGGACAACCCACAGTAAAAGCAGAGCCACTGGCAGGACCAGGGGCAGCTGCAAGGTGTGGCTCAGTCCTGCAGACCCTTCACCACCCCGAGCAGCTCAGAGTGTAAGAGCACCCAAAACCACCACCCAGAACCACCTGAGCACTGCCCTGCCCACAGGGACACCTTCCCAGCCCCTGCATGCACTGCCAGCTCCCAGAGCCTCGGGAAAGCCAGGGAGCTGCAGGGTGTGCAAGGGCAGGGTGTGCCAGAACCATCACACACTGCCACACACGCACTGAACGCCCCCAGGGAAACACAGAAAACTACACACAAAATGACTTATTAGACATGGAAACACATAAATCATTCTTCCAAGAGAAAGCATCCTGCCAAGCAATCTTCTCCATCTCATTTATTTATTGTTTCCCATTTGCAGTCTAATACTGACTTATTTTTCAGTATTTTGCTGGTAACAGCTGATTGGTGGCTTATGCTGAACAGGCTGATATTTATTTTCCATTCCCAGGTTCGGGGTTTTAAATAAGTGCTTCTCCTGGAAAACTGACAGCAAACCCATGAGAGGCACAGGAACTGATCCCAGAGACAAATGGGGTGATTTCCCCTCTGCCTCCTCCCCCAAAGAATGTAAAGCATCACAGTCCACACCATTTCTAACTGCTAGCAGGGAGCACATCCTGAGACCTACAGCTCATTCCTCTCCCCTCTGACAGCTCCTCAACATCCACCTCCATCCTGAGGGTGAATCAGAGAATGGCCTGGGTGGGCAGGGACCTTAAAGCCCATCCTCTTCCACACCCTGCCATGGGCAGGAACACCTTCTTCCATTCCAGGTGGCTCCAAGCCCCCTCCAGCCTGGCCTGGAACAATTCCAGGGATGGGGCAGCCACAGCTTCCCGGGGCACCCTGTGCCAGGGCCTCACTGCCCTCCCAGGGAGGATTTTTTCCCCAATATCCCACCTAACTCTGCCCTCTGGCAGTCTGAAGCCAATCCCCCTTGTCCTGGCACTCCATCCCTTGTAAAAAGTCTCTCTCCATGTTTCTTGTCAGCTCCTTCAGGCCCTGCAAGGTCCCAGTGAGGTCACCCCAGAGCTTCTCCTCTCCAGGCTGAACATTCCCAGCTCTCGCAGCCTTTCCTCCCAGCAGAGCTGCTCCATCCCTCTGCTCATCCTGGAGCCTCCTCTGGGCTCTCTCCAGCAGCTCCAGGTGCTCCCTGTGCTGGGCCCCAGGGCTGGGGCAGCTCTGCAGGTGGGGCCTCGCCTGAGCACAGGGGCACAGGGGCAGAACCCCCCTGCCCTGCTGCCCACGCTGGGCTCAGCCCAGCTCAGGGGGGCTCTGGGGACCAGTGCATATGACTGATCAAAAAAAACCCAACCCTGAGCCCAAAAACCTAATAATGCCACTTCTAAACTCTTTTGGAACACACCAGCAGAAACTTCACAGCATATTTAAAGCTTCTTAATACAAGCAGTATGAGGACATTCTCATCTGTCATTAAGACAGTGGAAATTTTCTTTTCCCCATTTCAGGAGTATATCCATCAGAATACATTTCCATGGATTTTTGTTAGAATTAAAAAATGAAGCAGAAGAACATTTGGCAAGTTTGTAAGAAAACCAATATCCAAAATGCTCTGTCAGCAAAGGCTCAAGATCAAACCACAGCAGCTTCTGCTGTGGGCTCTGCACTTTGGAGTGTCATTTGTATGTTAAAAAATGGGATACAACTCCCAAGCTTGTACTGCATCCGATTTAAAGTGATTTAATAACTCTGGGTCAGAACCTGCAATACTTAAATGGCAAAATCCACTCGGTCAAAATGCTCTTCCTGAGACATGATGGCACTGAATTCATCCCAAAGCCCTCAGAAATGGGACTCAGGGCGCAGAGGGAGTTCTGTGTCTGCTCGGAAGAGAAGGTGCATATTAAAGCATTTGACACTAAAATTTACATCTTATGCTAAAGACCTTTCAAAATATTCCTAATTCACCTCTTATTTCATTTAGAGGCCAAACAGATCTGCAGGTGAGTACAGTGCAGTATCTGCAGGTATTTTCAACTAGGAAAGAACCATTATGTTCGGGGTTTGATGGAAAACGTGAAGCTTATCATCCCAGGGAGCCCACCTGATCCCACTGGAGCATCCCTGAAAGTGATTCCAGGCCAGGCTGAGACAGAGACACCCATTTCAGCCTGAGTGAGAAGAGGTCTGTAACTCAGTCATAGAACTGCTTTATATTCTAGTGCAAGTAATACCAAGAACAAGTCAGTGCATTTATGAGAAATTCTGCATTTTGTGGTACATTTCAGGCTGGACGTTTTAGACCCCATTAATATTTGATTTTTACACTGCAATTTGCAAGCTGAAAACTTTCTGCTTAAACATTACCCAGATGAGCATTCAAGTGTCAGAAACCTGCCTGGGTTTATGCCAGTGAGTTCAAATTGCTTCTGGGAGTTAATACAAACACAAGATTAAGTCAGCATTAAACATGAAATATATGCGGCTACGTTATTTTACAGAGATGAGGATGAAGTTACCAACATTAAATACAGACACTGGGACAAATTTCCAAATTCCAAATCCTCATAGGAGTCTCATTTGAAAACCCTCACTGGCCAGGAGGCCCAATCTCCTGCTTGTGCAGGAAATTCATTCCCTTCTTGAAGCCTTTTTGGGACATTTTTCTCTACACACGTTCACAGATTTAATACAAATCTCTTCACCAGCGGGCAAACCCAGCGAGGTGTTCCTCAGGTAGCTCCTGACTGTTGGCTCCTTCGGAGATGTGCCATGAAATGTTTCAACAAGGACATCTCCAAAGAGAGCAGGAGCAGCAACATTTAACAAGAGGAAACATTGTTCTCCCTTGAGTTCAGTTCCCTCTGCCACACCAGAAGTTCCTGTTGGCTCTTTGCCAACCTTCCCGATTTGAGTTCCCAGCTGAGAGGTGACGGGTGGTGACATCTGCCCAGGCATCATCCCCAAGGCTCCGGCACCACATCCCGCTGAGGAATGCAGGTCTGAAACCAGCCAGAGAAAAGGCTGAAGGTATTGAACAGGCAAACAAACCTTAACCTTGCACTCAATCACACAACTGCACCCAAAACCAGTGCAAGGCTCCTGAGGGAATGATTCCCAACATATCCCACATGGACACGACTTTCCCCCACGCAGGGGAACAGAGCTCCCTGCTGCCTCTTCAGCTCCTGTACCACTTGCAAGGTAAAGCATCTAAAAAGAAGAGCTTTCCGTTTCAAGGAATTTTTTTTAATGTAAAGTTTAAGATAAACAAACTGTTATGTAAAAAAAAAAAAAATGTGTGCTTCTCCACAGCAATAAAAGCAGTAGAATGCAAAGAACTCCTTCAAGTTAACATTAATAATTCAACAGCTCTGCAGGTTGTCTCCAGCCATCTGTAGCCCAGAGTGGGTTCCTGGTGTGCCAGCCTGCTCTAGATTCCTCGATCAACTCTGCCTGAGGGCTTGTTTTCCTCCTCTAACCTCTGAATTCAGCACTAATACTCTGAACTTTCTTCAGAGCTTTATTGTGCCCAACGTGTTCGTTTGCCCAGTGAAGGCAGCTCCTACACACAGTTCCAGCTCCTCACAAAGCACACTCTGAACAGCTGCCCTCGGTGTTCACTTCAGAAGCACTTCCCAAGCTCGTGGCTGAGTTACTGCTGTCAGTCATGCCCCAGCTATCCACAGCCACTTCCTATTCACCTGCTCTGGGAACAGGGAGCAGCTCCTCTGTGTGACAGCAGTGACATCCACAGACACACTGTGGCCCTCAGAGATCCAAGGTGACCGTGTGTGACCCACTGTGCCCAGGGTTAAAAACGCCAGACTGAGGCAGGCTGATCCTCTCTGTCACAGCGCAGCAGCCCAACAGTGCCTCCCAACCACTCTGGGATGCTTAGAACCAAAATGGTGTTTCTTTCCCTGTCAATCACTTCTCAAAAAAAATGAAAATAACAGAAAGCAAACATTTTACTCCTATGATCTTTGCTTTCTTTATACAACCTGCAAAAGAACCGACAAGAGGCGTCTTCCAGATGTCATTCCCATTTATCTGTGACAAGGGGTTTCCTCCTCGCTCTGTATTCCTGCAGGCTTCTCCTCACCGCTCCACGGCATTCCCACTCCTGTCTAGCACTGGCTTTAAAGGGTGTCCATCTTCCCAGGCACTGACTGAAGCAGCTTCAGATCTTCCTTACAAACCGCTCCTTCAAACCATTCCTAGATGGCCCTCTCAGAGCCTCCGGGAGTCAGTAACTTGGGATGCACACGGAGCGTTTGATCAGGAGCCGCCGCCTCGTTTGAGGAATCCCCGAGCCACAGCCCACTGCTGCACGTGCAGGTGACTCCCTCGAACAGGAACTTTCCCCGGCTTACAGGAGAGAGCAGCAGAAAACGATCAGGACAATCCCAAGCCCATAAATTCAAGTGAAGTGTCAGGCTGTGTTTGAAGGCAGCCGGAACAGAACTCACCCACCCCGTCCCTCCGAGGGCTTTCAGCTCCTTCCTGTGGCTGTGCCACGGAGAGGAGAGGGCACAAACCTCGCTGCAGCCTGTGCTCCTGCTGGAGGCTCTGCCAGGCAGAGGGACAGCCACGAACACAGGGCTCCATCCAGACCTGGCTGTTCCCGCAGCCTCCTCCTCTGGGCACTACTCCTGCTCTCCACTCTGCACAGCACTAATTACACTCATTACACTCATTACACCTCCGCTCCATCCCTACCCAACAAGAGCTGGAGGTCACCCTGTCCCGGTTCAGCAAGGATCAATCAATAAATACAAATACAGAAGTAACAATACTAGTGAGGCTGCCACTGGCAGAGCCTCTGGGACAAGGAGGTGAAAAGGAACCCTTCAGCCCCCGGGCCTGTCACCCACCACACCCCACACCACGGCCTCACACTGAAGGATGTCATTAACACAAACCCAGCCTTAAGTACTTCATTAGATAATTCGTTGACAGAGGCACCAACAGAGCGTTCTTTAGAGAGGAACAGAGGGACAAGACAAACATCAAATGTACTGGTTTATCAAATCTGGCAGTGCCAGGTAAAGCTCCGAGCCCCAGAGGGATCAACAACCCCTCAGTCACCCAGGCTCTGCCAACAGTCACCTCTGGACAGGCCAGGGGCAGAAGGTCAGCACAGCACCGAGCTGATGAGCACCAGATCTGAGAGAAAACCACAGCCAAACTCCCCAGAAAACCCACCCAGCCCACGGGCCCTGGACACTTCCATGGATTTCCTGGGCAGGCAGGTAAACTCTGCTTGTCTGAATTAAGCACATTTGTATGCAGTCCTGCTTTAATCTGCATTTCCAGAGAAACCTAATTGTGGATTCCTCTTCTCATAAAAACAGGATTTAATTCTCACTCAGCAAGTTATGAGGCAGCAGGAAAAAAAATGTTGAGGTAAAACTATTACAATCAGCTTTGTTGCTCTCTGCTTATCTTAGAAATCAATATAAATACAGCAAATCTTAATTTAAATATTCTGAATTTAATAGCAACTTGTCAGTAAAACCTGGTGTACTTGGAGTCTTTTTCTTTAAATCAAGTTATATGCTTTGGTTGCTACTGAGGCTGGGAGATTTAATTCAATACACAAAGCATAATTCCAACCCTCTTGTGTTAAAAATATTCTTTAAATAAATAATAGATCAAAGCAGTGTCACTTTGATGGCATATGCAGTCCATGGAAGGGGGAGAGGAAGGATTAAATGTTTTCAGAGCAGCCCTCGTGGAGGAAGGGGCGGGGGACACCAGTGAATTCTCACTTATTTTCTCTAGATTTACCACTCATTACTCTGCTGATTTGATTCTCCCCTTATTAGAGCTCTGCCTTCTAAAGAACCTTCAACTTCATATAAACTCTGGGGTTTTTAGAGCAACAAAGCAAGACGAAAAGAAGAGTCATTCCACTCCCAAATCTGTGAATCACTTCCCCTAACTGTAGTAGAGCTCGGATCACTCCCCATGACTCCTCGATGAATAAGGCAAAATCTGCCACTGCCTGGGGCTTTCATGATTCACAGGGGAAAATGCCACAGATTTGCCTGCACTGGGACTGACAGAGCCTTGCTTGGGTCGACCTTGGAGAACTTCTTCATTTAGAGACAGGCTGGGGTGTCTAATGACAGGTAATGGTCCCCAGCCTAGGCTGTGACAAGTTCATTTATCAAATTCAAGGTAACAAGATGTTTTCCACCCTCAGCTCACAGCCAGAGGCACATCCCCTCCAGCCCTCAGGGAACTCCTGCAGCAGCATCCCAAAGGTAAGAGCACACCTGAAGTCCATCAGCCCTGGCTTGTGGAAAAGGGAGGCAAGAGACAAAGGGAGCTGCAGAGAATTGGGGAAGGGGACCCAGCCTCACACAGTGGGACTGCAGGGAAGGAGGGGCTGGGCCAGGGGCTGGAGGAGCAGATGGACACTGGGGGCCGTGGGCACTGACAGGGCTGCAGCAGCACTCGGGTCACCAGGGGACAGTGCTGGAAGGCAAGGAAAGAGGAGGAGAGGAAACTTCCTGAAGACAGCTAAAACAAGAAGTAATTAATTTATGATGCCAGAGAGCAAAACAAAGCAGTTCAAGGAACAAAAAGGGGAAAAAATCAACAGCCCACCAGGTTCCACCCTGATGGCACAGGCTGCCAGGTCACCGCCCTCACACCACCACTCCACACTGCTCCATAGGAAAACCCCACAAACCCCAGGTTCCTGGGTTTTCCTCCAGGTGCTCGATTCACTGGACAAACCTGTCACAGCCCAGCTGCCACTTCCAGCCAGGCCATGGGAAAACAGCAGCATGAGTGAGCTGCCCTCCAGCCTCTGCTCACGGACACCAGGTCAAAGCAGATTAGATTTTATGAACTATTTTGCAGGATTAGCCGAACCAAGCTTACTGGGTGGAAATATTTAACAGACATCACCCATGCAGCATTCCAAACCCCATCCTCACCCCCTTCCCTCCCCAGCTGAGGTTCTACATTTGTTATCTCACATTAAGCACTCAGGAGACAGCCAATGACAGCTGGAAAGGGGAATAAAATACAAGACATAAAAAACCACTGCTGAGATTTAAAAGTAATGAGCTCAAATCAGCTGCTCTTCCTCTCTCAGGTGTCTTTATGTGCTTTTGGTATCTTCCTATGCAGCTGTTCTCAAACAAAAAGTAATTACACACAACAGCAAGTCTGTCCCAAGGATCCCTGATCCAGCTGCCCAGACACAAGCGACACCTGAGCTGCACCACTGGCCCTGGTATGACGTTATTTGGCTCAAGCTGACAGTGAAAGCAAAAGGAGTAAACTGAAAATTCTAGATTTGCTTCTATTTTCTCCTTTTACAAGAGTCAGACTCAGTATCTTGGAGAGTGACCCAGGGCCCAACCCCACTGAGCTTGTTCCCAGAGAGCAGCAGCAACAACCACAAGATTCATGGCACAGGAGAGTCCCAGAGGAGGGAACTGCAGCTCCACAGGGGTCAGGGAGCAGGAGCTGGGCTGTGATGTTCAGTACTGATAACAAGCACCTGAAACATTCAACACCAACCACAGAGAACCCCCAATCAACCCCCTGAACTCGAGCTGCTGCTGCACAAGCTATTGATCAGCCCACCCAAGGCAAAGTCATTCCCAAATTAGAAACAGGCAACTCTGCAGATCAGGAAATAAGGGAATAGGAAGCGTCCCAGAGTGGCAGAGGCAACTAAAATAGACAAGCAAGCTCATCACACCTCCACAGTCTACTGGAGAGAGTCTCCTCCTTGCCAGAACCCTTTGGAGCAGAGCACCCAACGTGGTGTCTGTGCTGCCTTTAAATCACACCCAAAATGCCCAGTTCAACCCAGCAATGATCTGCCAAGTCCCATTTTCAGTGCACGATTCTCCTCGTGGGTCAGAACTTCTGAGAAATACAATCCCCACTCTGGGAACACTGAGACTCAGGGACAGCCTGGTCATGCTGCCTCTGCAAAGAAATTACAGCCTGGAGTTTCGGAAAGTTACTCCATCCTATCACAAGGGGATCACAAACATAACGGAAATCTGGTCACCAGAAAAATTCATAAATATCTATAAACACAAAGGTATGGGTAACACAAGACCTGTGAGACCCAGGGAAGGCTGGAACCCAAAGCAGGTTCCAAGAACAGAACGAGTGGAAATGGTTGTCTAGGACATTTCTTAGGTGCTTTGTTTGCTCTTTACTGAAACCTTTCGGTTGGCACACACATGCAACAGAGGATCCCAGACTCCCAGCTGGGACGTTCCTCTGTCACTCTCAGTGCTGTCAGTTTAACACACACCACGTCCTCAAACACAGGAGAAGCTCCTGCTGTAACACAGGAGTTCCATCTGAAAACTATTTCCCGCCTCCCAAATCCCACAGTCTCTGTTTCTCCACACACAAGGACACCTTCATTCCAAATTCCACATGTAGACAGCTCCAGACAGCTGCAATTCCTGCCCCTATTGACCTGGTGCCTGTCCCATGCACCTGCTGGGCTGCAGGGCTCCTCCTGACCTCGTTCATCTCATTGTCTTGCCTAAAACACACCAAGTGCCCAAGTTTCATTTAGAGAGCTTAAATGATGGAGCTGCTCAAAGAGCCCAGTGCCGTGAGCATCGAATCAGTACTTCTGACCCATGTGCAGGTCTGCTTCCCTAACTCCACATGACTGGGACACAAACTATCGGATCAACACCCAGTGTTTCATCTGACAACAGCTCAGCGCCCTCTGAGCTCTGACTCCCTTTTCACCTGTCCCCCGACTGCTCCTCCTCCAAACCCCATCCTGCCCTGGAGCATTACCCGGTCCTTCATCCTCCAGCTCTGAGCCAAAGACTTGGAGCCTTCGATCTTCTCGCAGTGCCTTTTCTTCATGAAGGCCAGGGGCAAGTTCCAGTCCGTCAGGTCGGACTCATCCTCCTCCCCGAGCCCCAGGAGAGGGGACTGCAGCATCTCAGACTCCATGGGCGGGGAAGCGCCGGGCAACAGGTGAGCAGCGATGTCCAGCCCGGCACCCAGCGGGGCCGGGGGTCCCTCCGGCCGGAGGGGGGGAGGACGGGGCAAGGGCAGCGGGGCGCGGCGCTCCCCGGTGCGCGGGTAAGGACGGACCCGGGGCACGCAGCGCCTTCACCTGGCGCAGACAGCGGCCCCGGCCGGGCTCGGTGGCGCGGCCCGGGGAGGACCGAGGGGCCGGCGGGGACCGGGCCCGGGGCCTCCCTAGCACCTCTACCCCCGCGGGCCCCGCGCTCCTTGCGGCGGGCACCGCGCCCGGCCCATCGCGGCTCCCTCGCACACCGGCGGGCCGAGGGCGGCTCGGCGAGCTGCGCTCCGGGGGCGGGCGGCAGCGGACGGGACGCGCGTCCCGGGGCGCCGGCGAGCGCGACTCGGCTCAGCACCGCGGCACGGGGGCGGCCATCTTGCCCGGCCCACAATGCCTCGCGGTACGGGCCGCCGCGCGGGACACACCGCGCCGCGCGCTCCGCCGCGTTGCCCTGGTGACAGCGCGTTGCCACGGTGACGGCGCGTTTCGATGGGGACGGCGCGGGAATCCAGAATCCCAGGATCACCGAGGTTGGAAAAGACCTCCTAGAGCATCGAGTCCAGGCTGTGCCCCATCCCCACCTTGCCACCAGCCCAGAGCACCGAGTGCCAGGTCCGGGCCCTCCCCGGACGCCAGCAGGGAGCAGCCCCACACACAGCGCCCGGCCCCGCTGCCCTCCCCACAGACCCGGTGAGATTCACCGCACATAAAGCTGACAATCGATCCCTGACGCCGAGCTGCTGGCTCGGAGCAGTGGGAGCCTCACACTGGTGTGTCCTGGTGGTCCAAGCACACCCAGGCACAGGTACCAATCCGGCCACGCCTGTTCCTGGTCCTCACTTCCATTTGTATCGTGTGGTCATTTTTTCTGGGGCAAAAAAGCAGGAGAGTGGTGAAATTTGGCCAGCAGCTGTCTAATTCATGTTCACTCCATGCATGAGGAAAGGCAGGTGAGGTATTTCAGGCATAGATCCTCCTTGCTGTTAAATGGAAGGTTAATGAATATCAAATATTGCTGCTAATGAAGTTCCTCAGTGTTTGCTCCTGGCAGTAATCGAGCCCCACCACATTCATATTTGTAATACTTGAACATGTAAAAATTATTTCAAAGTAGAAATGAAAGAATACACGTGTAATTTGATTTACAGATCCATTAATTTTCATAAACACTTTCTGTGTGTTTACACTCCTGGAATATTTTAAATGCGAAGACCTTTCTTTGCAGTAGATTGGAAGACTGGCAAGTAATGTTTCTTGGGGTGGCCAACATTTGCTTTTGCTCCTTCCCTTTCCTGCGGAGCCGATTCATTGCTTCGTGGTGCTTTGTGCTGATGGCTGATCATAACTGCATGATTGTTATCAGAATGAGCTGCCAGGCTGCAGAAAATGCTTATGGCTGTGTTTCTGCTAACCTTTAATGAATTCCTCAACAGCAGGCACACAAAATCAGAGAATTACAGAATTCTGGAATGCTTTGGGTTGGAAGGGACCTTAAAAATCTTTTTCCAACCTCCCGCCGTGTCAGGGTCAGAGGTACCAATCCCAACACTCCACCTGAAAAAATCCCAGTCCCTGGAGCGCCCAGGGCAGCAAATCCAGCGCCCGGGGCTGCACAGATGGACCCTAATCCCGGCTCCCGCAGCTCTGGGCAGCGCGTGCCAGGCCCGGCGCCAGCCCTGCCCGAACGTGCTGCGGAGCTGCCGCCAGAAATCCCCGTGAAGGACACAGCTGGCAGCGGGCACAGCGCATCTGCCTCAGTCCCTGCCCGGGCAGGGCGGCTCAGGAGCCTGTTCCCCGCCAGCCAGGCCTGCGAGAGCCGTGTGCTCCCTCATCCCCTCACCACCACGTCCTTCCCGTCACTTCAGGGGCTTCTCTGAGGTGCCTCCACCCTGCCCAGCTCCGCTGCTGGGCTCACCTGCCCAGGCTCCAGGGGACAGGGACAGGGAGGGCTCAGCTGAGCAGGGATGCCTTGGCTGTGGGATGGGAACCATCAGCCCTGCCCTGCTCCATGGGCACAGACAGCACTTCCCACAGGATCTCACTCTGGCCTCTCCACTCCACTGTTCCCGTGGGATCCACCCTCTCCTGTTTATTGCTCCCTTTCCCGGCACTGCTGGCCAGGATTCCCTGCTGCCAGGGCTCCGTGCCAGGGCAGATGTGGTGCCAGTGCTGCCTTCAGGAGCCCCCTTTCCATGCAAAGTCAACCCTGCAGCCCCAGGTTCCGGGCAGAATATGAAATTGCCCCCTTGTTCCCAGGGAATCCGAGGACTGGAAACATCATGTCAGGTAAGGCACAGTGAGTTATGCCCTAAACCCAAACTGCAGGGTTATCTTCCAGAAACACACTTGGACACATTCTCCCACCTGTCACTCTTTTTAATGAAAAATCCTCCTATCTCAAGCTCCGTCAATGTCCTTTGTTTTGCCTTATTCAGCCACCTAATTCTAATTCCACTTCTGGGCAGGAAGAAATAAAGATATGGAAAGAAGAATGTTACTCATAAATATCATGAGAGATCTTATCTTTCGCTTTCATTAGTCAAACTCACAGGTCACCAAATGAGTCAGTTGGATGCAAAGGTCCCTTCTTGGAGCCAAAAGGCGCCCAGGCCACCTTTCCTGAGGCTCTGAGGGCAGGTGCTGGTGTCCCCGTGTGTGCAGGTGACCACACTCCTTCCCCACAGCAGCCCCTCAGCCCAGCACTGCTGGCACAGCCACAGCCAGGGGTGTTTTAGGCATTTAGGGGCCAACAACAAGATTTGTTTTAACACTTCAGTCGGGGGAGCTTTACAGCCTAAAGACAGTAGGTAAAATATTTATTAGGAAGAATATCTATTTTTAACTAAGTCTGACTTCAGCTGTATTATTTATGCATGTGCAGCACACAGACTTCCTTCCTTCCTTCCTTCACAGCAAATGTGAGTCGGAGACTCGGGGCTGGGAACGGGAATGGGAGCCTGGGGAGGACGGGATCGGGAGGCAGGTGAGAAGGGGGCGGGTGCTGTTATGTGCCAAATCCAATACACATCAAAACATGATTCACAAAATTGACTCCCCGTCTCGTGAAAGCCTCCCAGTGACCTCCTCTGCGAGACAGAACAGACGCGACTATTCCTGGCTCTCCCAACGCGCTGCCTGCTCACTGCAGGGGAGGAATCGTGTCCTCACACAGGCATGGGCGCTTCCCCGAGCCGGGAGCAGCAGCAATTGGAGCACCGAACCTGTCAGGTGGGGTTTGCTGCGGCGCCTGGTCCCCACCTGGCACAGGTGCTCCCGGAGCAGGGCAGCAGCTCCTGCTGCAGCTCCGGCTTTCCAAGCACAGGGACCGGGGCAGTGGCTGGGGGGAACAGAAAAGTGAGGCTGTCCCCGCCCAGACAAGAACCAGGGTGAGAATCACAGAATCTTTTGGGCTGGAGAAGCCCTCAGAGACCATCAAGTCCAACCATTCCCCAGCACTGACCATGTCCCCAGGTGCCACAAGGCCTTTAGATCCCTCCAGGGATGGGGACTCCATCACTGCCTTGCGCAGCTGTGCCAGGGCTGGACAATCCTTTTGGTGTAAGAAATTTTCCCCAATACCCAACCTAAACCTCCCCTGGCACAACTTGAGGCCATTTCCTCTTGTCCTGTTGTTCCCTGGGAGCAGAGCCCGACCCACCCTGGCTGCACGCTCCTGTCAGGGAGTTTTAGGGAGTGAGAAGGTCCCCCCTGAGCCTCCTCTTCCCACGCCAGTTGTTCTGCAGTGCTCCAGCCCCTGATGTGATGGGATGTGCTCTTTTGAGCACAGTCAAACTGCCTTAAAAATATGGGAGACATAAAATAGGTGTAAAGTGGCATCTCAGTTAGCAGCATCCAGCGGGAAGATGACAGGGATTCATGTTCTCTATTCATGTTGAAAAGGCCAGAATAAATACTAGGTCAAAAATCTCTCCTTGCTTTTTTAATGGAAGAAGCACTTTGGCGTCAGGGGGAGTTTTTCACCAAGGACAAAAGGAGAGGGAGAAAAGAGAGGTGATGCAGCTTTTGGAAGCAGAAAATTTGGGAGTTTTATCTGTTCGCTTTGCCTCCACTGAACTATAAAAGGGCAAGTTTCCGGATGACTCAGAAGCTGTAGAGTTTAGTTAATGAGTGTATTTGACACCCTGGGATTCCAGGTAGTACACAAGTTCGAAGTCATTTAGACCGTGAAGCAGCCGCCGCGTTTGACCCCAAAGGCGACTTCAGTTCACAACAAACGTAAAGATTTCTGTGCTCCCGCCGGCACGGGGGAGACTTAAATGACCCCTCCGCAGACTGACAAAAATTGGCTGCTTAATGGAGCTGTTTTTCTCATAAAGCCTGAGCGAAGCTGCGCTCAATACGGTGGGGACGCGATGGATTGGAGAGTTTGGAGGAGCTGTTAATAGAGTTCTCAAAGCGCCCGGCCATCCATCTCCGCGACGCTGCAGCCCCGCAGCTCATCCGTTATCATTATCTCCCTTTGTCTCCTCGCAGGCCGGGTAATTTGCGAGGTGATCGGGCTATGTGTGTTTAACAACACGTGATCGATGTCACCTCGGCAGATATTCTCTGCTTTTCTCATTATTAAGCGCAGAAATGTTTCCTTAAACACCATGTCGCTGTCGCAGATCGGTATCGCCTCTGACTCAGCGACAAAACCACCCCAATGCTCCGGGAATGGGAGCCAGGGAATTCTGCTGGCCTGGTAAAAGCATTCAGCCCAAAAGTCCTGGTTTCTTTTTGCAGCCCCTTGCCAAGGCCACCTTCCCACCGGCCAGACAGGACTTGACACTTCCTTTAGGCTGGGTGGAACGGGCTGGTAAGAAATAATTCAGCATTTTACAGGGATTTCTCATACTGTCTTCACTTGGGGCTTGGGAATCTGGAAGCTATTTCATGGAGCTGCCTGTGGAAATGCCAGCCCAGTGATGCAGAGGCTGCTTTGGAATCGGAACCAGAATCAGAACGGGTTTGGTTTGATGATCTGTGATAAGAGAGGCAACCATCAAGAGATTGGGATCCCACCAGAAGGATCCCAGAATGGAGAAATCCAGCCTGGGTCACTTTTGCAGCATTAACCAGTAACGTTGTTTTTGATAGAGGAACCCAAAAATCTCTTCCTACATTTGGGAAATGCAATTACCTGTGGAATCAGCATGAATAGACCATTCCCATTAAATCCATCAGTTGAAACCTTTTCCTCATGCATGGGGTATCTCAAACCCGGATCCCTGGTGCAGAGTGCCACCCTGATCAACGTCTATTTCCTAAGTCTTGGTGGGTTTCATGGCTCGTGCGCTTACTGCTGAGATCCAGCGGGGTGATGAGGCACAGTGTGACCAGTCTGATTACAATTAATGGCAGAGGGATGAACACCCACACAAACTTCTGTCACTTTCGCTGGGGAGTATCCGCCCAGCAGGGAGGTAAAGGCTTTACATGGCCAAACACACACTGTATAAATCTAAATATGAGTTTATAGCAGACTCCCATTCCCCTGCTGATGGAACAGTCAGGCTGTGGCACGGACAACACGCTTACTCCACTTCCCCAAGAGTTCCTGTCCCTGGAAACACTGCAGCAGGGCCAGCAGGCTCTGGATTCACGACTAATTTATTTTGCATTTCCTAAGCAGAAGAGCCTTAGGAAGGCACAGCACGAGGCAATTTTCCCCCAGAGCACCCCTGACAATGTCACCACTGCACAGCCGGGCAGCGCCAGCCCTCAGGAGCGGGGATGGAATTGCAATTCCAGCATGAAAAACCATGAACCAAATGTGCTCCTGCCAGGTGTGCAGGAGCCCAGAGTTCTGCCAGCCCATCTCTCACCCTAACAAGAGCTGTGTTGAGGCTCCCACTGCCATCCCGGGGGGTCAGAGCTGGCTGGACCCCTGCCATCCCCTGCATCTCCAGCTCAGGAAGTGCCAGCTGCACGCAGCAGCCAAAGCGTCTCCAGCTTCACTCAGTGCCTGGAAGCAGCTCCTGGGCCTTTCCAGTCACACTCAGTCTCTCTGCAGCTTCTGGAGCCTCCGACCTTGTACAAGAATCGATGCCCCCCCAGCCCTAATGGAGCCTCTCTGCAAAGAATCTCCGTGTCCTGAGAGACCTTTCCCCACTAAAAGCTGCACGCCAGCTCGGGGTCAGCCCTCACAGCAGCAAACACAGGGAATCCCTGTTGCCTTGGAGTGGTTTTCTCCATCCTGGCTTTAAAACCTTCTGTGCTTTAACTCTGAACCCTCACAGGCATAAACACGAATTGACCCTGGCGCAATCAGATCCCTCACCCAGCATGCAGGACCAGAGCTCTGGGCAGTGCTGCCTCTCCAAACCTCACTGTCCCTGCTCCAGCTTCCCCTTGTTTGGGAGCAGAGATCAGCCCAGCTCCCCGATCCCTGATCCCTGTCCCTGTGCTTGCACATCCACCTGTCTGACCCAGGCTGGGCATCCGTGTGCTCCACGTGCACTTGGAACTCCTTCCGGGCTTGTCCTGCCACACATCCATCTCCTCCATCCCAAAGCTGGCCATGGAAGCATTCCCAGTCTCCACAGATGTATTTGGGGTTTGTGTGACAAGGTCTTGGTAGGAGGGGGCTACAGGGGTGACTTACATGACCCTAGAGGAGCCCAGGCTGGAGCAGGGGCAGAGTGAGAGGAGGAAGGAGCAGCAGAGACATCACGGCATGAACTGCCCAGAGCCCCTGCTCCTCACCCCTCTCTGTCGCTGCGGGGGAGGAGGGAGAGGATTTGGGAGTGAAAATGAGTCCAGGAAGAAGGGAAGGGTGAGGGGAAGCTGTTTTAAATTTAGTTTTTATTTCTCGTTATCCTACCCTGATTTGATTGGTAACAAACTAATTTCCCCAAGTCCAGTCTGTTTGCCCGTGGTGGTGATTGCTGAGGGATTTCTTCCTGCCCTTATCTTGCCCCACGAGCCTTTTGCTCTATTTTCTCTCCCCCTCAGCTGAGCAGGGAGTGATGGAGCAGCTTTGGGGGCACCCAGCCCAGGTCACCCCACCACAGCCCATTAACAGAACACAACAGAGGGCGTGGGAGAAAAGGAGCAAGAGACTGCAAAATAATAAATAATCATGGAAAAAACTAGGGCACAGCAGTGTCACCGGCTTTTGATGTTTCCTCCTCATCATGCCCTGCCTCTTCTGCCACGAAAAGGGAACATTGCAAGGTGGGAAGAAGCTCCAGAGCAACAGGGACACAGAGCTGTGTCTGTTCAGAAGCACCAGCAGGATTACAGATAAATATTGAAGCTATCAAAGAAGCTTAAGGGATTTAGGAACCCACTCCCCATTATCATCCTCACTGGGGGAGGGGAAGTGATCTCTGCAGACCAACAGCAAACACCAGCACGGTGCTGACTTCTGAAACTCCTCACCCTGGCTGCAAATTCCCCCTCGTTTGCTGGACGGGGCGAAATGACAAATGTGGGGTTTGTAACACACGGAGTTCCCATTTGTCACCTGTGGGTGCTGCAGAGAGCCCGAGCTCTGCGAGACCCCACAGGCCCGAGCTCTGCGAGACCCCACAGGCAACACTCCCGGCCGGAGCATCCCTGTGCCAGGGCCAGGAGCAGCAGGGCCAGTCCCAACACCTGGGCAGGATGGGAGGGCCGTGTCCTACAGGGGGGCTGAGATCCATCCCACAGCCAGGATCCATCCCACAGCCGGGATCCATCCCACAGCCGGGGATCCATCCCACAGCCGGGATCCATCCCACAGCCAGGATCCATCCCACAGCCGGGGATCCATCCCACAGCCGGGGATCCATCCCACAGCCAGGATCCATCCCACAGCCGGGATCCATCCCACAGCCGGGGATCCATCCCACAGCCAGGATCCATCCCACAGCCGGGATCCATCCCACAGCCAGGATCCATCCCACAGCCGGGGATCCATCCCACAGCCGGGATCCACCCCACAGCTGGGATCCATCCCACAGCCGGGGATCCATCCCACAGCCAGGATCCATCCCACAGCCGGGATCCATCCCACAGCCGGGATCCATCCCACAGCCAGGATCCATCCCACAGCCGGGATCCATCCCACAGCCGGGATCCATCCCACAGCCAGGATCCATCCCACAGCTGGCACCTCGCTTTCTCCTACTGCAGGAAAATCCAGACAGAGCTGAAAAACGACTTGAGGGATGGTCTGGGAGGAAAAGCTGCTGGCTTCTCTGACGTGTGTGTGTGCAGACAGGGGGGAATTCCTGCACAAATCAATTCTGAGGCGGCGAGGCGGATGTGGGATGTGGGAAGCTGCCTCCATTCAGCTCCGCTGCCGAGGCGTCACAGCGAACCCTCATTAACTAAACATGACACGGGCGCTGCTCCCGCGCCGCTGCCGGGAAGGAGACGCTCCATCCTCACCGGAGAGGGATGGCTGCGATGGACACCGGCAGCGTCCTCCGCCCCGCGGCTCTCAGCTCCCCCCCACAGCCCCGGGCACACATCCCGCTCGTTCCCTGCTCCTCAGGCATCACCGTCCTCACCCAAAAACCACCCCCAGATGGGCACACGTGGGGCACAGCGAGGACGGGCTGAGGCCTCTCCTGTGCAGACTCAGGCACAGGTTAAAGCTTCACTCCCTACTCAAAAGGCACCGCAGGGGGCAGGAGCCCAACGGGACCCGGGGCACAGCCCAGTGCCAAGCCCGAGCTCCCTCCCGCTCCAGTCCAACCCTGGATTCCTGTGCAGGGAATATCAGCACCATCCCAGGCCCCTTCTGCAGCTCTCCCTGCAATTTTGGCTAATGCCAGCCCGGTCCTCCAGCAGCCAGAATGGTTTCTCTGCTACACTTTTAAGGGGATGCTGCAGTTTTAAACCACAAATTAAATTTTTAATGAAACTTCATAACTGTTGTACCCAAATGTAATGTAATATTGATGGGAACTGTGCATCCAGCTAGCATGAGACTGCCCTAGAAAGCTTTTTAGGATGTTATGCAATATAGAGCTAAATTAATTATTTGTAATGAAAGGATCTGTGTCCCTATAGCATCACAGAGACCTACTGGTACAGAGACCACACTCCCCAGTCTCACTGAGTGTAAATGTCAGGCAATTTAGGCAGAAACTGGCTTGTGAGATGGGAACAATGAAAGCAGGGAAGGGAGAAAGGGAAGAGAGTGAATGTGCGAGAGAGGGAGAGAGAGAGAGGGAGAGAAACAGAGAGAGAGAGATCTGCAAAGAAAGACTGCAGCAAAATGCAGCAAAATTCCCAACTCCTGTCCAAAGTGTGTCTGTCACAGAAGGGAATACTCCATCTCACACTGCACTGGCTGCACCCTGTGCCTGAGCTGCTCTAGTGACAGCTGTACCCTTTAGAAGGCACCAAAGAAAAATACATTTTGCATTTACAGTATTCTCAAACAGAACCATGGAGCAGCTGGGGGCTGGGGGCTGCTTCCCTGTGCCTGCTCCAGCTGCAGAAGGAAAAGGCTTTGGAGATGATGTTGCCCCCCTCACATCTGGGCTCTGCACAGCCACTGGTGTGGTGACCAGAGACCCTGTCCTTGCTGCAGTTTCCCTAAGAACAATTCATTGTATTAAAAAAAAGACAAAACAACCTGGTAGTCTCTGCCCTGTCCTGCTTTGAGCCTGCTGGGGATGGGGTGTGTGGCTGGGGAAGGGGCTGGAGGAGACAATCCCTGAGGAACCTCAGTGACAACACGGGCACAACCGGCAGCTCCGTGCACAGACAAAGGGAGCTGAGCTTCCTGAAGTGTAGCCATCGATGGTACCCATTTAAAGCTGCCTTCATCCCATAATGGATCGCATCGTTCCCACTCCGCAGAGGAGACTGAAATGCGGAATCAGCATCACCCCACAGGAGATGGTTTATGTACAGCAGACTGCACAAGCAGGAGGGAAAGCTTCCACTGCCTGCTCCCTGGGGCTCCAGCTCCTGGGATTAGAGAGATTTGTCCACTTTAAAAAACTGTCCTTTCTGCATTCGTGATTCTGCTGCTCACGCACAAAGGTTAGTGTGGAGCAGACGGGAGACTCACACCCCTCACCTCTGCACGGGCAGAGGCCACGGGCGGCCAGGGCTGCCAGGAGCACCCTGGGCTGTCCAAAACCATCTTCGTCCATCACAAATACAAATGTGCCTGCTGGCTCCTGTTCAGAGCTAAATCATCTGCGAGGGTCCTTGAGAGCTGTGCTCAGCTCTTTTCAGCTACAGAGCTATAAATCAGCTGCTACTGAGGGCTTGGGAAGAGGCAAGAGAAGAGTTAAAAATAATGGGGGCTCCATTACTCCATTACAGCCACACAGCTCCTAAATCTACAGAAGCAATAACAGATCCTACTGCATGATTCAGTGATTCTGGGCTGGAATCTTGATCATATCTTCTGGTTCTTTCTTTGCATTAGGAGCCACGGGGGTTATTTTGCTTATCTCTTGTAGCGAAGCTTTGTTGTTTTTTCCTATCCAGGCATTTCGTGGTCTCCATCACCATAGTATCCGAGTGTTTATTTTATTGCATTTGTCACCTTGGTCTCATCTCCGCATAATGTGCTATGGATGACAAAAGCTTGCGAGGGAAATTGGTTCAGTGACACGCTCAGCTCTGTCAATACCATGCAGATGTGAGCAGGAGTGGGACCGACTCCACTGCCTCTCATACTGGTTTGTACTGGTGTAATTTTATTGCCTGCAGTAACATTATTTTTGGGTTGTGCTCCTTCCTGTGGCAGAAGGATTAGACCTGCAGGCTTTTCAGCTTTTCCTTTCACCAAAAAGCCCCGAACCAAACCAGCACAGAAGGGACACTGCTCTGCCCAGTAAACCCCATGGGGTCTGTCCCCTCCTTATCCCCCTCCTGCCCTGTGCCTGGTGCACTGAAATACTGCCCAGCACAGAGAGCCAACAGCAGGGACAGTAACCAGGGCGATAAAGCCAGAAGGAAAGCCTACTGGAAATGCAGATTTTCCCCCAAAATTTCCTGCAGCAAAGCAGACACTCCAGAGGGGAGCAGTGCCAGAGGTGTGGGCAGCCCCACAGGTGGCTCTGAACTGCACAGGCAGGAGCAGCAGTGACACCCAGGAGCCTCAGGAAGGCTCCAAGTGACACCCAGGTCTCTTCAGTCCCCCCGAGCACTGGGACAGGTTGGATGGAGATGGCGATGAAGGCACTACAGGATGCCCATGAAGGTGCCCAGAGGTGCTGAGCACCCTGGCACAGCTCTGCCCTCTCAGCTACTTCTGTCCCAGCACTGCCCTGGGTTCCCTGGGCTGGCATAAAGGGCCAGCAGAACATCAGAGAGTTTGCCAGCCTGCCATCCTCCTGCTGACAGCCCCAAGCCCCTGGGTTTGGCCATGAAATGCTGCTTTAACTGTACCAGAGCAGAGCCGGATGGGGAAAGAGGCTCCCAAGGGCAGCTGAGCTGCCTTTGAGGAGGAAACACTCCATGCCACGCCAGCGTGTCACAAACCTCCCGTGGCTGGATAAAGACCTGCTACAGGAAAGGCATCAAACCAGTCACAGGTATCGCTGAGAGCAGCTCAGGGAGCTCCAGCCCCAGCGAGGGCTCCTCAGGCCTGCTCCAGGCAGATCAAAGGGGAAAGGACCATGGAGTGGTTGTGTTTTATCTTTTGCAGATCCATGGACTGAAAGCCTTTGTATTTTACTGACCCACTTCACTAATCAAAATTAATTGCTTCATATTTCACAGGATAACTTGGCATTATGTAAATACTCCAGCCATATGTGCTGCTGCAGTGCTGAGCTGAGCTGAGGGGGCCACACTCCTCCATTTACCCCGGCAGGCTGCTTCCAGATCAGGAATTTCCTACCACAATACAATACCCCAGGGAGAAGACGAGGATAAAGTCAACAGGCAGGAGAGGCTCAGGGAGCTGGGACAGTTCCACTCATGCTCGGGTGCCCCGGCCAAGGGCAGGACGTGGGGAACAAGGGCAGGGGACACTGCTCGCTTGCTGCCCCGGGGCTGAAGGAGAATCGGCCTTGGCTGAGGTGCTGAAGATGACAAAAGTGACAGTTCCAACAGCCACAAGCTATTCCCACCAAGGACAGATCCAGATATTACCTGCAAGGCTCTTTCCCTGATTAATAAAGAAGCAAAGCTGCAACTGCTCCCCTGCACCCACAGTGGAGCTGGGCACCGGCACCAGCGGGAGCAGCTGCTCCCCGGGGACACGTGGTGCCTGGGGTCCGTCCGTGCTCCAGCGGCTCCCCCCGGGGCCGGCAGCCCCACGGCTCACCCGTGTCCTCCCCACGGAACCCCGGGGCGCCCGCGGGTTCCCCTGCTCCACGCGGCACCGACCCACGGGGCTGCCCCGGCCGCTGCTCCCGGAGCGCACCCGGGCACTCGCGGCCACACCCCCGGGACCGCGGGCACCCGCGGGCACCCACGGACTCGCGGGGAGCGCGGGGCGGCCCCTTCCGCCCGCGACCCTGCACCGGCACCCCCGCACAGACGTGCACAAGCACAGCGTGCACACACACACGTGTGCGCGCACACCCCCGCACACACACCGCACGCTCATCCCCCGCACACGCAGCCCTCACACCCGCACCCCGCACATCCCCGCGCCGCTCCCGGCAGCCCCTCCCCGCGCAGTCTCCTCTGCCCACGCGCGCCGCCCACGCGCGCTCCCGCCCACGGACACACGCGACCCCCGCGCACTCGGGCAGACGGACACACGCGGACACGCGGACACACGGACACCCTCTCAGGCTGACAGAATCACCACCGCACACTCTCACACGCACTCACGCCCCGCTTCCACGCGGGGCCCCCCCGCCGCGGGCCGGGATTCCGCGCTCCGTGACGCCCCGCGCGGCCCCGCCCGGGCGCGATAAAAGCGGCGGCGCCGCAGCGGAGCCGGAGCCGGCCCGGAGCGAGCGGAGCCGAGCGGAGCCATGGCCGCGGGGCCGCCCGGCAGCCGCCGCCTCCTGCCGCTGCTGCTGCTGCTCCTGGGGCCGGCGCTGGGGCCGGCGCTCGGCCAGGGCCTGGGACAGACGCGCTTCATCTGCACCTCGGTGCCGCTGGACGGGGACGTGTGCGCGGCCTCGGCGCTGGGCACCGGCTCGGCCGAGGAGCTGAAGGGCACCGTGCTGCAGCTGCGGGAGACGGTGCTGCAGCAGAAGGAGACCATCATGAACCAGAAGGAGACGATCCGCGAGCTCACGGCCAAGCTGGGCCGCTGCGAGAGCCAGAGCGTGCTGGAGCTGCCCGGCGAGGGAAAGGGCAGGAAGGGCTTCTCCAAGAACACCATGGGCGACCTGTCGCGGCCGGCCGCCGCCGAGACCCTCAGCCAGCTGGGGCAGACGCTGCAGTCCCTGAAAACCCGGCTGGAGAACCTGGAGGTACGCGAGGAGAGCCGGGGAGCCGCACAGCCGGGCACCGGGAGACACGGGGAGCCGGGGCACCCGCGCGTCCCAGCACGGGGAGCGCGGAGCCGGGCACCGGGAGCTGGGTGACCGTCAGGGGAGCCGGGCAACCGGACATCGGACACCGGGAGACCCGCGGAGCCGGGGACGGGCAGCCGCGGAGCAGGGCACCGGGCACCGGGGAACCCGCGGAGCCGGGCACCGGGAGCCGCTGCCCGGTGGTAACAGCCCGCTCCTCTGCTCGCCCCTTGCAGCAGTTCAGCAGGATGAACTCCTCCAGCCAGACCAACAACCTGAAGGACATCCTGCAGAACAAGATCGATGACCTGGAGAAGCAGGTGCTGTCGCGGGTGAACAGCCTGGAGGAGGGCAAGCTCAGCCCCCGCAACGAGTCCGAGGAGCGCGGCAAGATCGAGAGTACCCTCACCTCGTTGCACCAGCGCATCAGCGACCTGGAGAAAGGTACCGGGCGCTGCCCACCCCCGCCCGCCCGCGGGACCCCCGGGCCGGCTCCCGGAGCCCCCCAGCCGCTGGGGACCGGGCGCTGCCGGACGATGCGGAGCCGCTCCCGCGGGGGGATCTGCCGAGCCCGTCCCGGTGCCCACCCCGGGAGCGGTCCCTCTCCCCCAGCTCGGCTTTCCCCGTGGCAGGGGTTGGAGCTGGCTGATCGTTAAGGTCCCTCCCAACCCAGACCCTTACTCGGTGACTCCTGAGGCAGCCGGTGCCCGCGGGCTCCGCCGCCGGGGATGCTCCGGCCGCTGCCCGCCCCGGGGATTAGGGAGCCGTGCGGCGCCAGAGGGATTTGCTCCTCGCTGCCGTCTCAAGGCCCGTTACATAACGGGGTGGGGAGGGGGGAACCCCCAAAGGGGCAGAAAGGGGGCCCGGCAGGAGCCCACCGCCCCTGCGCTCCCACAGGCCAGAAGGACAACCGGCCCCCGGACAGGTTCCAGCTCACCTTCCCCCTGCGCACCAACTACATGTACGCCAAGGTGAAGAAGAGCCTGCCCGAGATGTACGCCTTCAGCATCTGCATGTGGATCAAATCCAGCGCCTCCCCCGGCATGGGCACCCCCTTCTCCTACGCTGTGCCCGGGCAGGCGAACGAGCTGGTGCTCATCGAGTGGGGCAACAACCCCATGGAGATCCTCATCAATGACAAGGTACAGCCCCGGGCCGTGGGGAGGGTGCTGGGCAGGGGGGACGGGCTGGGGGCAGCGTGCGGGACCCCCATGTGCACCACCCTGACCCGCTGCCTGCAGGTGGCCAAGCTGCCCTTTGCCATCAACGACGGCAAGTGGCACCACATCTGTGTCACCTGGACCACGCGGGACGGCGTGTGGGAAGCCTACCAGGACGGCACACAGACGGGCAACGGCGAGAACCTGGCCCCCTACCACCCCATCAAGCCCCAGGGCGTCCTGGTCCTGGGCCAGGAGCAGGTGAGGGCTGGGGACGGGTGCGGGGGTCCCTGCTGGGTCGCTGCACCCGAGGGGACGGACGGGGCCACCTGGCCACGTGCCCCCGGTGACGGCGGCTCCTCCGCAGGACACGCTGGGCGGAGGGTTCGACGCCACGCAGGCCTTCGTGGGGGAGCTGGCCCACTTCAACGTGTGGGACCGCAAGCTGAGCCCGGGGGAGGTGTACGGCCTGGCCACCTGCAGCTCCAAGGCACTCGCGGGCAACGTCATCGCCTGGGCCGAGGCCAACATCGACATCTACGGCGGGGCCACCAAGTGGACTTTCGAGGCCTGTCGCCAGCTCAACTAGGGCCACGGACAAGCGAGAGAAACCTCCTCAGCGGGTTCCTTTATTTATTTTTTTTTTTTCTCCTCCTTTTTTTTGCGCAAAAACAACCGAGAACGAAGCCACCCGACTTGTCCCGGGAGCAGGGATGCCCCGGCAGCGGGGTGCCCGCCCCCGGAGCCCCACGACCCTCCGGTTTCTGTCTTGCCAACGTCCTTCAACGCCTGCGTGCCTTGGCCTGGCGCGGCTGCGCCCCCCCCGCCGCCCCCCGGCCCGGCCCCCGCTTCGCCGCCGCTTTCCTTGGGCACCGGCGCCTGAAAAGGCTGCGGGGCCCGACCCAGAGCCCCCTCGGGGCTCCTCTTGGTCCAGCCTGACCCCCGGGAGGGTGGTGCCCCCGGAGCCGGGGGAAGGTTGCAGCCTCCTCCCCAGCTGTGCTCCAACCCGGGCTGGCGACAGCAGCTGGGAGCCCGAGGAGGGCCCGACCCCTCCGTTCCCAGCCCCGGGGAGGAGCCGCTCCCCTTCCCAGGTGAGCCCCGCGCCCCCTCCCCGGCCGGCGCTGCTCCCGAGCACCACAGCCATAGCCCCGGGCTGCGGCGGGCACCGGGCGGGACCCGCGGCGGGACCGCCCCCGGCCCCGCTCCCCGACCTGCCGCACTCAGGTACCCCCGGCCCCGCCGCCTGCAGCCCCCCGAGGCCTCCTACGCGCCGTAGCTGGTGACAAATAGCCTTTACCGTCCCCTCCAGTCCGGCTCCCACTGACAGGTCTGAAGCCTTTCTGCTTTTGATAATACAGTCTCTTGTTTCTCTTACTGTAAAGGGAAGTTTATTACCAATAAAAAAAAAAGGGTATTTTTATGAAGATAAAAAAAAATAGAATTATTAGCGCTCCCTGAGAAAAAAAACGTGCTTTGAGATTCTGTGGGATAAAAAGAGATAAAGAAGCATATTTTGAGATAACAGATGCATTTTGTATGGTTTCCTTTTCTAAACTCCTGGTTTGTACTACAGATTGCAGAAATCACTCCCCAGCCCCCCTCCTGCCCCCTCAGGGCAGCCCTGGGCGGCAGTGGAGGATGAGGCAGAGAATTCACCCGGGGCTCCAGAGCCTCACGACCAACTCCAAAGATGCGGCAAAGAGACGGGCGGAGCGGAGGAGTCCGTGCGGAGCCGGGAGCTCCTCCCGGCCGGGGCACAGAGCCGGCCCCGCCTCGGCTGCTCCGCGGACCCGGCACAGGCAGCAGCACCCCCAGAGCGAGACCCCGCACACGGCTCAGGGCAGCGGATCCTCAGCCGTGCTCTTGGTGCAAGAAAAATCCCCAAACCATCGAGAGTTAATTTCAGTTCCTCCCAAGCCCCTGTTCACATCGGCGAGCACAGGCAGAACCTGCTGAGAGCAGCGAGACCATGGCACAGGTTTAACCTCCAGCCCCAGGTGCGTTGGATTTGCCAAAAAACCACGAAAGGGTGTGATGTCAACACAGTGTACATAGTGTACAGTAGGGGAGAGAATTAATGTATCTTAATTTGTCATTATTTTGCTAACCAAAGCTGTACATTTTTCCTACTCCTGGCTCTGTCTCCTTTGGGATTTGAAGGGGTTCCGACACCCCGCGCATCCGGCCCGCATCGGCAGTTCTGACAATGCACTGTTTCTACGGATTCTCATGCTTTTTCCATTTTATTGCTGGGATTACATGAATTGTTGACTTTATTTTTACACAATAAAGCGTGAAGAAAGACACCGGCTTCTCTCACATGTGTCTGTTTCCTGAGCAGCCAGTGCTCAGCAGCTTGTCTTTTTCCACAGGAAGGTTTCATGCCTGCATGAGGCAGGAATTTCTGCCCAGTTCCCCTCGGAGCTGGCTCAGGCACTCCCTGAGCCTCTCTGCCAGGCTGTCTCCTTCTCCTGTACCCTCAAACCACGTCTTTCCCTGGTTTATGTAACACATCACACGAACTGATGTATTTTTCCCTCAAGCTGCTGGCTGGAAGTTCCCTCGGGGCCCTGCCAGGCTGGTGCAGGGGACAGTGGCACCCCCGGGGCTCTGCAGGAAATGCTCCCGGTTTGGGCACCACGGCAAAGCCCCGGGACCGGCGGCCTTGGCTCCCTCCCCGCAGCCCCGCTCGTCCCTCGGGAGCCGGGCTGGGCTCCAGGTGCGGTTCCTGGAAGGCAGCGCTCCCGGGGGAATCTGAGCGCGTGGCTCACAGGGTGATGTGGCTGGAGGCCACCCGTGTGCCGCAGACACGGGACAGGCCAGCGCAGGGCCCCCAACGCTGTCCCCGAGTGCTGCAGCTTCCCCCCTCCCGTCCCACACCGGCCACAGAGCAGCCGTGCCACATGAATTGCATCAAAGATACAAGGAGGAAAATCGACATTTACTCCTTGTGACCAGCCCAAACCGACCTCACACAACCGCCCCGTAATGCTCCCATTCCGCTGCAGCTGGGAGCGGGACTCGCGTGGATCCAGCCCGGGGCACGGGCAGGACACGGTGACAGCAGCACCCCCTTCCTTCCTCCAGCAGAGCGAGGACATGGTGACAGCCCCGAGGTGACAGCCCCGAGGTGACAGTCCCGAGGGACGCAGCTGGCGGAACTCAGCACAGCCCTTGCTGCTGCCACGTCTGTGGTCAGCGAGTCTCAGCTCCCGGGGGCTGGCGATGGCCACAGGGAGGGTCACAGCAATGGCCACGTGAGGGTCAGTGAGGGTCCTGCGGCCACTTGTGCTGTATCTTCCCAAGAACATCTCCAGTCACTGCAGCCTCTGGTAAAGGTGTCCCTGACTGGTCACCTGCCACTTCCCACACCTCCAGCTGAAAACAGCACCACGGGGTCCCAACCTTCATCCAGCCCCTGCCACCCCCATAAAGCCTCTTCTTTTCCAGAGGAGAGTGTTTGCTCCTGTGGCTGCTCCACGTCCTTTTCAGAATGCCTCAAGCCATAACCACTGGAATGCAGTGAACAGGGCAAGGGAAGGGAGATGCTTCGAGCCAAACTGCAGGGCTGGGACCCGGCGTGTTTTCCACACCAAAAGCCACGGGCAGGAGCAGAGTGATGAGTGCTGGGAGGGGACAGTCGGCATCGGGAATCTTCTGGGGGCAAGAGGAAAGGTGAGACATCAGGACTGTCTCAGGGCAGTTCACTGAGCCCCACGGGGACAGCTGAGTGCAATGTGCCACCCATCCATCGCTCACAGAGAGGAGGCAGGGGGCTGCCATGGCTGAGGGGGCAAGACAGGGTGGGCAGCGACAGGGGCACAGAAGGGGTGTTGAGGAGAGTGGTGCAACCACGAGCTGCCCCCTCCCCAGTTCCCCAGACCCCCCTCAAGTGCAGTAGAGATTCAGAGCAGCATCTCTACAGGCTCACAAAGGCAGCAGCACCGCAGAGCCACCAGCAGCCCCCCCGCCCACCCGTCCCCGGGCACCGCTGCTCCCCAGCCCTCGGAGCAGCTCAGCCCTCGCTGGCGACGCAGACGCCGTCCCCTCCCGCCCCCAAAAAGCAGCTGCTCCAAGGACAGGCTGTTGGGTTTCATGTCACTGGGAACAGCCTACATCCTTGCTAGGGGATGCTATTTATACCCAGGGAACGGGTGGCAGCTCCTGCCTCGCTCTCAGCCCCCAGCCGGGCCCTGGCCCTGGGGCGCTGCCACAACACCCTCGGCCCTCCCAGTGCCAAGGCGAGACCCCAGTGCACACCCGCTGCTGCAGGAGAGGGAATGATCCCCCGGCCAGAGCTTGTGCTGCTCTACAACCTGAGCTGCAATAACAAAATGACACTGACAGGCGGTTTTGGTTTTTTCTGGGGTATCTGGCAAACGCTGCTGTGGTGCAAATGGGGCTGTTCCCCATGCCAAGGCCGTGGGATGTGGGTGATGGCTGAGGGAGCTGCAGGAACCGAGACTCCAGTGGGTAACAAATCTCCCGGCTCATCGCCTCCTGGATTCCCCGGGGCTGCAAGGGACCCTCGAACTCCTCTCAGCCCCCCCAAAAGCCAGTGGGTATTAAACCCTCATGGGTGCAGTCAGCTCAGGCAGCGAGAAGAGAGGCAGAGCAGCCCCAGCCAGGGCCATCCCCGTCCCTCCCTGTCCACGTCCCCATCCCAGCTCGGCACTGCAGCAGCTCCAGGCACGACTCGCGTGTCCCAGCGCCGCGGCCGCGGCGGCAGCAGTGCCAGCTCCTGCGGGAAGGAGTGAGGATCCTGGGAGAGGTGAGGAGCAGCCCGGCCCATCAATCACACACCGTCCTGCCACCTCACGCTGCACCAGGAGCTGCTGCTCGGGGCCGGGAGCTGTTTGGTGGCACCAGTCCCTGCGGTGACAGCCAGCCCCGCGAGCGCTGGGATCAGGGAGCGCGTTCCCGCCCCGGCGCACTAAATCCAGGAGCTTTTAGCGTAGCAGAGCAGATGGAGATCTTGGGCTGCGTGAGGACAGGCCCCAGGACTCGGGAGATGGCTCAAAAATACCGACGGGGGCGAGGGAGAGTCCTTAAGGGCAGGACACAGCTGGGATTTACAGCGCTGATCCGGCTCCTCCGGAGACTCACATGGGAGGGAAACGCCGCTCCGGGCACTTTGCATCCTGGTGCCTCCTCTGCGCCCCCCGCTCGGGACAGCTCCTCCGAGGGCTCCGAGGGGTGAGAGGAGGTGATGGGGAAATGAAAAATTAAATCCGCTGTGTTTTACAGCGAAACACCCCCGAAAAACGGAGACAGCGTGTCCTGAAAAGGCCTTTCCCACATCCCTGCCTGCACGGGAGCGCCTGGGGCCGCCTGCGAGCGGAGCTGCCTGCGGCACTGGGACCAGCACCGTCCCAGAGCATCATCACCACGCAGCGCCCGAGGCGCGCGAGGCACTTAATAAATGCCGTTGTTGGGTTAATTAGCAGTGAATGTGTCATGCCGTGCGCCCGGCCCGCGCCGGCGGCAGCGAGCACATGGCTCCAGGAGACCCGGATTAAATATGCATGAGACGGGGAGCGGTGGGAAGAGCCCCCTGAGCAGTGAGGGGCGCTCAGCTCCCCGCCCGGGCAGGGCTGTGCCAGGGAAACCACAGCAACGTCGGGCACGTGGCGGCAGAAATCCCTCTGTGTTCGCTCCAGAGCGGAGCTGATGGGGGGGCTGTACATCCCCCCCTCCCCAGCACGGACCCCAGACAGGGTGGGGCAGCAGCATCCTGAAGGATGACGCTCCTGGGGGCTCAGGCAGCAGCTCCAACCTGAACTCCCCGAGCAGGGGCCGAGGGGCTCAGCCGGCGCTGCGCACCACGGGGAGGGTCCCGGCTGCCAAAGACCACCCGAGGCTCCCCCGGGACACCAAGAGGCTCCAAGACGCCACGCTGACGCTGGCACGGGAGGAGGAGGAGAGATGGGCAGGGCTGGGGGAACATCCCGGCTCGGGGAGGGGAAGGATCAGATGGATCCCTGCAAGAGGGCAGGGGGGAGCACAGGGACCGGCCGGGGCACTGCAGGCAGCTGGACGCCTACCCGGGCAGCGAGTCAAGGCCGGCAGACCGTTCCGGTCACAGGCGTGAGTCACTGGCTGTGACAGTGTCCCTCAAATGCCACTCGGGAGCCTTTGCTGGCAGAGCATCGGTTCCTACACCCCGAGGCACTGCCCGGGCATCCCGGCCAGCACAGCCGGGACGGGGCTTCCTCGAGCCCTTCCTCCCCCCGGGGAACCCAACCAGACCTGGCCAGGGCCACACGGAACCAGCAATTCCAGAGCAAACGTTGCTTTTCACACCCCGCAGCCTCTCCAAGGTGCTGCTCCCCCAGCCAGGGCTGACTCCAGGCAGCTCCCAGCAGCAGGGAGACCCCATCCCTCCCCCACGGGGGGCTGGGAGCTGCTGGGAACACGGGGCTGCCCCCCCGTTTTTGGTTCTTCTCAGAATCTTTTCACAGCCTTTTCCCGGGCTCCTCCTCCTGCGACTTTCCCAGCTGCTGTCGAACGTCACCTTGACAGCTGCTTCCTCCGTCCTCCCTTTTCATCCCGATGGATTATGGAGGGGCTCGGATCGCAGACTCCGCCAAGGAGTTCTGGGCGGATCCTCCTCTGGCTGGGGATCCCATGAGGGATCCTAACCACATCCCGGGGGCGCAGAGGGGAATAACAACTCCTCTCCCACCGGAGGGTCCCCGAGTAAGCCCCGCTCCGCCCTGGGGGAGCCCGTGGGTGAGCACGGAGCAGAGGAAGACTCTGTCTTCCAAAGCTGATTAAAAATAGATGCAGCATCAAGCTAATTATGCTGATTAATTAGCATTTGTGGAGCAGAGTGGGCACAGGAGGGGGCACACGGGGAGGAGCGGGTGCTGCAGCGGGGTCAGAGCCTGCCCTGTGCATCCCCAGCACTCCCAGTCCCCCCCGGGGTCCCCTGTGCTGCCCAGGACTGGAGGTACCAGGGCAGCGCATTTGGGGGTCCCCACGCCCCCACTTCCCTCCCTGTCAGCAACAGATGCCAAACTCCACAGCGCTGCTGGAAATTAGGTCAGCGATAGCCTACAGCAGATTTGAGCATTGCTCATCCTGCCGGGGCTCTGGTGCAAGTGGGAGATGCCACAGGGCAGCCCCACACCAGCGGCCACCCCCGGCCCGGCTGGCAGCGAGGGAAGGAGGGATGGAAAGGTCTGGATCAGCCTCTAAATCCCCTCCTGCCAGGGAGGGGTGAGCAGGGAGGCAGGGCTCCCTCGTGCCGCTGAGTCAGTGCTGATGGAAGCTGGGGAATGACAGCACCCCCGAACACCCCCACACACACCTGGAGTCTCCCCCCAACACCCGATGGGGTGGGAAAACCCCTCAGGGACGCAGCGGTGCTGATTTATTCCTTCTGGAAAGCGGAGCAGGGCCCCAGGTGCCCACAGTGACGGTGCCCACTCCCAGCTCACACCAGCCTTTCCTCTCCAGCCCCCGCAAAGCCTCCCCATGCCCAGGCCCGGGAGGTTTCATGCACCGGCGTTGGATTTGGGATGGGTTGTGCTCCACAATTGGCAGCGCTTTCGGCTCCCTTCTGCTACCTCCCCAGGCCCCCATATGTTGGTGTCATGAATATTCATGAGCTCCGTGGAAGCATCCAGGGCTGGGAGAGGAGCCCCGGCCCCGGTGGATCCCGGTGCTCCCGGGCTGCCCGATCCCCCGGCATGGCCGGGACCCCACAGCCCCCAGCCCCGCAGCTCGACCCTTTCCCAGCCCCGCCTGCCTCGCACTCCCGACACCCAGGGCCCTTCAAAAGGCTGCAACAGCGGCACCGTCCCAGACACGCTCCTGCTGCGGCTCTGCTCCCCTTTCCATCTGCAATTTCGGGAGCAGCTCCTGCTCCCTTCCCTCGCTGCCGGCGCTGCAGCCGCGCGGGCCCAGCGCAGGCTGGCAGATCCCGGCCAGGAGGATGGGGAACGGCGGCGGCGCGGCGGGGAAAAGGAGCCTATTCCCAGCAAAATGGAACTTATCCACCTGCAGCCGCAGGCGTGAGGAGGCTCCGGGCGGCCGCGGGGACCACACAGAGCTGCCTGACCGGGGGGGGCTTCGTCCTCAGGCTCAGAGGGAGTGCCAGGAGACGCCGGGATGTTGTCCCCAAGGGACTGGGATGTCCCTGGCCCCGATGGTGCCCCACGGGCGGGGCAGAGCCCGGCTGCTGCCCTGCTCTGCCTCGGGGCCGCAGCAGTGCAGGCAGGAGCAAGAACCACATCAAATTAATTGGATCCCAGTTTACTGCAAACAAAGAGGAGGCAGGTGACATTTACCTAGCGGAGTAATTGATATCCGAGTAATTTGTTGGAGTAACCTCATTACATGCCAGCTGGATTTCCACACCCTCCCAATCCCACTCATTACAAACAAGGTTTGTGCGTTAATCAGAGCACTTTAATCGCGGTGCTGCCCACCATCCCTCCAGCAAGTTACAAAGCCGCCAGATTTATCACAGACCCTAAACACTCTCCCAAGAACCGCTGGGTATTTTATCAGCAGGCAGTGCTGCTCCTTGGGACAACACCGGACATTTCTCCCTCCAGTGATGGCTCAGGGGCACAGCCGGCTCCTGGCACCACCTCTCCTCCCTTCCCTCTCCCTCCATCCCTGGCCTGGCTGATCACCTCCTCCTCCTCCCCGGCGCAGCCAGGAGCTGTTCCCTCACCAGACGAACGGCTCCAGCCAAAACACGAGCCGGGAGCTGCCGGCAGAGCCTCCCCCGCCGGGAGCGCGGCGCTCACCGCGGCCGCCCGGCTCGGGGCTCTCCGAGCGCTCCGTGAGCACAACACCACAAACAAATCCCCGCATCCATGCTGGAGCTCCCGGGCAGCAGCGGCGGGCAGTGACCAGCTGGGCTTTGCAAGCAGAGGCACAACGTGCCAGGCAGCCAGTCCAAGAAAAGCAGGAATAAGCGTGTTCCTAAGGAAACATCCTGCATCGAGCCCCCGAGGTGGGAACTAACCCAGGAATTCATCACGGGTTGGTTTCATAGCCTCGATTGGTGTTTTTAAAGCTGATCAGGCTGCCAGGATGGGGACAAGGCACTCCCAGCGTGTCCCCATGGAAGGAACCAGCTCATGTGGGACCCCACAGAGCTCCAGAGCAGCTCCTTGTGTGCCTCTGTCCCGCTCCCCCCAGCCCCTGGGTACAGAGGAGAAGGTGCCATAAAACGTGGGTCTTTACTGACCTGCCCAAGAGCTCCTGCACCCTCTGCCCCCCCTCCACCTTCCCCTCCGGGGGACACAGCCCCAGCCCCCAGCAGGAGAGATTTGTTGCCCCACGGATCTACCACCTTGCTTTGGGCTGAGCCCTGCACAAGCTGCTCCATCACCCTCATGACACAGCTCATGATCATCTCATTTACTATTAATTTGCTTGTCAAGAGAAATTCCACTCATTTGCTTTTAATTAATGGGGCCTTAAAATAAAGCTGGGGGGTGGTGGGGCTCTGGCGAGAGGATCAGGGAGGATCAACCAACACCAACAACGGAGGAGCAGTTGGGGTGGAGAACTATTTATAGGACAAAAGGAAGGGAAAAATAATTTTAAAAAAGGACAAAAGGACAAAAAAAAAAGAACAAAGAAACCCTGCAAGGGAGCCATGGTTCCCCAGCTCCCTCTGCACACCCAGGCTCTGCCCGGGAGCCACCACAGCCAAGAGGCCTCAGCTGCCACAGGGGGGGCCAACACTAAAAATGCCCATTTAGAACCAGAGCTGGGGAATGCTCTGAGAGCCAAGGGACACAGCTGCCCCAGCCAGCCCCACAAACACCAAATGCTCTGGGAATGTGGGAAAGGAGCGGGGCTCAGCTGCCTGGGCCCAGCTCCACACCCACTGCAAGCACCGAGACCATGGCTCAGACCTGAAGCTGGACCTGGTTTGAGGAATCAGGAGGGAAACAGCCCCTCCTAAACCCACCCAACCGAGCCAAAGGGAAGAGGAATGAGAGCTGGGGTCAGGGAGGGGGGAAATCCCAATCAAACACTTCCCCCGTCCTCGGCAGGAGTGTCCCAAAATACAAACCCTGAGTCACTGGAGCTCAGACTGCACAGGCAGCACCTACACTGCCACAAGCTCCAGACACGGAGGCGGGAACTCATCCCACCCGGCTTCAGACACCTGTGAGGGAGCTGCTCATCCACAATTCCTCAAAACTCGCAGAACAAACACAGACTTGCATCCTAAAGCATCTCCTCTCCCTTCTCCTGGAACCCCAGATGAACAAGGCAGGTGCAGGGATCCTCCTTCCTGATCTCCAGGTGTCCAAATAAAACAGAGGAAGCAGATGCAGAGAATGTGCAGCAGAACCATTCAGCACCTGGGAGTCAGGAAACCCAACCCCAAACCAATTCTGTGCCAGTTTGTCACCCAGGAGCCATCACTGGGCAGCCACATCCCTGCTCCAGCACCACAGCTCATTCTCCAGCAGCACTGGGGGGGTGACCAAGGCCTGAGACACCTCCAGAGACTCCCAACCAGTCAACAGATGGAAACGGTGAAGAGAAAACCCTGCCGGTGATAACAGGAACATGTACAACCAGTCAGCAGTAAGCAGTTTCCTCTGATTCCCAACAATTTAACACCCAGAAAAGGCAATTTCCAGCAAACAGAGTTTAGAAAGACAAGCCACATATGAGTTTATTTCGAAGGACACTCAAGCTCCACTCTCTGAGTTCCTGTTAAGAGGTTTCAAGCATTACAAAGAGATTTTCCCTTCCCAGGGTTATAAACCAATTAGATAAAGACCAAGTTAATCCCTTATTGTGTCCAAAGAGCTACAAGCAGACACCAAACACAGAGATTAGTCCCTTCCTTTGAGCACCCCGCAGCCCAGGCAAACCCCAAGCCGAGGAGCACAGAGCCCCTGGCTCCAGCAGGGCTGCACAGGGGGCTGCCAGGACACTGCAGCACCATCCTCCTCCCAAACCCTCCCCAGGTGACTCAATCCAGAGTCATCTGAGTTTACCTGAACCTGGAACAGAGGAGTTCAGAGCCTCACGCCGAGGGAAGCCGGGGTAGTGATGCAGAACCACGTGCTTGGACTTTTTATGTTGGTTTTTTTTTTACCTGATTTTTCCTCACCCCCCCGGGCAGAGACAGCTGGGGGGGGCTCAGGCCAGCCTAGGACAGCAGTGTCCCCAGCCCTGGGTCCCTCACGCTCCTGTCGAGGAGCTGGGCTCAGTTCCTTGAGCTTCCACCCAAATCACAGCTTTGGCTGCAGAGCCTCCCCTGACCAGCCCACCCCAAATCTCTCATTGTCAAATGCCAACTAGAAACACACAAAAAAAATCACCAACAGCTCAGGGATTCAAAGCACAGACGTTAGACTAAACATGAGGTTAAACCCAGAGCAGGAAGAGCCACAGTCCCACGTGCTGAGGGCTCCCCTCTTCTGCCAGGGCCATCCTGGAGGAGCTCCTCCCCACAGAGCCTCCTCCAGCACAGCTGAGTCAGATAAGGGGCTTCACTCAGCACAGCTGGGGTCAACCTGCAGTGGGAGCGGTGTCACCCAGAATTTGGGACGAGCCAGGGCCCAGCACAGGCCAGAGCAAGCAGAAAACCCAGATGGATTTCCCCGGTGTTCTGCCCATGAGGTCCAGGAAGGAGCTGTTCCCCGCCCACTCTGGCACTTGTGCCTGAATTTGTGACAGGCTTTAGGAGCCTGCCCCCATGCTCAGAGAAGTCGCTGATTTGTGTGGGGTTGGAATGAGGAATGAACTGATCCCTGCTGGCAGCGGTGCTGTGGCTCTGTCCCCACCCTGCTCCCTCGGGACAGGACACTCCCAGGACCAGCTCCAGAGCTGCCCACGGGCCCCAGGGGAGCTGGGTCTATGGCTTCCCCCCTTTTCCCACCCGGGTTTCCAGAGGGACAGCCCAGACCCCGACACAGCAGAGGCAGAACGGGCTGGGTTTTGTCCCCCCACCCAGAGCAGCTCTAAGAGAAAAGAACTGAAGTTGTACAACAAATTTATGCAAAATTGAGGTTAAAACAGCCCACAGGAGCCTGACCCGAGCACCCCTCCCCAACCCAGGAAAGCATCCTTCCTCCTCTCCAGGCTGGGATCCCACACAGCCACACCAAGATCTCCCAGAGCACGTTCTCCTCCTGCTGCTCTTCAGGAACAGTCAGGAACCACCTGCCAGCCTCAGCCAGGACCCCACACCTTGGGAGAAGCTTTGGCCCTGCAGGCTGGCCGAGGGTCGAGGATGATTTGGGCACAGCAGCTCTTGGCTCTGGGCTCTGCTGGGGCTGCGTCAAAACTCCAGCCTGGGGTCTGGGCACCCGCAGTGCTCTGTGTGCCAGGAATGACCTCCCCATCCTCCTGGGATCCTTTCCCCTGAGATGATCCTTCCTTCAGGAAGAGCGGGGCAGCAGGGCTGTTCCCCCCGGAGCTGGAACGGGGCTGCTGCTCCCCAGAGACGTGGGAGGGAACGGGAGAGCCCAGGCTGCAGGGACGGGGAAGCTGCTCCAGAAACAGCAGGAAGGGAGGTGTCTGTGCCCCAGAGGTGTGGCAGGAGACACAGGCCGGCTCTGGGGGGAAATGCCTCAACACCCCTTTGTGAATCGCCCCCTGCAGCTGCCCACGGGCTCCAGGGAGGTGTTGCAAACTCACACGTGAGCCTTTGCTTATACAAAAGATTGTAACAATACTTGAAAACAAACCCTGAGAAATTCACTGCAAGGATTCTCCCTGAGCAGTGGCTGGTGCTGTCCTGAGGGACACAGCCTGGCACAGCTGTCCCTCAGGGTGGCACTGGGCTCCTGCATCCAGCAGGACTCAGCCTCGGTGCAGGAGAGGACCCAGCAAAGAGGAGCTCTGCAGTTTCTTCTGGCACCAGACTAATCCTCCAATTCAGCCTCCTTTTTGCTGCTGGGAACAAAAAAGAGAAAGTAGAAAGTAGGTTTTTTTTAAAAAAAGTAGAAACCAACAGGTACAAACAACTGGCACTTGGTGGCCGAGGAGCTCAGGTACAGAGGGTGTGAGAGACAAGGTCACAACTGGAGTGAGTGTGGGGTTCTGGTGCACTCCCCTCCAAACCAGCCAGAGTGAGCTCCAGCAAACACTGGGGACACCTGGCCTGGCACTCCCAGAGCTGCCCCACGGCCTGGCCATGCTGAGAAGTGCCACCACAGCAGCTGAGAGAGCCCCTTGTCCTGCCCCTGGGTGCACAACTCAAAGAACAAAGGAGCTGAGCAGGATCCAGCACCATCCACGTGTCCTAAGGAATCCACCCACAGAGCTGCCTCAGCCAGCACGAATAATCCCCCACTCCCCCAGTGCCACCATCCCCAGCTCTGCTCCCTCAGAGCCCTGACACACCGGGCTCACCCCGAGCAGCTCTTGGGACAGGGCTCCCTGCTGTCTGCCCAGCCTGGTCCTGGGGCTGAGGGGGCCCAACACTGCTGTGAACCCCACTGGAGAGGCAGCAGAGCCACAGCACGAGGAGCTCCTGCACCTCAGGGGACCTGCCATGGATTTACCCCAACCTGACACCCCCTGGCCCACCTTATGTAAGAGTGGGGGGACTCTGACCCTCCCCAAGACCTGGGGGCCAAAACCAGCTCCCTGCAGGTATTTCTGTTCACCCTCAGGTCATACCTGTGGGCGTTAGGGCTTTCTTATGACCAGTGCTGAAAAAAGACCAAATCCCCTCTGCCCTTCCCCAGCTCAGGACACGGCGCTGTCGGAAGCAACGTGTGAGGCAGCGTGGCCACACGGAGCAGAAATCACCTTCTGGAGGCAGCACATGTCCTGATCTCCTCACCCAGCTCACCTTGTTACCCTGCCTGTACCTTTAATGCCATTACTGCAGCTCATTCCACGAGCAGAGCCCCTTTTGCCCACACACCCACCTCTCTGGGCCGGCAGGGAGAGCCTCCAGCCCCTCCAGCGGAGCACAGGGCTGCTTCCGAAGGTACTCCCTGGACCTAATGTCAGCCTGGAACCGAGGAAGAAAATGAGTGAGAAATGGCTGAGCAGCCTGGCTGGTGCCTGCTCTGCTATCCCAGTGTGTCCCATCCACCCTGCTGTCAGCACATCCCACCAGAACACTGCATGGCCCAGTGTTACAGCAAGGCAGGACAGCCTGGGGCCAGGAGAGCACCAACCACATCCCAGGAACTGTTAGACAGCATTGCTGGGCATTCACTGGGTGTTCCTGCCCCCACCCTGAGGTGTTTCCTCAGCCCTCCAGTGCTGCACAACTCAGCAGCAGACCCTTGATGCCATCACAAGCACATCCCAGGCTCTTGGACAACTTTGAGGACTGGCAGTTGATTTTTACAGTCCTTCAAAGTTTTTTCTCCTTTAGAAACTTCTTTCCGAAACACACTGCTGTGACATTTCCGAGCAGCTGCTGTGCCCACCTCAAAGGCAGAGTGTCTCTCCCCACTTACAAAGCAGGATGTGACCTTCCCAGCTGGAAAAGCTTCACAGTGTCTGGTGATGCTTGGAAATTGGGTTAACACATCCCCGGGGACTGTCCTTGAAGCATTGGCTGCTCTCCCCCCACGCTGCTCCCGAGGAGCCTCTCCTGCAGCCCCGGCAGCCCCCAGGCCCCTCAGCCCGAGCCCCCAGCAGAGGCTGTGCCTGCTGCTGGAACCTGCTCCACAACTGCAGAGCCTCCTGCCAGCTGAGAAGGAGAGAGTTACATAAGGGGTGGTTTGTTTGGGAGATTTTTTTCCCTTCTCTCTATAATTGGACAGTTTCATAACCGAACTGACAAATAACTTTGATCACTCTTCAGGATAAGCGATTACGTGACGGATTTTATAACCAGGGAAGGAGGCTGCTCAATAGTCCCCACGGGGAGACCAAGGAGCAGGAGGCACAGCTACCAACTATTTTTCTAGGGAAGAAAAAGCCCAACCACATTCTTCTGAGAACATCAGCTAATGCTTGATGAGGTGGCAGTTCCCAGGCAGGGCTCACTCCTAACACAGCACTGGAGTCAGCTTAAGGTGGTGATTAACCATGGGCTTATCAATAAAATGGATCACTGTCCTGCAATAATCCTCACAGATTTGGGTTATTTTCAGAGGGGATGAGTGCTGGCTGTGGAATTGGTGCTTTGTCTGTTATCTGAGGGGCTGCGGTGGTCCCTGTGCACAGCAGGCGTGGAGGGGGTGCACCCAGGGGGAGCTGGAGTCTCAGGACACCCGTGACTGCTGTCCAGTCCCAGAGGAGAGGCTGATGCCTTGTCTCATTCTGCTGAGGGCAAGTGTTCAGTGTTTCACAGAAAGGGACCTGCAGGCTTGTCCTTCCTGGTGGGCTGGAGCAACCTCAGGCTGTCCCAGCAGCCCCTCCCGGAGCCGGCCCAAACCCGCTGGGGGCCAGGGGCGGCTGAAGGAAGCACCAAGCGAGGAGGAGGCTGGGGAGCAGCCACCAGGAACCCGACCAGCGAGAGCAGAGCAGGCTCCCGGTGCAATCCCTGCCAGCTGCAGGGTGGCACCAGCTTCTGCTTCCCTGCTGTGCACCAGCACCCTGGGAATGAGCACCGGGAGGGGTCTGCCCTCTGTCAGCAGGAGGCAAGGGCAGTGCTCTCAGCAGGCTCTGGGACTGCTCCAGGGCCACTCGGGGGAGTGCTGTGCTGGCTGTTCTGGGATGGCAGCTCCCCCCAATTCCTGCCTGGGAGCTCAGAAGGACCAGCCCTGTGCAGGACCTCACAAGGGAGCACAGCTCTCCTGGCTGGGCCTGGCACGTGGAACGAGGACTGAGTGGGATGTAAATACTGATTGCAGGTGACAAGGGAAGTTCATCCCTCTGCTTCCTCCGAGAGATCACTTCTCTCACCTGCACCTCAGCCAGTTCCTTGGCAGCACAACCACACTGTGGGCTGAACACAAACAGACCGCTCCCGCTCCCTGCCTGGATAGCGCTGCATTCCCAGGAGGCACCACATCCCCTAAAGCAGGAGGTCTGAGCTCCCACAGCAGCTGCACTGCACGTGCTGCCCTACACAAACCTCAGCCACAGCCTCAGGAGCTGTGGGCAGCTGTGCTCTCACAGACCATTTTATTTCCAGGGCTGCCAGAACTTCCAGACCAGGACCTGATGATCCACAGGTCTCTCCTGACACTGGGAAATCCATAAGCACTGCACCTGTCAGGTCTGTAATTTCTGGAGACATACCACAGCAAAAAGGCCAAGTTAGCCACCCATGGCAGCATTCCCCACAGCCTCCTGCTTCCTGACTCCAGCTCTAGGTGCCCAAGAGCTGAGGCTTTCAGCTCCGCCTGTGCCAAGAGCTGTGGCAGTCACCACACAGAGGAAGTGTGGCAGGGACAAGTCCCATGGAAAGGTTTGAGTGTCCTCATCTCCTGCCACCCCTCCAGAGTAAACACACTCCCCTGTTGGATTTTTCATCTCTCTGTAAGCAAAGTGATAATAATTCATTCCATTATGGAATGGAAATAAGGAAAAGGTCACAGAGAACTGGAAGAGTCTCCGAACATGAGCAAATCCTGGAGATGTCTGGAAGCGAAATGAGGGTGACGAAAAGCTCCGAGACACCTTTTAGATTCCAAAGGGAATGCTTTTCCCTTCCCTTTGAACACGCCGAGCTGCAGAGCTGGCTCGGAGCTCTGCAGAGGCATCTGTCCCTGGCTGGAGCAGGTTACATAAGGAGCTCCACCAGCCTCCTCCGGTCTGGCAGGTGCTGGGGCTGAGACTGGAAACTCCAGCTCTGCTATGGACACCCCAAGGCTCATTTTGCTCCAAGGACTAAGATTTTGGGGTAGTTTTTAAGTAGAGTCTCAGTTCCAGAGAACCGGGCACTGCTCAGGTGGGCACACCCCTGACCCCGCCACAGCAGCGATGCCAATGGGCTCTCCCAGGGCAGTGTTAGGGACAGGGACACCTGGGCAGGCCCTGGCGTCACTTCTGGCTCTGGGCTGTGGAGCCACCAACAGTAGAGTGACCTCGGGGAGAAGGGAAGCACTTGCCAGGCCAGAAGTCCCAAAAAGCTTTGAGCTTCTCCTGAGCCTTTCCCCAGGTTCTGCTACGATTTGTAATGAGCCAAGGCTGAGCCTCGGCGGCAGCTGCAGCTCGGTGACGGTGATGCAGTGCTGTCACCTGCTGGCTGGCGGCTCCGTGTGGAGTGCGGCAGCGGGAAAGGCCCAGAGGAGCAGCACTGCGGGCTGTGCTGGGCTCCAAGTGCCCGGGAAAACCGCATTCCCAGCTCCTGGGGATTAACACCACCATCACAGGAGCTGCCTGCAGCAGGAAATCAGTCAGGCTGGGTCTGCAGGCAGGGCTGGGAATGCTGCCGGGCACTGCATCAGGAGAACGGGCCTGGAAGGACCAGTGAACACCCCCGTGGGCTGGGGGAACAGCCCAGCAGGAGGCTGTCAGCAGCACAGGAGGGGCAAACTGAGGCTCTGGAACACCCCAGGGCTCGGCTGCCCCTGCCCCCGCCTGCCCCCCCCCGGCTGCCCGGCCGTACCTGCCGGATGGGCTCCGGGATGCGGAAGCGGCAGCAGGCCCTGACGAGGCGCACGGCCGTGTCCAGGCTCACCCGGTGGCCCACGGAGACGTAGAGGGGCTTGGAGCTGTTGTTGCAGCTCCGCAGCACCTGGGCAGTCAGAAAAGAGGGATCAGGCACTGAAGAGGCTCACTTGAACACACCCAGAGGGGCAGGGGAATTAGGAGCCAGCCAGACCCCTCAGGTGGGGTGGTGGCTCTGCGTTTGCAGCTCCCAGCCTTCCTGAACATCATCTCCATCCCAGTGTCTCCTCCAGGGACTGTTTGTCCCTTGTGGCCCTTCCCCAAACGCCTCAGGCTGCTCTGGGATGCAGGGAGATGTGCCAGCACAGGCTGACAGCACACACAGGAAGTGTCTTACAGCTGCCTGTTCCTGCTCTGAATCAGATGCTCCCAGACTGATCCTGGGAAGCTGCCAGGGAACTGGCACCTCTCCCAGACTGTGGCTCACAATCCAGGGTGCTGGAGCACCTCAGGTGCCACAGCCACGGATGTGAACGTTCCTGACACCTGAGCTGCCAACTCCCTACAACCACCTGAGCTCTCAGGAAGGGGCCAGCAGTGTCACTGGTCACCTGCCCACAGCTGCCCTCCTGGACGGGATCACTGAGACAGCCCCGCTGTGCAGAGTGACCAGTGGCCAAGTGACAGCTTACCATGCCCAGGACTTTCCCCGAAGTGCCTGTCAGTGGGAATGTCTCTCCTGACCTCTGCAGGGAGCGGACCTAGGGACAAACACACACGAGTCAGGTCATTAGCACATAATTGTATGTGGTGTCCAAATTCCCTTGGGATATTAAAAACCAGAGCTAAATCCCAGCCTGGCCTAACCTGCTCCCTGTGCAGCTCGTCCCTGACCAAGCCATCCACCTGCAGGAGGTTCTTGGCCACTCCAATGCACGGCAGGTCCGTCAGGACTCCCAGGTGACAGGCTGTGCCAAACCCTGCCAACAACCAGCCACTGTAACTGCAGGACACCAGGAACAGGAATCCCAAGGAGCAGCACAGGGACCAGGAGAGCAGGGCTCTCCAGGAACAGCCTACCTCTGGGATGGAGCAGGCCATTCCCATCTACCAGAAGCACCTGAAAAAGCCAAAGCGGAAATATTATTTCCTGGACACTGAGAGCACTCCAAGGAGCATCCAGGGATGCTGGCTCTGGGAGGAAGGAGAAATCTCTCTTGGTTCTTCACCTCTCCCTTGTAAGGCTCTTCCTGCCTGTGCCTGACCCTAAAGCAGCAGCAGTGTGGCGCTGGCAGCGCCCTGCACACACCACGGGGCTCCCACTGCCGTGGGAGGCCTGGCTGCTCTCAGCTCCACATCCCTGCTCCCTGAGGACAGGGAATGGATGCTCCAACACAGCTCTGCCCCTGCCCCTCCTGCCCCACCAGCTCAGGCTCCGGAGGGACAACCCCCTTCCCAGGATTCTGCACCCAGGACACCCCAACTCGGCACAAGGAAAGGACACCACACCTGAGGCTGGAGCTGGGGCTCCTCCTGCTGCAGTCTCTGGACAGCTTCCACCAGGAAGGGGACCTCTCGGAAGGCCAAGAACCCGGCCACGTACGGGGCACTGACGGCCACCATGCGGCAATCCTGGTACAGCACCTGGGGCAGGCACAGACAAAACCTCGGGACGCTGCCCGAGATCCCTGGATGTTCCAGAGGCTCCTCCTCTGGTTCACGCCCCCTCTGCTCACCCCTTTTAAACCCAGGAACCGGTCAAAGAAAACCCCGTGAGGCAGCACAAAAAAATGATTCCTGCCTTGCCCTGCAGAGCACAGCAGGACTTGAGATTCAGTTCATTAAAATCCCAGCAGACAGCATCGAACTTTATTTCTCTGCTCATTAGAGCCTTTACAGTTAAAAATAATTTTTATATCATTTTGAAAGCTGGGAAAGAGACCAAAAATCTTTATTAGTTCAAGTAAAATGACTGTGAGATCCATGACAGGTTTGGAAAAGCTTTCCTATGTCACATCCCATATTATCAGCCAAGAACTCACACACGAGACTCTGCACTGGAGCACTACGAACACCTCCCTCTGCCCACGGGCACCAGCTCCCCTGCACAGACACCGCAGCTGCCTCTGAACCCTGGGAGTTCCCAGCCATCCTACAAAACTCCCGCAATCACACCTTCCTAAACTTCTGCCTAAATCCTTACATAGATTTTTTTTTTTTTCTGTTTATCTTTCTTGGGAACACACACATGGAAGGTTGCTGAACACACACAGAATCACGGAATGGTTTGGTCGGGAGTGACCGTGTAGCGCAGCCAGCGCCAGCCCTGCCGTGGGCAGGGACACCTTCCACTCGCCCAGGTGGCTCCAAGCCCCGTCCAGCCTGGCCTTGGACTTCAGGGATGGGGCAGCCGCAGCTGCTCTGGGCACCCTGTTCCAGGGCCTCCCCACCCTCACAGGCAGGAATTTCTTTCCAATCTCCCATCTAGCGCTGCCTCAGAGCCCGTGGTTACGGCACGGCCGGACACAGCCCCGGCACGGGGCGCTCCCCGCGGTACCTCGAGAGCCGGGAAGCTGAGCACGACCAGGGAGGCGCAGGCACGGCTGTCGTCGCCCTTGATGTAGGATAAATCCACACCTCCCACTCTCTCCAGCCCGGCAAAACGGGCATCTTTCTGCCACTCCTCGGTGTCCTCCTCCACCACGCTGGCCTTCAGCCGGGCCTGCTCCCTGCGAGACCCCCGGCGCCGCGGTGAGAGCGGGGTCCCCTCCCGGGAGCCGCATCCCCGCGCCCCCGTTCCGCCCGCCACGAACCGCGCCCCGCTCGCTCCCGGGGAGCCCCCAGACCCCAAGCACGGGGCTCTTCCGTGGCTTGTGCGGACGCGGTGCCGGGGGAGCCCCGAGCGGCCCGGTCCCTCCCCCCCGTTACCGTTCCCAGCGGCGGCGCCGCCCGGGGGACGCGGCCATGGCGGAGCGGGCCCGCCCGTCCCGCAGCGCCGCCGTCCCCCGGAACGCGCGGCCGAGCGCGGCCGTTCCGGGCCGGGCTTAGCGCCGGGTCCCGGCAGCGGCGGGGAAGGAGCCGGGAGCGGCCGCGCAGCGGAACTGAACCCGTTTATTGGGGAGGGGGAGAGCAGGGCCCGGCCCGGGACAGGCGGGGGGCCGGGCTTAGCGCAGGGAAGGAGCCCCAGCTGTCAGGGCTCCCGTTTTTCCTTCCTGGCCCCGCCGCAGCGTGGTGCTGGGCAGGAGCCGGTTCTGCATCCCGGTGCTGACAACGCGGCGCCAGGAGAAAGGCAGACTGAGAAACATAAATCCCTGTCCCAGCACGAGGGCACCATGGTTTGTAAAAAAAAGTCCTTCATATTCCTCCAGTGGCTCTGGGGCTGTGATGATCCAGGATTCACACGGAGCTGCTGCGTCTCTTTCACCCTCCTCCTCCACGGTCACCTCTCCACATCATGTGAACAACAACCCCAAACCCAAAGAACAACCAACAATCCCCAAACGAATGCCCAAAGTTGCAGAAGGCCCGAGGTAGGTGCTGTGGCAGCGACGTTCACTGGCAGTGTCCTGTCCTAACTTTCCCTGTGCTCCCGCTTGAAGAGAGCAGCTGCTTTCCAGGTTGCAGTGGCATGAGAGAGAAGAATCTCATCTGGGAATGTGTCTTCCAGCTCCATAGCTAATTCAGACTCTTTGGCATAAAGGTAAGGCGAGAGTGATTCCTTCAGGCTGGAAGACAGAGCAGAATAGCATTAATAGCTGGGGTACAGGAAACCACCAGTGCCACAATATCAGTGCATTGCACCACCCAAAATACTCAATGTACACCATTTAGCAGGTGTATGTGTAGTGAGAAGGGTTAAACAGCCAGTTGGATGCACAGAGCCCAGCCAGGGGAGGCTGCAGGGCAGAGCTGAGCTCTGGGGCTGAGCTGTGCCTGTGCAGAGATAAATGTGCCTATCCCTGAAGGCTGGGCTTGATGATCATGGAGGTTTTTTCCAACCTTAATCAGTTTGTGCTTCTATTACTATTGTATTCAAGTGCCTGCAGAAGTGTTTGTGTTTGTGCCCATGGACAGCAGCTCCTGCTGTGTTCCAGCAGTGTCCCCAAAAGAGCCTGTGTGAGATGGAAGTGACACCTGCCAGGAAAGGGTGTGGATATTCCCAATGCCGCTGGTTGGGCCATGACCCCCAGGACAGGCATGTGCCAAGGGAACTGTTCCCATCATGTGCATGCTCAGAGGCAGAGAAGCTTCAGTTAACAACAACTCTGGGGGGTTTGGGTGTGTAACTCCTACCTCCACTTGGGTCTCAATTCCTCCACAGCTTGGACACGTCTCAGCTTCAGGATGATCATTTCATGGAGCTCTTGCAGGAAGATTTCCAGCCTTGAGTGGACCAGGAAGGTGTGCAGGAGCTTGGCAAGCTCTGGGGTGAGCTCTTCTTTGTAGTCTGGACTGACGTCTGCAAAAGGATCCTAAAAATGCAGCGAGGGGAGAAAAAACCCAAACGCACATTTGAGCAGCTGCAGGCAGAGCAGAGCAGAGCAGAGCAGGTCACACAGAGGGGCTGGGGTTCCATACCCTGCCGAGCCGCAGCAGCTGCTCAGATTTGTGGGCACCCAGGAGCTGCCACAGGGCCACGCTGTGTCTGAGCTGGCACCGCCTGAGGGCCTGGAAGAGAAGCACATCCGTGGCTGTGAGGGATGTCCTTGGAGCCCATCCCCAGCCTGCCCTGCCCAGAGAGAGCTCAGCACGCAGCTCCTCCAGCCCCTCAGCCTGGGTGCAGCCCATCTGCCTTCAATAATCCACTTTTTGATATCACTACAGGGAGTGGGGAAGTGAGAGGGCTCTGTCACACATACTGGGCTTGAATAAGGTCACACTGGCTGGATTTAGCATAAACCAGGGCAGATTTTATCCTGTAAGAATCAGAGCTTTGCCCTCCGGGCTCACCTGCAGCACGTGAGGGTTCGTCTGATCCCCCATCTGCAGGACCTGTTCAATGTAGTCAGTCAGCAGCATCTCAGCGTTCTCACCAGCCATGGCCAGGAAGCCCAGGGTGATCTCAGTGAGGGACAGAGCATCACACACATCACTGTAGGACTGCAGCTCCCCACTGATGATGTTCATCACAGAACTGGGCAGAGCACTCTGAAAACCATGAGGTTGCAGTTAAAATTATTTTAGAGCCATTCCTTTTTCTGTTCAAATTGCTCAAGTCATGGAAGACAACAGAGCCCCAGATTTAGGAAACTGAAATGCTGATCTATCTCCCTTTTCTTTGTAAATCCTGACTGACAACACAAGGCCAGATTGCACATACCCAAGGCATGCTGAGAAATCAGCAGGCAAGCCTTTGGATGGACAAGGCAAGGGACACAAAACCCTTGGAAAGTCAGGGATTTCATGCTTGCCCTGCTTCCTGCAGCGCAGAAACCCACCTGCTCCAGCTTCATCCTGACATCACTGAACAGCTGCTCGTAGTTCCGGTCATGTCTGTACACCAGGGTGGGGATTCCCTGTCAGGAGAGAAAACCATGGATGTGAAGCTCTGGAAAACTGCTCCCAGTGCCCTCCAGGCTGCACAGCCCCTGCCTGTCCTACCGTCAGCGTGATGAGTGGCTTCCCCTGCAGGAACTTGCTGATCACTTGCTGCTGGATCCTCTCCAGATCAAAGTCCTGCAACGTCTCCCCTCCCTTCTCCATGCTGTACTGACAGTTGGACAGGATCAGAGGGATCAGGTCTCTCTCGACCTCGTAACTGATCAGGTGCAGGTCGGCCACTTCCGAGGGGCTGATCAAGTACCTGCAGGGAGCAAAGGGCCTCTCTTCAGAGGGAGGGGCCTCTGTTCAGAGGGAGGGGCCTCTGTTCAGAGGGAGGGGCCTCTGTTCAGAGGGAGGGGCCTCTGTTCAGAGGGAGGGGCCTCTGTGGAGCAGGGAAAGCTGATGGTGAGGGAGCAGGAGATGCAGCAGAGCCCAAAGACTGGAAGAGCAGCACACCTGTCATCCTGCTTGGTGTGCCTGTTGACGGAGTGCACGAAGTCGTTGTGCAGCCCGATGAGGTAACTGGCCAGGGCCGTGGAGCACAGGCCCAGCCCCTGCCGCCGCGGCAGCAGCGCCTCCAGTCTGCTGTCCAGGCTCAGCTCAGAATCACAGTACCCTTTAGGCAGCTTAATTTCCCCTGAAATACAGACAAGGAGTGTTTGAGGAGGCCCAGAGCCAGCCCAGGCTGAGCCAGGGCAGGAGAAGGTAGGGAGCCTGAGAAAAGCTGTGCTCTCAACCTTAGGGACAAACACAAAGGGGAACAAGTTCAGGTGAGAATACTACATGAGGGAAACAAGTTCTTCCCCTTGTACCTAGATTCTTAAAATTCAAAGGCCAAGCTCAGTTTTGAGGATATGCCTCAGCATCACTGATGGGAGGAACCTGAACTGAGAACGAGGAGCAGCGGAGGAGCAGGGCTGGGAAAGAAGCTGCTCACCATTGGTGTCCAGGGAGCTCCTCAGCTTGTTCCAGACAGACAGAAACACATTCACTCTTCTCTCTAACAGGTCCCTCATCACACCTGAGAAACAACAGAAAGATAAATCGATGAAACACCTTTTCCTGGTGAAACTCTGCAATACAGGGATCTTCAGAGCACACCGCTGAACTCCAGGCAACTGCTCAAGAGACTAAACAGACACCAGACACCTTTCTGATGCTATCAAATGGAGTTATTTGCTCAATTTGTTAATATTTTTCCATTATTGTCTGCTCCTGGCCCAGGCCACAAAGATGGATTGGTCCTTGGTCTGATTCTGCATGACCTTTATGTACTTTTCCATAAGCACTTAAAAACATCAGTAATTGTACTTAAATGCAATAGAAGGAGTTGCCACAAACTTCATGAAAGGAAGGGGAGGACGTTTTTTCCACTCTTTAGGCATACCCTGCTCTAGGGCTGAGCTTAAAATGCCAACACAACCACTGCTGCACTGCGCAGAGCTCCCACCCCTCACAGAAAATCTCCCGTACTTAATTCCCTTTAAAGTCATCTGGTAACTTTTCCAACCATATCCAGGTCTCCAGTTCATTTGGATGAGAGTTAAAAAGAAAATGTGAGTTTTCACCTTCGCTTTCAGCTATACAATCCAGCATTTTCTGTTTTATTAATTTTGGCAGAGTCTCCTCACCTGAGTGGGGTTCCCTGAGGAATTCCCTGATGGAGCAGTGTTTGATCTCCGCTGTGTTCTGGAATTGCCTCACCAAGTCTCTCTGCAGAGCCAGAATCTCTGGTAGGAATTTCACCAGCCTCAGCTCAGTTTCCTGGAAGAGGAAAGGGAACCGGTGGGTAAGGCTGTTGGGAAGACTTTTATGGAATTACTTCTTCAATGTTTAAAAGACAACAATATTTTTCATGTTCATTGTCAAGATCATAGCAAGTACTGAGAATAAAGAAACTGGATAATCCAAACCAATTGCTCCAGGGGACCCAAGCCAAGGCTGGAGGTCCCTTCCCACCCCAACCAGTCTGTGCTTCTGTGCTCTGATCTTTGAGCATCCCAGGCTCTCACCCCTGTGCCACCCCCACCTTCTGCAGGAACTTCCAGAGGAGAGGGACGGTGTCCTTGGCATTCTTTTGCTGCACAACTTGGCCCAGGTTCTCCACTGAAACCCTCTTGCGGCAGCTCCACATCTTGGAGTGGTGTATGTGGCTGTCCCCTGGCAGCTGGGACAGGAATGCACCTGGGTCCCCATACACTATTTTCACTATGGGGTTGGAAGAGATTCTCTCATCCTCTTGTATCTGTCTGTTTATCTTCAGAAGCTTTTTATCCAAATCCTGCAGTAAAAAAAAAAAAACTATCAGATATTTTGAAATACCTTAAACTGAGCGAAGTCATTTCTGCTTTTCCAGCTGTACAAAATCATCCCAGAACAATTCCTGTCTCAGACTCCGATTTCCCCAGGTAGGATAATGGCAGCTGATCCTTAGCCTGCAGCTGTGCCAAGGATGGGTTGGCTTTAGGAACAGCCAGGTGAAAAGTGTACCACAGACAGTACAGCACGTCAGATTTCCAGTGGATTTTGACCTGCTCAGCTACTGACTCTGTACAGCAGATTTCTCACCTTCAGTTCAGGAACAATAATTGTGTTTGCAACAATTTCTTCCCATTTGTTTCTCTTCTCTTTGGTGGAGAGAACATCATCAAACTGCACCAGCCCTGCAATAGGAATATTTCACCTCTCACATCTGCAATATTTCAGTGAAAAGAAAGCACAGATTGACAGGTCCTAGAAGTTAACTGAGTATCTTGGTCCAGCTGGAGAGGGACACCCAAACATCACACACTGATCCAGGTTTCCAGGAGCTTCAGCCAGTCATTCATGTGAAAGATGGGGACATTTATACAACTCCTTCATAACCCCAGAAAGACTGAACAGATTGTCCAAGGTCAGACTATGACAGACTGAAGCTTGGAATACTGACTGGTGCTGTCCCACACTCAAAATATGGGGTATTTACACATAAATCCCTCTGTGCCACGGTGACTCCAGATCCCACCATGAACCCCACTCTGCCATCCCTCTTCTCCCAAAGAACTTCTGGCAGTCATGGAGAGGCAGCACAGAACACAGACTGCCCACAGCACGAGCTGCTGTGCTGGGAGCAGCAGCCCTGCTCGGGAGCTGGAAGCTCTGCCCATCTGTCACAACGTTATTTTGTCAATAATTCATTTTCAGAGTTATTGACTGCACCAAACCTTGCAACCCCCATGTACTTGACTGAAAGAAGCTAAGAGCCAAAAATTCTTCCCTCCCTACAGTAAGAAACAAGCTTCAAACTCTCTGTTTTTCTCTTCAGCTCAGCTACTGCTGTTGGAAGTGGTTTATCCGCAAAGTGCCTGCACAGCCACAGCCCTTCAAATACAGCCCCAGGTGTGACAGGCCAGCTGGCTTTTCTTACACTGGCCTGGCTCCTGCTGGGGGGCCTGCAGGAGGCTGCAGAGCACAAGGTGGAGGATGTTCATGGTGTCATCCACACTCTTCCCCAAAATCCTTGTCAGCTGTGCCAAGTCCTCCTGGATGTGCTGCTGCAGGAAGCTCACCACATCATCCACTGCCGGCTTGATCATCATCGTCAGGGACTAAAGACAACAAAGGCAAGAGTTGAGCACAGCCAAAAACTTCCAGGGTAGCACCAGGCACTGCTCAGTCCTGCCAGGCACCCCCACCTGTGGGATTCCTGCCACCTGGGCCCATCAGGGCAGGGGTGGGTGGATGTGCCTGCATGGAAGTGCAGGAATTAACCAAAATCCCTCCTGGGCAAGGAGGGAGGGAATTTGAGTCTTGCATCTTGACAGACTGCCCTGGTCACTTGGCAATATAATGAAAAGGACCAGCAGCATACAAAAGTTTCCCTACATTTTGTGTGACCACTTGGAAGCATTTTTGGAAGATACCTGAGGGGCTCTGGAGGCTCCCAGCAGCATTGACAGGTGCGTGAGCAAACGGAGCAGCACAAAGACCCCGGGGGACACGCCCCGGTCAGACACTCCTGGGGCTCTTCTGTGCTGAACATCTCCCAGAATGTGGCCAGTTTGAGTTCTGTCTCCATGATTCCTGCAGGAAAGTGTATATATGGTATTTTTTTGCCTTGACAAAACCCACACAAGACACCTCTGATACCCAGCAACGTCTTTTTGACCCATAATGTCTTTGAATGCTGTAAAAGCTGCCGATTCGAAGTGCTACAGGGGAGTGGCAGCTTCCAGCTGGTTTTGTACACAGAAAAGCAAATTTCTGTGGTTTTGCTGCCCAATTACTCGGACATCCCTTCCTAACACCTTCCAGAGAGCAGCATGAAGTGGTTGGTACCTCTGGCCTTTGAAGGCACTGCAGGCAAGTCCTGCATCATTTAGCACTGCAGAGGCATTGAAGCAAAGCATACCTGGATAGCTGGAAGCCCTGCAGGGGTTTGTGCTCGGTGCCTCCAATGGGGGCCCGGCAGTCGGGACAGCGGCTCTTTTCCATGGGAAGGCCACACTGGGAAAAGGAAAAGGAGAACACTGAGTTGCAGAGCAACAGCTTCTCCAGCAGAGAAGGAATGAAATGAAAACCCAAGCTGTAAGTGGTTAATTCAAACCCTGCTACAAACTGGGCCTCTGCCTGATGTTTCCTAATTTATGGTATAAATCTTCAGGGTATTCTAAATTTTACATTACAATGATAAAATGATCAATAATATCGAGTTTAGAAGTGGAACTCTGTGCATCGAAACCTTAAAACCAGTAAACAAAATAGAACAGTTTATTGTTGAAAACTTTGTCTGCTTAAATACCCACCAGTCCCAAATTCTTACCTCTCCCACAGTGCAGGGGTGGCCATTAGGACATTCTGTCAGAAGAGAAACAAACAGAACAGTATTCTAAGACAGATTTATAAAGCCCCTGTTAACTCCCTTTCATTGGGACCATCATCCTGGAGCAATAGATATGCTTCAAGATCTAATCAAAACCCCTGACCATCCCAAAGCCCAAAGGACTGACAGACCCACACAGGAAGCCAAGAAATTTTTCAGTGCTGCTTCTCCTTGAGAAACAAGGAATCAAAGCCTGACAGATTGTGCTGCTGAGTGCAGGAACGCTCCCAGCCCCCATGCCCAGCTGCAGGAAGGTCCAGCTGTGGGAAGCAGAGACAAAGCTGGCCAGGAAGGTGGCAGAGTTCTCCTCTCATACCCTGTTCGTGTTGTGCTTGTGCCCCCTCAACCTCCGTGAACAGCTACAGACTCAACAGCACTGGATGTCCTTTGGTGCATCACCCACACAAACTGTCACTACAAATCTGGATTTACCAATGATAACTTGTGCTGAGGAGTGTGTTTGTCCTCACATTTGGAACAGTTTCATTCTCCAAACCCAAGGAATCCCTTCCCCAGCCAGTCAGCAGCACTCACCATACCAGCGCAGAGCGGCCAGTCCCTCCCAGGCCCTCGCCTGAGCCATGATGTCCTCTGGCATTGTGGGCAGAAAAGAGTGCTGAGCAGGGAGAGGGGAAAACAGACACAAATCGATCTGTAAATCAGTTCTTTCCTGTAGCAGTCACTCACTGGTTCCCTGTTCACACTGGGGAACAGAGACATCTGAGAGCAGAGGTCAGGCAGGTGACGCAGATGCAGATTTTCAAATTCTACCTTTGAAAATCCACTCTTAGAACTGTCAATATTGTTGAGACTTGCATGTGCACTCTCCAGCCACGCTGCACTGCATTCCTGATGCAGCCTGGTGTGTGCCAGCATGTCTCCTTACACCTTGGGTAGCCAGGAGCAGCAGAGCAGCAGCTCCCTCCCCCCGACTCAGGAGCCAATGCTTTCTGAGCAGGCAGGTCAGCACAGTGAGACCTGCCAGCAGCTTTCAGCCTTGCTCAGCCAAATATCAGCAAAGGTATTTGCTTCACCCTGCTCAGGATGCAGAGGTACCTTGCAAAAATACCAGGCCAGAGCTTGTTGTTGTGCTAATTAACCCCAACAGCACTGAAATAATCACCCCCCAGTACTTCACAGCTCAAGCAGTGAGCTGGAGCATTGCTGTTGAGAAAGGTCCAGCAGAGGATCCAGCAGGCACAGGCAAGAACCAGGGATGTGCTGAACTGCACGTGAGCTCCGTGTCCTTACCTGCATGGTGTGTGGCTGGAAGGCCAGGTTCCTGAGGGGCTGCAGGACAGGGCTGTGCCCGCAGAGCAGCAGGGCAGCCACGTGCACAGCCATCTCCACCAGCACCCCGTGCTGGCTGCAGCCCCGCGGCTCCAGGGCCAGGCCGGGCAGGCCGTTCCTCACCAGGGCAACTGCAAAGAGCTGCAGCTCGGGGGAATTCAGCACTTGGGAGCTCTGGATGAACTGAGTCATCGCCTCTGTTTGCTGAAAGCACACATTTGAAAGAGCTAAAGCCAGCAGGACACTGCCCATCCAAGCGAAGAGCAGTGGCAGCTGCTTCCCACGCTGGGTTACCCCGCTTCGAAAACCTCCCCAGACTGCTCAGCTCGGGCCCAGCCCTGGCTGGGGAACAGCAGCAAAAGCTCCTCCACCACTGATTCAGATCCCCTTCATCCTCACCCATGAAGCAGGTTTGTCACAGGCTTCCAAAGGGGAGTGTCCTACCTGCTGCTTGGGATGAAGGCTTGGATCCCTGGCACCGTACAGGGCCGTGACCTCTCGGAAGATGGCCAGGAGCAGGTAGGCAGATTCTAGAGCTGGGGAGCTGCCGGAGGCCTGGAGAAGAACCAAGGATGTGGCAGGGGACAGGCCAGAGCTGTCCCAGCTACAGTGATAGAGTATGCAGGTGGGAAGGTAAAGAAAACGTGTGCTTGAGCACAAACCACAGTGACCTCCCAGCAAAGGCCCCAGGTGCCTCCATGGGAACAGACACTGCCCACAGGGACACCGAGCTGGAGCCATCCAAACCCCAGCAGGGGTCTGCAGGGAGGACTGGGCTGTACCTTCTCGGCCTCGAGCAGCCCCTGGGCCGTGCCCTCGATCATGGCTCGTCCCACGGCGTCGCGCAGGGCCCGGTACCGCTCCCCACACACCAGGTACCGGTCGATGTGGTTGGATTGGCTGTGCTGTACCTGCCAAGGGAACAGCCATGCAGAGCACTGGGGACAATAACCCAGCTGGAGGAGGCAGAAACTCCTCTTCCTCCCAAGCACTGGGGCATTTCAGCCTCCCCAGAGCACCAGCAGCAGACACGGCCACCCAAAGGTGCTGCTGGGAGGGACTCCATTCACCAGAAAGCCAGGACAAGTCACCTTCCCAACCACTGCCACTGTGGCCCGTCCCCCAGAGCCACGCAACAGTGGGAACACCCCAAAGCAGCACAAAGTGAAGACAAAGAGGAGACCAGAACCATCCCCAGGAGACGCCTCTTCTCTACCTGTTGCAGAATTTCTGCTGGGAACACCCAGCTGAACCGTGGCTCTGTGACCAACTTCTGAGCAAATTCCATCCCGTGCTGGCTGGCAATCCTCCTGACCAGGTACACACGGTGCCAGTCGTTCCTGGCAAGGCTGCAGAACTTCTCCACGTTCTTCAGGTAACGCTGCTTCTCCTTCATCTGCTCTGGCTCTGGAGGGGAAAAAAGAGGTTAAAAAAAAAGAGAGGCAAAAGCACATTCCACTTTGTAAAACTTCACTGTCTGCACCAGCTGTAGCACCAAGTCCTTTTATTAGTACTGTGTAATTACACAGGAGAACTTCAGAGCCCTCCCTTCCTCAAGTGTTGTCTGGAGCATTTCCTCAGCCAGATTTCAGACAATGATTCATTTCTTCAACAAGGAAGATATAAACTCTTTGATATAAACTCTTAATCCCTTCTAGCTGCGCAGAGCTCTCATTCATATAAAACAATAGGCCTTACAGCAGTCCTGAGACTGAAGCAGCATTTATGCTTTAAAGTTCAATTTAGTGGGCTCTAAATAAATCTCATTTTTAGCATCAGGAGGATAAAATAAATCTCCTTCCACAGGTGTAACTGCCATGCAGCTACACTGGGGTCACCAGCACAGCCTTGCTAGCAGTTACAGAGCCCTTCTAACACCTGGTACAGGGGACAGACACTGACTGACACCCCCAAGGAAAAAGGGACTTGCTGCTCTTGTTCTTGGCCACGCACCAAAACAGGTCCTAGCAGAGCACAGGGCACTGACCGTGTCCAGCCCAGCTGCCCTGCTGGCTTTGCCCTGCATCCAGCATTTCCACCTGGCAGCAGAACAATCCCACTTACTCGTGTGCTGCTGCAAGTCGAAGATCAGCTCTGCAGCTCTGCTCAGGTACAGGCGCACCGCGGCCACGGCCTGCAGGTATTCCACGGAGGATTCCTGAGGAGCCTCTCTGCTGCTCGCCGGGAGATAGTTCTCTGGAAATCTGTCCTCAGGCAGACTGTTTCTGTGCTCATATCCCAGGCTGTCCTCGGACTTTTCACACATGGAATCCTACAGAGAGGCCGGAACACCGGTGAGTGGCAGAGCCGCATCGCTGAGCCAGCCCCGCGTCCCCAGGGCACCCACCCTGCCACGAGCACAGCAAACCCCATCCCTGCAGCCTCCAGCCCACTGCTCCCCCTCACCCTAAACCTCTGCCATGTCACCAAACACCATTTATAGGATGTGCCCCAGCTGTCCCACATTCCCCAAGCTTGGCACTGAGCAAGAGCCATGAGCAGGCTGTGAATGACACACGTTCCATGTTCCAAGATGCCAAGCTCCACCTGTGTGTCCCTTAGCAAGAACACAAATGGGGATTTTAACTACAAAGTCACTTTAAAAAAAACTGTACGTAATGAAACCTCTCCCCTGCTGTCACATTTGTTTCAGGTTGTCCAAAGCCCTGAAAGTTATGCAAGGGGAGGAAAGGGAACAATCCAAAAGGCATAATAATTTAAGTTCTGCACAGTAATTTAAGTGTCTGTGGAGACAAGAAGGCAGTTCAGCAGTGGGCTACTGCAATGAGAAAGGCCCTGCCTGCTGCACTCCTGTGCCGGAATTTGAGTCTTAACACTCAGACACTCCAAGGGAAAGAATTTATGTAACGCTGCAGAGACACACAAACCTTTCCTTGAAAAGCAAGGCTCGTTCCCAAGAGCAGGTTCTGACCAGGTGATTTGATATCAACTCCTTTTGGGCTTTCTAGCTGAACAACTAGTTACGTACACAAGAAACATGCCTCATTTTAGGCAGAAGAATTTCTATTCTTCACTTTTTTTGCTCCTGCAACAGTTTCATGGCCCAGCTCTTACCTCCAAGCAGTTGACAAAAAGCAAGTAGAGCTCTTTTTTGTCATTTTTCTCTAGGAGCTCGTTGTGCTCCACCTGGGACAGGTAGCGCTGCACGTCATCTTTCACTTCATTGAAACTACAGGAGAGAGAGACACCCCCTTACACAGCTGCCATGCTGACAGGACTGCTCCTGCTCTAAATCACAGCAGAGCTACCAGAGACACGTGGGGTCACTCTGGATCCAGCTGCAGGATGGAAAAGCCGTTGTGCCATTTTTTGCAGGTGACATTTGGCTTCACAGCCTGAGCCAGGCTCAGTGAGCATTTCCAGGGCAAAAGGCATCTGATGTGTTTAAACAACTGATTTAGGAGGTGCTCACACCTGAGAAGGGGCTTTTGTGCCCTGCCTGCAAGGGGAGGTGGGAGAGCTGTGGGAATGGGAAGGTCTGTGGAGCAGACACAAGATCAGTCCTGATTAGATCTCCATGAATGAGGAGTTTTGCTTTGCTGACCTAGATCAGAGCAACCACTCAGCCACCTTCCAGCACCCAGGCATCCACCCTCAGCACGGGGTTAGTGAGGGACAGCCAGGTAAACCTTGCACAGGCTGCTCACACTGCGCCACAAGCTCCATGCAAGCCAGCCAAGCTGCATGACTAATGCAAAGGGATGAAATCCACCTGTAAGGATTCAAATTCAATGGTGCTCATAGAGGTGAGGAGAACAATCAGATCGGTTTGATGAGGAACAGAGCAGAACCAGGCCCTGGCCTAACCCCCCTCAGCTGTCTGTGCTCACCTGTACTTCAGGAGCAGCTTCAGCATCACAGAGCGGATGATGGGAGTTTCATCCACCTCATCATTAAACGGGGACAGGAATTTTGTGTAGACAGCACAGTGATCTGTGGAGATAAGGGAAGGACAGGTTTGGCAGGTGAGAGAAGGTGGTGACTGATTCAGCTCCATAGGACTGAGTGTCAGGGTGAAGAGAGCTCACCTGAATCTTTCACGAGGCTTCTGTGAACAAAGAGCAGATTCAGGAGCCTCTGGATCACCTCAGGGTCAGGGGGCTCATTGTCTTTGAAGCACATGGTGGTGACCACGTCTATGAAGAAGTTATTGCACCTCTGCCGGAACAGGGCGTTCTTTGCTATGGCAGCTCTGGGAAGGGCAAAAGCAAACACAGAACCACTTCAGCCACGGAGGAATCGAGCAAAAGTCACCAAAGGGAGATACTTTTCCACCTTCTCAATGAGATGATCCTTAAGGTTCCTTCCGACCCAAACCATTCTGTGATTTGCAGGTTTTTACAGAGGCCAAGGCAGCTTTCCCCTTCTTTTGAAACAACAGAACAGACAGGACCTGTTCAGTTCCAGAGGGACTGCAGCAGAGTTCCTTGCCACTCTGCTCGTGTCGACAACCTCAGAGCTGAGAATTTCCTCACAAACTCTCCCCAGCCAACGCTCCCACCTTGCAGAGGGTGGCTGGAGTACCTGAGCTCCTCCGAGACAGTTAACTCCACATCATCCACGGCAACCCTGCAGTAGGGACAGAGCATCTGTGCTGGCACCAGCCACAGGCTGATGCACTTGTGGCAGAACACGTGGTTGCAGGGCAGGCAGACAGGGTCCTTCGGCTCTCCCAGGCAGATGGGACACGGCTCCAGACCATGGCTGTAATCCAAAACCAGCAGTGAACACAGCTGCTTCCATGCTGCCTCCCCAAAAGCCTTGAACAAGATGTTCAGCTGCAGCTAGAGTGAGAGCAGACAATGCACGACAGGCTGGCTCACTGCTCAGCTCAGGGTGCAGAGTCAAAGGGGGTTACTGCTCTTCCTTTGGCTTTCACTCCAGCCCATGCAGCACTGCCAGAAGTGTGCTGGCAACACAGGCAATGTCCCTGCTGGCCCCTGCAGCCTGTCCCAGTGTCAGTACCTGTAGAGCCTGCTGCTGACCTCCTCCTTGCACTGGCACAGCACTGTCATCACTGCAACAAAGGTCGGATGAGACTTCATGTCTGAATCGTGCTGGAAACACTGCAGAGGGAAAGGACAAAGCCCAGTGACTCAGCTCTAACACCTGAGACCAAAACTCCCATGATCAGCAGAAGCAAAGAGGGAAGAGGCGAAATCACAGCTCTGCTCACCTTGGCAAGAAGCAAAGTGTATTTTCTCACTAAGCCCTCGAATTCTGGCATCACAGCGTGGATGCCAAGCAAGACGTGTTCCACGAAGAGTGCCATGGCAAACACCCGGCTCCAGCAGGCTCTGGGGAGGAAAGCAGGATTGCACCACCACAGGGGGAGCTGGGAGCAGGAATGGCACTGCAAACAGGGCAGTCACTGATCTCACTGCTGCTCATGCTCCCCTCCACAGCATTCCTGCACTTCTCACTTGCTTTGCCCTTTGGTTTTCCAAAGGGATTTTTGTCAAGGACAGAACAGATTCCAGCACTTAACCCAGAGGACACAGGGGCCTGGCCTGGAGGCAGCACTGCAGCAGAACCAGCACCACTGCACACACCTTCTCACACCTCTAACTTCTACATCAAAAAAGTAATTTAAAAAATACCAATCACAATTAGCTACACTTTCTTCAAGTAAACTAAACGAGGTCTGTGAGAAACTGGGGTAGCACTCTGGGCTTTCTTCCAAAACACAAGATGCAGTGAAACTCCCCATCTCCTGAGTCTTTATGCACAGAGGATGAAGTGGGGAGATGCTGCTGGTTAACAGGAACCTGAGGAGAGTTTTAAATAACCCCTGAACCCAGATGGAATGCACCAGATGATACTGCCAGATTTAGAGAGAGAATCTACAGGAGATGAGGGAGAAAAAATGCGGTTCTTGCTGCTTGGTATGTAATTGAGGCCAGCAGGAACCTGGAAAGGTTTGCAAAGCCTGAAAAAAGCAGCATCAGAACAGCTTCAGGCTGCTCCAATGCCCCAGTGAACTGCCAGGCAGAGGAGCAGGGCTGTGAGCAGAGCTTGGTACCTACTTGAGTTCCCTCAGCAGCTGATGGCACCGACTCGCCCTGCGCTGGGCACCCTCCTCTTTGCAAAGGAACTCAATGGGCATGTGAAGGTTCTTCACTCTCTGCAGCCAGAGCTCAGGGGAGGCTGTCTGCATCTGGCTCTCCAGCTCCTCAGCACACACCATTGCAGCCAGCACGTCCAGAACCTGCACACACACAGGGCCAAGGGTAACACAACAGTTGCATTTTGGAATTATTTATGGACCTTGGGCTCCCAGTCTGGTTTGCTGCAGCACATGTTCTACTGAATAGTGTCCTACTTGGTTATTTCAAGCTCTGCAGTTCTCATGTTCGTGGCTTGGCTTGCTAGCATGTCCTATTAACTACTGCAAAAGCAGGGCAAACTGTTTTAAAACCTGCTTGTAACAGTAACAGCACAGCAGATCATTCCCAGTTCTGGGGAACCTGAGCCTGTGCTTCCCCCTCTGCTGTCACTGAAATCCAAAGGAGACTGAACAGCAGCTAACTCAGTGCAGTCAGAGCTCCCTGCCAGGGCTGAGGAGCACAAAATGCCTGGGAGTGACTTTACCATCTCTGAGTGTGGAATTCTATATCCTTCCTGCCTCAGGAGGTAGCCAGTCACACTGGGGTGCACAGCCAGGATCCTGGAGAAGTTCTGCAGGCGGCTCTTGAACTGGTTGTATGCCAGGTGGGCCCAGGGCAGGGAGGGCACCAGCTCCTCTCTCCGGGGGGACTTTGCCACCCACTCCTCAATGCAGGACACAAAGGCCATGCGCAGACACTGCAGGGGTGGGAAATGGTGAAAACCAAAGGTGAGAAAGGACTTTCATAATTCATTTTGTACTGGAAATCCCGGCAAAATTCTCCCAAAGACAAGAATCACTTTCCTACAAAGACAGCCTTAAATATGTCAATTTAAGGTGCTGCTCTTCTGAGTAAGGTCTGAGTAACCCCAGCAGCCACTCTGTGCCCAGTGGTCTGCTCTGGCCTTCCCCTGCTGCTGGGCTGTCTCAGAGGGGCATTTTCCCCAAGGCAGGACTGATTCAGAAGGACACATTCACAGGCCTCGTACTCTTCTCCCCACCCTAAGGGTTTCCAGCTCCTGTTCTAGACACTGACCTGCAGCTCCTTCTGGGAGGACACACCGATGGTCAAGCCAATAAAGTCTGTGATGTAGCACTGGAAGAGCATCTGCCTTTCTTCCTCAGTCAGAGCAGAGATGAATTTTCCCAGGGCAGTTTTCTGGAAGTAATCCACAAACTTCTCAGCGTGGCCTGGAAAATGAGAATGCAGAGAGAAGCTGGATATTGGGAGGAAGCTGGCTTTGACACAGCATCTATCCTAGAGACACTGACACCTAATTAATCACTGAAGCATCCAGCACTCCCCTCATCCAGGGCAGTAAGGAGGGACTCAGGCCAGGCCTTGTCAGCCCAGCACCAGTGTCGTATTTCTGGAATCTCACCTTGTCATTAACTCTTGGAATCTCCACAGCATTTTGAATGCAAGGGCACAGAATAGGTGAGAAAGATGAATGGTGAGAAGCACAAAGAAAAGCTGCCTGCACAGAGCTCTGCTGGCTCACAGGAGCACAGAGGGACTGAAGGTGACTCCAGCTGTGGCTGTAGTTAAGGCAGACATAAAAGCCACACTAGTCGTAATCCACAGTCGAGAAAGGTAGAAAGGTTTTTTTTCTCTACTGCTACTCTTATACATCTTCACAATTGCTGTGGCCTATTGAGATTGGCTGCTCAGCAAACAATGACAAGGCTGTCTAACAAACAATGACCATTCAGGCAGTAAACAATCAGCTATACAAGCAAAAGTATAGTTGCTACATATTATCCACAAGTTCTCCCTTGTACGCTCTCAATGTCTCACAACAAGAACATCTTCTCTCATTGATTATCTTCTTGGCCTTCTCTGTGGGTTTTACTAAAGCTGCAGAATTTCACTGTAATATTCTCACAGGTAAATTCTGACTGGTTTCAGGTCTAATTCTGTGAGATTGTCAGTCCAGCTGTCAATCTCCTCATCCAGTGACAAACCAGAGCTCAAAGGGCAGTGGATAGAGATGCTCAAGCCAGGCTCTCACCTTCAGTGTTTTTGATGTACCGAGCCTCCAACCACATCTCTTCCAGGTACTCCTTTATCCTCCAGCTGAAGGGCATCTCATTCCCAACATCAGCAGATACCATCATGTTGTTCTGCACCAGGATTATCTCTGGCTGAGGGCTGGGGGTTTAAAAGCATTAATGCACCAGGCTTTTGTCTGGGAAGCACAGTTCAGACAACAGAGGCAAGAGGCTGCAGAAAGCAAACGAGCCCTAGAAGGGGAGGGAACTGCAGGACTCTGATACAGCTCACCCTGCCAGCTGTGGAGCCTTGGCCCTTCCCCAGGCAGCATTCCCTGGGCAGGCTGCGCTGGCAGGACACGGCTGCAGGGGCTGGGTAAGGAGGGGGAACATGCCAAGGGCCAGGGAGCAAAGCCCAGGAGCACTCGGGGCCACAGGCAGGAAGAACAGACTGAACTCAGTGAGCAGTGCCCTGCTCCCCTCGTGGAGCAGCCAACAAACAGAATCCCTCTGCCACAGGGGGTTAGAGCCAGTGCTGGGCTGCTCCCAGCGCTGCCAGCCCAGCCCAGCCCTCCTGCTGCTCCTCCCAGGCTCACCTGTTCTTCCCCACAGCGGCAGGGACACTCAGGAGTTTGGTGTCACTGAAGATGAACATCCACAGGTCTGTCACACACTTTGCTGCCGGCCTGGCCAGCAGCTCCAGGTTGCCATTCCTGTCTATGACAGCAATCAGGAGAGCCAGGAAGGGAGTGACCACCTTCTGGACTCGCTTCCACAGGGTGTTCCTTTGGGGAGAAAGACATGGAGAAACCTGTGAGCAATAACATCAGCAAAGCAGGAGGTGACTGTCCTGAATAACTGCTGACATTTGCATGTGATAGAATCCTAATCCTGCCTTTATGGGAAAAAAATACCACCAACAAAAACCCCCTGCACTTCTCTCACTCCTGGCTCACCTGTACTCCCACTCTTCCTTGTGCATTCCTGTCCCAGTACAGCCCCTTCAGCTCTAAGTCACCCTCTCCCCCAGGAGAGGCTAAAATTGCCTTCTGAGAGTTTCCAGCACAGACTGGAGACTGACACTGCAAATTCTCAGCTTACACAAAGCTGTTCTCTCTGCTGCACAGGTGTCACTTGCAGACTCTTTCTGGAAGGCTGCAGGTGACAAGGCTCTGTCCTCACCTGAAGGTACCTGCCTCCTGCAGAGCACTGAGGTTGGAAGCCTCCCGAAGCACCCAGTTTTTTGGGTGAAGAGAATTTTCTTCTTGCTTCTTCAACAGGCTGGAGAGACGAGCCTTGGTTATCTTCAGGAAAGAGACTACAAAACAACAGGGAACTTGTATTTTCTCTTCTATTAGCTTGGACCCAAATATGCCACCAAGCACAGCATTTGACAGTTGTTTCAATAATTGGCCGGCTGGGGAAAAAACCAGCCAGCATAGCCAGAGAAAAAGCCACCACTTGAACAGCAGGAAAAACCCCTACATCCATCAACAGACTGGAGCATGGACACACACTCCTGGGAGATGCCCCTTGTCTGCACCATAGCAAGGACCCTTGGGTCCCCAGTGACCTGACTGCCATGTTTTGGTGGTCCCCAGATGCCCAGGGACACTCCCTGCAGCCACACACCTTTCAGCTTATCCTCTTTGGAGAAAAGGCCAAGGAGAATCTCAATTCTCTTCCTGCTCCGACTCAGGTCTTCGTTCTGGTCCCGCAGCATCCCCACAGCACTCTGCACACAGGTCCTCAGCAGCACAGTGGTGTCCAGGATCTCACCCTGCCCAGGAAAACGAGGGCATTCCCCTTCAGAGTGCCCCTCCTGTCCCCAGCACACCCCTCTGGTAAGGGTCACAGTGCTCCCTCAAAAGGGCCTGTTGCCTGGCATCCCTGCTCCCGGCTCCCCTCATCTCAGGCTGCAACTCTCAAGAACACGATGCAACCTCCGTGGCCCTTTCAGACTAGCCTGAGACACAGCATTTGTACTGAGGTAAGATTCCTGCAGGGGAAAGATTCAGCACTTTGAGGAAAGAAGTGGAAATAATCACTGTGACCAGGGAAAATCTGCCCTTCCTGGGAAATGCTACATGTCCCTGGTCCTGGGCAGGTCCAGCTGAGGCTGTATGGGGCACACGAGGCAGTGTAAGTGTGGCTGCAGCACAGCGAAACCCTCAGACAGCTCCAGCACACACCTCAGAGCACACACAGCTGGAGTGAGGCTCAGGGCCACAGCTCCCACCTCCAGGGGGAGAAAGGCAACAGAAACTCTTAAACCTGATTTTTAAAAATCAGAAGAATGAAATGACTAAGGAACTATAGGGTCCTTAGAATGGTTTATTTCTTTAGTGATGCTGATTTTGACTGGGCAGTGGGGAGGAGGAATTTGTGTCTGATCAGTAACATTCGTGATGCAAATATTGCTGATAGGTTTCAAGTGAAGGGCGACACAAAAGGTGTGTTGCACCTATGGATGACAGAGCAGAGAGCCACAGTGACAGCTGAGAGGCAAACAAACGTATTCTGAACTGACCTCATGGTGCTCTGGCACTGGTGTTTCAACCTCCATCTCTTCCTGCTGTGCTTCTCCATTCACAGGCAGAGCTGCAGCTAAGGTGTAGAATTTTTATTAGAAAGCAGCAGTGCCCTCCTGCATCAGTCAGATGAGAGTTTATTTTAGCAACTGCATCCCAGAGCAGCAGAACATCTGTCAGAGATGACTGATGTCATTAGCACCTGCATGAGTAGCTGAGATTCACCTCTCAAGCACAGAGACAGCTGCTTGGGCTGTCAGGCTTCATGCAGCAAGAACTGGAAGAAATGTGACACTGAGCTAATGCCTTAAGTTCTCCCTGACTCCTGTCAGGCAGTGTGGTGAAAGGAAAAGGAGTAAGAAAAAGCTCAGGTGAAAGAAAGACCCTTGTCAGTGGTCTCTGCCATGCAGCATCTGCTGCCTCCTGTGCTGGGACAGAGCACTCAGGCTGCTGAGCAGTGCAAATGCCACATTTTTGTCAAAAGAAAAAGGGGAAAATACCAAATTAACTTTCTTGATGACCTAAAGTTGTCATAATGAATTAAATACAAGTTGGGAGCCATGTGGTGATCCCCCCAAAACCAGGTGCTGAGCAGGGGAAGTCATCAGATACATTGTGCCAGTTCCTGTAGTACCAACTCTGGGACCACAGCTCCCCTTTTCCCCAGCACACAACTCACCTTTGGTTCCACTTGGATCCTCAGAGAACACCTGGCTGATGGTGAGGTTCTGCAGGGCTGTCAAGTCAGAGATCATGTCCTTGGATCTGCGGAGGTCGTCTATGTGCACCGACTGCCACAGCCCTACAGGCAGAGAACAACAGGGAATCATTCCCAGCCTGCAGCTCATTCTTCCAGAAGAGCTTCCCCAGAATTACCTGCCAGCACCATAACCTGTGGGGTTTCATGCAGAGTCCACTAAATCCCACCTCTTGCTGTAGGAGGGGAAAGCACGATGCCCTCAGAACCCCCTGCCCTGCCTGACAGTCCCAAGGTTCTGAGGCTCTCAGAAGCCCCCAGGCCCAGAGGAACCTTGCTGCTGGGAGCAGAACACATCAGCACCTGCTGCAGAGCTGCTGGGGGACAACACAGCCATGGAGTTACCCTTGTGGCTGTGTGCTGCTCTCCAGCTGACTGGAGAGAGGACCTGTATGTCAGCAGGCAAGGCAAGGTGCTCTCACCCAGGACTGCCAGGTACTGATCCCCTGGGGAGTCCTGTGGGACAGGGAAGCAGCTCTGACAACCCACAGGACACATTGAGTCCAGATTTTCATTTAAAGGAAAGTGAGGAAGAGAAATGATTGCCTGAAGGCAGCTGAAGAGTGAGGAGGGGCAGATGGGCACACCCACCTCCATGGAATCCCACGTAGGATGTTCCTCCTTCCAGCCAGGAAAGCTTCATGATAAAGTAAACAAAGACAGAGACCTCTCCCAGGTCTACCTTGTTGATCTCATTAACAACAGTGTACCTGCAACAAAGAGAAAATGCTGCTGGCAGAGCAAAGGCAGACAGAGGTTCATGGCCACAGGTCCCTCCTCAAGAGAGAACACATTTCCTCTCCCAGAACAGACACAGGGGACTCCCACTCCTTCCTCCCAGCTGTGATGCCGAGCTGCCACCTGCAGCTGTGCCCTGAATTACCCCACGAGCCTCAGCTCTTCAGGAGTTCTCAGCCAGGGGCCAGAATTCACACTTCAAAGGGGATTATCTGCTCATTTGACCCAGCTTATCTTATTTTGACTTGGGTTATGGATTATGTGAAACACAATTAGTACATTTAGATTCATTCTGCTACAGAATAAAGGATTGCACATTCCTGAGTGTGAGATACCCAAACAGCACCAATAACCAAACACGGTGAGGAGCAGCCAGGCAGAACTGAACCACTCCACACCGCACTCACTTGGCTGAGGCGATGAGCTGGGCATCCTGAGAGCCATCTTCAAAGTCTGTCTGAATAATGAGGACTTTATTTCCTGAAGTGGTATCCAGGAAATCCCTGAAGAGTGAAAAGGAATTTAACAGAAGTCGCTAAGTGTAAAGACCAAACACTAAAGACCACAGAACCAGTCACTCCACATTAGCTGTAGCTGCTGCAGGAGGAAAGATAAAAACACCAAACCTCATCTCATGTGATGGAGCTGATAAAGTCTGTCCCGAGCCAGCCCACTGCCAGCACAGCCCCCTTTTCCATATGCGCCACTCCAAATGCTCTGCCCACACACCTTCCACGCAGCTGCCAGCCTATTCCAAGCAGGAAAACACAGGCCCAGACTCACCGGATGCCCTTCAGGAAGGAGTACTCTGTGTCAAACTGCTGCAGGAACAGAATCTGCGGCCTTTGGGCCCTGCCCTGCACCTCCCTCTCCAGGCAGGCAGCGTCGGCACTGGTGAGCAGCCGGGAGAAGGTGGTGACCTGAGGAAAAAGGGGCAGGAATATAGCACAGACCCACCTGTGCTCCCAGGGGCCGCCAGCCTGCTGCAGAGCTGGACTGCCCCCACCTCTGCACACCCGGGCACCGTGGTGCACGCAGGCGTTGCCATCCTGCAGCCCTGGCAGCAGGAACACAGAGCTGGGCGCAGCTCAGGAGGCTTTGGAGGAGCCCGGGCTCACCTCGGTGAAGGCCGTCTGGGGCCCGGCCCCCGCGTGCACGTGGGCGCGGAGGAAGTCCGCGAAGGACGTGTGCTGCTGCTGCCTGAAGTAGGTGTGGGCCAGGGAGTCTGCCGTGAACACCCCCACGGAGTTGCAGAGGCGGATGACGGCGTCGGGGGTGGCACAGTTGAGCAGGGCCAGCCGCGCCTCCTCCTTGACGCGGGGCAGGAGCTCGGCGGGGCCGCAGGCCGGGCGCAGGCGCTGCGTGCCCTGCAGCACCAGCGAGGCGCAGGTGTTGGCGTGGTAGCCCACGAACACGTCCGCAGGCCTGTACTGCTGCTGGCTGATGAAGTGCTCCTCCGTATTGACCGTCGTGAACTCCTGCACCCACTGCTGCAGCTCCTGCACGGCTTCCCTCTGCCCCTTGTCCAGCATGGTGCTGATGTCCAGGTAGTGCTTCTCCAGCCGGTTGATCAGGGGGATGGGGAAGTGCTTGTACACCACCTCCTTCTCCTCAATGACGATCAGGCGGAACTTGGGGTGCACCCGGCACTTCACCCGGTGGGTGCCCAGCCCCAAATCCACGTACTTCTGCCCAGCCAGGTACACGTAGTACTGGTTGAGGGCATCGTAGAGGCTCTCATAGAGGTTCTGCAAGTTGAGGAGCACAACCATCTGGCCAGTTTCCATGCAGACCTTCACTCGGTTGATGTTCCTGCATATCTGGGTATATTCTTGGTCCTTAGGAAAACTGGAGCCAAAGATAATTTCTGGCTGCTGTCGGGCAGTGAAGAAAGCCTGCTGGAGGATCTGCAGCGCCGCGTAGTTCTCAGTCAACACAAGCAGGTATCTGCAGTCCCCGTCCTCAGCACTGCTGTAAATGTTCTGTCGGATCAGCTCAATCCTACTGATATCATGAGCATGTATCTCTCCTTTTTCTAGCAACTTGGAGGTGAATATTTCCAAGGCATTGACATCATCCTTGCCACCGAAGTTACGGAGAACCACTGCGGCGATGTCCTGAGGTGTGGGCTCACTTTTGGAGCTCTTAGCTAAGGCAAAAAACATCTTTATGAGGCTGTAGTAGTCACGCAGGCCAAAGAACTCCCTGTCTTGGGCCTTGCAAATATTTTCATACGCATCTGCAAAGTGATGGAAATACTGCTCGACCTTCTGCAAAGCCCCTCGTGCTGAGCAGCAAATGCCCTTTGCACTCTCGATGAGCTCCTCTCTGCTGGGGTCCCCACGAGACACAAAGATGCCTCGGTTCATCTTAGCAGGGTCCAAAGCCCAGTTGGAAATCCCGATGAAGCCAACCTTTTTGTGAGGAAGAGGGACGTCATCTATGCAGCCATCCTCCAAAAGTGGATGCAAAGTCTTCAAGGGCATTTTGGGAGAGTCTTCTGCCAGCCCAATCTCATCCAAAACCACCACTGATACATACTCCTCCAAGTTCTTCCCTTCCTGGAACCGAGCACAGTGCTTGAAAGTGCCTATGATTCCCTCTGGAGTGGAGAGAGGGCTGCACTGAAAAGACACGAGATGGATCTGCTTCAGGTCCTTGAACAGATCAGAATGAGCTGCTTGGCCCTGCATAGCATCAGCCACGATGGTTTTCGCCAGGGATTTGGAGCTCCCAGGCTTCCCGACAAGAAAAAGAGGGATTTTCAGCTCAATACAGATGACCATCATGAAGACATTTTCCTTCAAGGCCAAGTTCCTTGCGATGGTATCCCGGAGCGGCACCCCACTCAGGAATAAGTCCTGCATCAGGGAGATTTCTTCCAAAATCTTTTTCTGGGTATCGTAAGGCTTTGGGAGGACCTGGCTGATGGCATTCCTGTACGGCTCCTTCCTTTCCAGGGATGCGTGGTAGCAGACCCCAACCGCCAGCACCAAGGACCAGATAACGCTGTTTCTGTCGCCGCTGCCCTTGGGAGCTTTCCTCTCGGCCAGGTACTTCTCCAGCTCCCTCAGCAGCAGCTGGCTGTGCCTGTAAAACCACTTGAACACCTCCATGCAGCGCTCCACGTCCCGCAGGCTGACGAAGCTGCACTCGTCGTCCCTCCGCCTCATGTACTGCTGGGAAGCAAAGAGCACCTCTGTGACCGTCCCCACCTCGTCCCTGGCCATGGGCAGCTGCTCCGCCACACGCTGCACGATCTGCTGGATGTACATCTTCTCCGTGTGGTTGTTGAGCTGCCCAAAATCCCACACCAGCGGGATCATGCTGGGCGGGAGCGCGTGCACCCGGTACACGAGCTGTCTCAGCGGGATAGATCCCAGCTTCTCCCTGGTGTCATCGGCTTTGACCCGGTAGCCCAGCCCAGCCAGCTCCAGGCGCTGGATCATCCTGTCCGTGTGCTTCCGGTAGGGGTTGCAGGCTGCGATGATCCGCAGGCCAGAGCCAGAGGCCAAAGGCTTCCCCTGCACCGTGCGGTCACACAGAACCTCCTTGATGCTGCTCACGGCCTCCGTCGTGTTGGCTTCATCGAAAAAGAGGACGGTGTCCAACCCGTGCTGCTCCTTGTTGGATTTAGCCAGGGCTTCTGCTTCTCTGATCCTGGCATAGATCATCTCTGCAGTGGTACCTCCATGGACCTTGACAAGCTTCATGTTCTCCACCTCTACAAAGCTTCTGCGTAACTGACACAGGAACTTCACCAGCCTGGTTTTCCCACAGCCTGTTTCTCCCATGATGACGACGGGGATGTTGCACCGGAATCGCATCTCGATAGCCAGGATTTTCAGCACGTTGTCTGTGGTGAGCTCGTACGTCTCGTCGGGGTCAAACACCCAGGGGATCCCCAGCACCATGCAGAGCCTCTCGAGCTTCTCCTCGCGGGGCAGCTCGTCGAAGGGCACGTTGAAGGGAACCCTCTGCAGTACCAAGCCGCGGTACAGCTGGGCAGTCATGATGTCCCGCTTGATGACTTTGCCGTTCAGAGGATTGATGGCATCAATGCGATTCCCGTTCTGCTGGAAATGGAAACCAATGAATGTCATGGACACACGATCCTCATTGAAAAACAAATAGGGATGAGGCTCCGACTCCCACTTCTTCCGGATGCGGAAAGGAAGCAGATCTTCCTCCGCGACGTTCTCCAGGTGGGAGGATTGTCTTCCTGAACTCTGGTCAGAAATGTTCAGGGAGGGCGTCGCAAAATCCCGTGCCATTAAAATCATGAAGCTAACCACAAAGTTCTTGAAACCTTTCAAAGTGTCCTGGACAAAGTTAGGGTTGCAAAAGACAGAAGCTTCACAGTCTCTCAACTGAATGTTGAGAAACCAGGTGAAGTTGCGGAGCTCTGCCCAGGAGGGATCCACGACCCCGCAGTGCAGGAGGAAGAGCTGCAGGCATTCTGCAGGGCTGCCTTCCACCGAGAGCGCCTCGTACTGGAACATGTCCAGGTCACACCCCTGGTCAAACCTCTTCAGGTACTGGAAGGGTCTCTGGAAAGCCTCGCTGCAAAATTCCTCCTTGTCCATTCCTGGGTCCGAAACATCCCCAGAACGGTTCCCAAGTGTCTCCATTTCTAGCACTTCTTTGGGAGACTTGCATGTTATTTTAGGGAACACGTCCAAGAAGTGACACTTCTGGCTTGCTGACATCTGGAGAAGAAAAAAGAAAAAGTCATCACAGAGCTGTAGCCTTGATCTTCATTAGTTTAGTTAATCTGTTCTTAACAGTCTCCTTGCCTAAAACCACAGGCCTGAGGAACAGGAACCAGCCTTTTCCCCTGTGCATCCCTTCTTCCACTTGAAGTGCACCAGTGAATCCTATTCCCTCCTACATTTTCCTTCATGGAATATGAGTCTGGCATCACCTCCAGCCCCTTCTCAGGGCTGCTTCAAAGAAAACGAAACCCAATAAACTGTTATTTATGCCAGTCACTTCGGTTCTTACAGCCGCATATAAACATTCCCCTACTTTAAAGCATGCAAATTAGCATGAGGGAGATTAGATTTTGCATTTTTATGTTTCCTATAAATGCTACAGTGGGGGCAGTGAGGCTTGGACTAACAGGCCGTCAGAAATCACCAACCCAAGGAAACCGGACAGGCCTAATTTGCTCTCTGGTGTCAATGTCACTTTGTACAAGAGCAGGGACACCAGCTGTTCTGGGATACAGCACACCCCAAGTGAAACAGGGAACTCCTGTGCTGTGTTTACAGTCACAGGCCCTACAACTCACCACAGCTCATGTACAAAGTGCACACGTGTGCAAAGTGACTGAGAAATTCCCAGAAAAGGAGCACTGCTGGTACGTACAGGTCTGGCTGCTTTCTTTGGCACTGGGGACTCCTCCAGGATTTCAATGATGTACAGATGGCACTTCTGCCGTAGCCACATATTGCCATTACTATCTCTCAGGTACTGCAAAACCAGCAGCTTGAAGAGAAACTCTGGAATTCCACGCTGCACCTGTCACAAGAAGAGATACAGAAGCATTTCCTCTTTATTTACCCATCACAACTTCACAGAATCACAGAACAGTTGAGGGTGGGAAGGCTCTCTGTTCAAAGCAGGCCGATGTAGAACAGGCTGCCCAGGGCCACAGTCAGGTTTTTAATGTCTCCAAGGTTAGAGACTCTACAGCTTCTCTGGGCAACTGTTCCAGAGTTCAATTACCTTGATGGTATTTGCGTTACTTACACAATAATTAGAAAACACATGATAGGGAAATGGCTAATCGAGAAACAAGAACTTTAAAGAAAGCTCCTGCAAGGATCCACACAGGACTTGTACGACAAGGCAGCTCTGGGAGGGATGTACTTACTGAGGAGGTGATATCGAAATGGAATATCATGGGCTTTGTCTGGTGTTCTCTCTTCAGAAAAGGCAGGAGGGATTTTAGCACTTTATCTTCATCCACTTCTGGTTCAATTAGTCTGATAGTTTTCAGAAGTTCTGTACAGTCAGGCTGCTCTTCTTGCAGTCTCTCATGCAGCCTCTTCACACACAGAGATTTCCCTGTTATAAAAACCACCACAAGAATTAAAGCCATCAATATCACATACATCATATTAAGACCATAATAGACAGAAGGAAATAAAATGTTTAAGTATCCCATGCCCTGAAATCCCTGAAGCTTCCTAAAAGGCATTCCAGAAGGAAGTGTAAATCCGGTTTGAGCAGCTGGAGTCTGGAATCCAAGACACTGCTCTTGTTACCCATATGGTTTGTTTTCCTTCCACTGCCTGAGAGAAGCTTTACTCTTTAATAGGACTTGAATCTATTCTATTTAATGCTGGTTTCTAAAGTCAAACCAGGGGACAAGGTGACTTCCAGCTTTCACCTCACTGCACTGACCAGTCTGAATCGCTCTTTTTGACCAAGATACTTAAATCTTGGACACAGAACCTGGCAAGGTGAACCCCATTCGGGTTTTGAACTCAGCAGAGCCCACTCTGCATGTGCCACCTTACCCATGCCGGCTCTTTTGGACGACACCATCCCAACACACATGTGCTCCTTGAACACGGACGCAGCAGAGTTGGAGGGCTGAGCGACTCGGAAGTGGCGCTGCAGGTACTGCTGGATCTCTGCTCGTGACCTCTGGGGAGTCATGTGCACTTTGTAGTGGCTGAAGGCAGAGGGGAGGTAGCTGTTGTCCCGCTCGCAGTTGCACAGGATGATGAGGCGGTAGGAGTTGTTGTAGCGCTGCAGGTGCTGGAACAGCTCCTCTGCCCTGCAGCTGACGTCGTAGCTCAGCTCATCCGCGTAGAGCATGGTGTAAATCTTCTCCCCTCCGTGGCAGGGAATGAGGCACCTCCGCAGGAACAGCCCCACCTGCTCAGCACTGGTCTGGGGCGTGCACAGCAGAACCTCATCGAAGGTGGGAAGGGGCTGCTCGGGGCTGTTCATGTAAATGGCCAGGGCAGAGCTGAGCACCTCAGAGTGAGGGCAGGTGATGAGGTTGGGCTGGCCCACACAGAGCAGGTCCTGGGGGAAATCTCTGGTGATACATTCCCTGCCCCTGCTGGCCAGGTTCTTCAGCCACACGCCCAGTGTGTCAATGTCCAGGCAGTTGGGGAGGAAGGAGCCCATGTTGCTCATGTAGCACTCCCAGATGGACTCCAGCCGGGCACTGAGGTCCTTCTCGCCATCCAGCAGCACTTGGAAGTCAGAAACAGCCTTCCCTGAGCTGGGAGGCCCCTGGCTCCCGAGGGCTCCGAGGACGTCCTGCTCGGTGCAGTCGCGGTTCAGGAAGGAGAGCATCATGAGGGCAGCCTGGCTGGGCGTGCCCCGCCCCAGCTCCGAGCACAGGTACACCAGCTGCTCCGCACTGTAGTAGTTCAGGTAGAAATGCTCAAATCGCTTTGTGTACATGAAGTTTTTCCAGCTCTCCAGGAAACTCTCCATGGTCTTGCAGAGGGCTGGGAGCACAGCTGCCATATCCCCTTGCCCTTCCAGCACTGGGATGGGGCCCAGGGAGAAGTCTATAAGAACACAGGATTCTCTTTCAGGTGAACAATACACCTGGGCAAGCCAGGAGCGGAAAAGCATGTTCCCAGCTGAGTAAAGGTCTATAAAGGCCTGGGCAAGTCTCTGAACATTCGAAAAGACCTGTGTGAGGACAGAGGAGAGAGAAACAAAGCTGGTTTACAAGTTTCAGCCATGAAACCACTGGAAAGCCATTCACTGAAGAGGAAGTCTTTGGTCCCAAGGTGTGTCAGGCTTTGTACGGCAACCACAGGCTCTCTGTGACTTTCTAACAGCAGCATCCCCAGGAAACCAGTAAGGAACTCCCAGCTTGCTACAAAAGTACAGTAATGCTGCCAGCCAGGACAATCAGAGGATAAGGCCACCAGTCCACTGTTCTGCCTCCAGCTTAGTTCTACCCTAACAAGGAACCAAAGGCAGGAACACCCATGTGCCTGTGACCACCACCCCCAGCAACTCCACTGTCAACCACAGCCTTAACAGCTGACACTCAAGGGCAAATCCAGTCCTAACCCCAACACCAGTAACCCACTGGGTTTGGAATCTGACCTCAGAGAACCTCTCCACCACCAGGCCTTGCTCTCCCTTGGCTGACATGAGCATCAGTTTGTTCTGCAGCTCGCGGAGCTCCGCCAGCGAGTACTTCCAGGAGGCCTCGGCATCCCCCGAGCTCCCCGGGAGGGTGAAGCGCAGGACACTGTCCAAGGAGACCTGCCAGAGCAGAAGTTGTCAGCGTGGCTGGGGCTGAGGCTCTGCCCAAGGCCAGGGGAACACTGGGGCAGCAGCCCCCAGGAAGGAGGGGCAGTGGGAGCCTCCCTGGCCGGTTCCAAGCTGAGTGACCTCACCTTCTGGCCATCAGCTGGTGCTCTCAGCACATAGACCCCTCTGCTGTTGATGGCAGCTGCCAGGGACAGCGAGGACAGCTCCACGGAGCCATGGCTCTCCTTCACTGTCTTCAGCCACTCCAGGTGCTGAGCCGAGGCACGCTGTGGGGAGAGGAGACACAGCCCTGCCCTGACTGCTCTGAAATCCAAGACCTCTGGGCTTACACCTGATCAGGACAAACAGCTTGGGCTGGCACAAGAGTTTCACGATGGGGGAGGAAGAAATGAATGAGTACTGGCTTCAGCCTGCTCTTTCTGCACAGCTCTTCCTTACCCACTCCATGGGAGGCTGAACAGAGTCCACAGCGCTACAGAAACAGGCCCTGCTGCAAAAGGGTAAGAGTTCCCAGCCACCCACCTCTACACCACATCAGGCTGGAAAGTTTCAGCAGTGCCCTGGAGAAACCTGTGCTACACCAGTTACAGCTGCTGCAGTGAATTATTGTGCCACAGAAACATCAGAAGATGTTTTTCCTTCCAATAACAAGAGCTGCAGTGATGTCCCCACACAGGTGCCATTTGCCCAGTGCAGTCCAACTTCCAGCCACTCCCGGAAGGCAGAAATGCAGGAGGATGCAGAGGCCCTCCTCCAGCAGAACTCACCAGTTTCTCGGGGAGGGCCTCGTCGCTGTCCAGGGCTCGCCACAGCTTCTGCAAGCAGCGCATGAAGTCCTCAAAGCCCGAGTCCTGGCGGAGCTCGTAGAGCAGGGAGGAGTAGCCGTGCACAGTGCCATGGAAACACGCCACACGGTCCACGTCCATGTCGTTCTCCCCCGCTGAGATGGACGCCAGGTCAACGAACACCTTCAGCTCATTTATATCTGAAATGAGGCAAATGCAGCAGGGAACAACAAATGAGGCAGCTTGGGTACCACCCCTCATCACCACCTTCCACAGGAAATGCAGAAGAATGCTTTGAACAGCAGCTCCTGTGCAACTGCCTTCCCCCCATCAGCTTTCCCAGGTCATCCATCCATCCATCCATGGACCCCTTGGGCTCTGGTGTCCCCCACAGGCCCCCGGATCCCCAGCCAGGATGGGAGCAGTGCCTGCGGGTGTCTGTGTAGGTCACACAGCTCAGCTGGCAGGCACACAATTCCATCCTCTGAAACAGCTGGCCTGAACTGAGCAGCAGCAGCTACTAAAGCTCTCCAGGCCCAGCCCAGCTCCCAGCAGGGTGGTCACTGTGTGCTGCAGCGGCCTACAGTGCATGGGCACACTTAAAGGGTCTTCACAGCACGTTCCACACCAAAACCCATCAGAGATCTAACTATCAACACCAGAAGCTGCAAAGGCACAAAGCAGATGGGTCAGGGATTCAGTGCTCCTCCTGCCCCCACACAAGCTGCCATCCCTTCTAGTACTGTCTAACTTCTGGATGAGCAGCACACACCTTTCAGTGCTTCTCTGACCCAGCAGACAAACTCCTTCTGCTGGGCCAGCTCCCTCAGACAGCCCCGGCGGGGCACGGTGATCCCCTGCAGCAGCTTCTTGGCTTGCACGAGCTCAGGACTGATGGAATCCAGCTTCTGTGTCTTGTAGGATTCAAGCTTCTCTGTCTGGAAAACAAGTGGTGCAAACACACACTGAGTCTGGAATTGGGAAATGCCACTGGTTCTGCACCAGGGAAAGCCCTCTGCAAAACCACACTCTCACAGAGCAGTATCCTCATCTCTCTTCAAGGAATGACGACACAAAAGCACTTTGAACACCTGATTTTTACCTCAAATAAGCATTTTGGGACAAGGAACGGCTCTTGACAGACTGGGATAGACTTGTGGGAAGATTCAAATTTAGCCACCACCCTGACAGTACAGAGCCAAAGTCAGAGATACTTACTATATGCAACAAGTTTTCCAGGATACTGAAGTCACCGGAGAGGCCTAAACTCTCCTTGACATGGGCAATGATCTTGGCAGCATCAAAGGTTAAATGCATTTCATGGTACTGCTGGATCTGCTGGACTCGCTGGTCAACCCAGTCTCTGTCTTCTTCAGGCCAAAGCCCACAGATGGTGTTCAGCTCCGCTCTGAGATCTTTAGGATGATTTGTGAATTCACGGAAAATCCTATCAACTGCAGAAAGTGTGAGACTTCCTGATCTGAGATCGTCATACAGCATTGTATAGTTGTCAAAGCAAGGGCGGATCACGCTGCTCAAAACATCATCAAGGTCCAACTCAGGAACATTCTCCTCCTCCTCCTCCTCCTCCTCCTCCTCTTCCTCCTCCTCCTCCGGAGAGTCACACACATACTCCTCTCCTGCCTTCTGTGCTGCTTCTTCCCAGAACTGCTGGAAGACCACGCTGTCCTTAAAAGAGTGGATTTTGTGGACAAATTCTTTCAGCTCTGGCCTCAGGCTGTAGAAGGTCTGCAGGGGTTTCTTTCCCACACTCACAACTTGATTCAGTCTTTTTGAGCCAAGATCTTCCAAGTGTTGAAATTCCACTTCACCTACATCCACTGTAAAACAGAGACAGGTCAGAGGGAGATCAGGTGGTACAGCCTAGCCCCAGATCACTTCATCCCATCCCCCAAGCCACACCAAAATCCTATCAGGCAGGTGGACCCCTGTGAGTGTCATTTGATGCACAAGCACTCACTTGATCCCCCCCAGTGCTCTAGGTTTACTTCTCCCACCCCTCCTCACCCTCACTGTGGGGCTTAGAATCAAACCTGTTCCAAAGCCAAGAGATTTTCAAGGAAAATGCTGTTTTCTGGAGCTGCCACTTTCAGACTGCTCCCCCAGGACTCTACCTTTCACAGACTTCTGCACCTTCCTGCACATGCTCAAGAAGGTTCCTATTGCTTTTTTCTCTCTTCTGAGCAGCATGACTTCTTCGTGCCTCAACTCCAGCAGCTCTTCCAGGCTTCTCTGGAGCAGTACCTTTTCCTCACCCAGCCGCTGGTGGTGCTCTGAAAGAAAACTCACCTGTAGGCACAGAGCAGACACTTCCCACCCCCTGCACCCCAACTCAGGTTGGGAATTGCAGAGTCACGAACCCCACAGCGACAACACAAACTGGAGCTGGGAGCTCCCTGCCCAGGCTAAGGGGCAGCACTGCAAACTCCTGGAGCATCTCCTGAGCATTCCTAATCCCTGCAGCACCAGCAGAGCAGGCCAGCATCACTACAATGATGCTCTAAGCCAACCATGCCCCTTTTGAACTCATCTCTTACTTGTGTCCCAAATGCAGATGAACTGCTTCTTATGCTGGAAAACCTCTTCCAGATGTTTCACAAGGATGTAGCCTTTGTGGATGTCATCGGTGACACTCGTAAGCACAGAGTCTGCTATGGCCATGACATCCTTTGCTTCATCTGTCAGTTTGTCTAGGAGGTTTCTGTTTGTTCCTGTTCCAGAAACAAAGCATGTCAAACCGAGATCAGCCCTGTTTCCCAAAAACAGGCAGAAATCAGGAACTGGCACAGAGTCCTTCCATTTCCTACTGGATCCCTATCCAAGAGCCTGTGGGCTCACCACACCACCCTCCAACCCCTCACGTCTTTCTGAACAAAACCAGGATCTCAGGACAGGAATTTGGAAACTTTCCATGGAAAGCCCAGACCCAAACCCTGTGGAGCAAACAAAAGCCATTTGGATCCATTCACATGGCCAACTCTCTGGCATTTTTGTGTGGCAATAACTTGTGAGAACTTCCCAGAGAAAAAAGTTATGGTCTACAGATCCTGAGGAAGCTGCAGCAGATTAGCCCAAGAGGAATAGTGGCTCCCTCTTTCTTGGCCTTCCCTCTCCAAACCCAAGCTGAATACTCCAAGCATTGAGATGAGGACTAAAACAAGAGCAGGACAATTTCTCTGTTTGCTGCTCTGCACAGTGACAGCAGTAAGGCAGAGAAAAGCTTCTCAGGGCCTCCTAAAACCCAACTGCACACCTACCATTAAAGCTGAAGATACGTTTGACGTCAGGCCACGTGAGCAGGTGGTGCAGAACCTGATCAAAATCCCCCTCAGACTGCCCACCCCTGATGGGCCACGACTTCACAATGACGGCTGACACGAGCTGGCTGAACTGGCCCATGTTGTAGGCAGAAATCATCTCCAGGAGATTGTTCTGCATCTGCCAGGGCACACAGAGAGGGCAGGGATGTGTCAGGCTTTTAGATCCCACTGTGTCTGTGTCTCAAAACTGGCACTGACGTCAAGGAGTCACCTCCAGTGCTGAGATGTGTTCCAAAAAAGCCCTATGACACAACTGACACCAGAGGTCATGGTGGAAACACGTTACAAATATTCCTCATGGACCTCATTTTCTGATTTCTTGTTGATAGTTTTTGTTGTTGGTATAACAAACAATCCACAGCAACTCAAGCAACATCCAACGCCCCTTCCACCACAAGGCACATCCCTGTGCTATGCAACAGAAATTCCACTTCTCCTTCTCCTCCCTCCCCCAGCAGGGCAAACACAATACCTGGCAAGCTGCAGTGACAGCCTCTATGGCACAGTTCTGGAAGCACCGGCTGATGGAAGAGTCCACCTGTGCGATTTGGGAGTGCTGACAACAGTACACCAAGATTTGGTTCACTGGAGGCTCCTAAAGGGCAAAAGGGAGATTTCTTATCAACTCAGTTTCCAAAGTCTTTCTCCTGACAGCATCAGGGAGTGCTGCTATCAAGAAAATAAAAGGAACCTGAGCATCAGCCCATTTCTGAGGGTCTGGGAGATGAAACAAATAAATGCTTAAAAAATATTTTAATGATTTCCATTTAAAGTGTGTGTGATTACTTAATATCTACCTCTCCAAGCCAAGCTTACAGCAGAAAATATTTGTTTCCTGATTTCACCATGAAAATCGATGGCTTAATTAAATTTGTAACTGCTGTAGAAAGGAGATGAGGAGACATACAGGGTCAGTTTGGAAGGGACTTGCACATGTGGGTATGCATTTGGGAGCCTGAACAGCACCATTTCTGCACAATGAATGAAAAGAGAAGCACCACCTTGGCTTCTCTGAGCCCTTGGGTGCTTACTTTGCACTTGCTGGTTCTTAAAACTACAAAGGTGACAATTGCTCAGAACGTGCCATTTCCTCTGAAGCACCAGGACCTGCAGCCAGGCCACTGACACAATGACGGTGTGGGACACTGTCATGGCCAATTTTTGAGCCTCCAGAACCTGGTTTATAACAGCAATGGCAATTGTTAGGACCAAAGCCACCGTGTTTCCATGTGCTCCTTCTCCAAGGACAGCACAAGCCACTCCATCTGCTCTGAACCACCAGCCAGGACTGCCTGGGGTCTCCTCTACCTGCTGGATTCTTCTCTTCAGATCTGCAAGTAGAGTGCTCCTCCACGTCTGGGTGAACTGCTTGTCTGGAAAGCTGATAGTCACAAACTTATTCCAGGCCTGCAGGGGAGAAGCAAACAAACCCAAACCAATGAGTGCTGAGATTTAATAGAGAAGGAAACGAAAAGAACAATGTAGAAGAGATGCCCCACACGCCTCAGACAGTCTGCAGTCCTTCCAGATGTTTCCATCCCGAGGAAAAGGAACATTCCCAGGGCTGAAAAAAGCAGCTTTTAAGCCCAAGCAGTGTGTAAATGTCTCAGCTACTGAAGGAGACGTTTGGATGAGCCACTTCCACCCTGGTGCTGGGAGCTGTCCCAGGGAGGGCTGGGAGCAGCAGCTCAGGCTGGCAGGGGCTGCTCTGAGCTTTGCCTGCTGGAAGGCCTGAGGACAACCAGTGGGACATGCTGGGAGCAAGACAACACCAACTAGGGGCAGCTCCTCACCCCAGAAATGCCTTTAGGAACAGCCAAGGAAAAGCAGGACTGAGGTGAGCTGAGCAGCACCAATTCCAGCCCTTTGCTTCTCAGCCCTGGAGTGTTTCAAACACTGCCCATCCCCATCCCACTCCTTACCCAGCCACAGCTACAGAGCCCAGTAAAGTGTCAGTAGACCCAAGAGCCTGCTTAAGCGACAGTAAAACCCCTTTTTATTCACATTACTAGAAGATGACAAACCCAAAGTTCACAATGCACAGAGAAGGTCACGTGCTCCAGGTACTCCTTCAGTAACTTCTGTTTTAAAGCATTTCTGAACCAGGTTCGAGCGTCCCTCAGAGCTCCACTGAGCAATTCTGCCACTGGAACATCCTGCACAGCATTCCCTGGAGCCTGCCCCACACAGAGAAGACAAAAAACATAAACACAGTTCAAGCAGGAGAGCAACAGACAACTGATTTAAATCAGTATTTCTAAAAAGAAAGCCCACCTGCATCCAGAACACACAAATACCCCAGTACTGCTTGAATAAGCAGAGAGAGGCTGGGAGGGTGCAGTGCTTACAGGCAGTTTGTGCTTAAGCTTGTTCAGGAAGTAAAAACAACAAATGTTTAAGGGGAAACAAAACCAGACATAAAACAAAGCTTATCACAGCAAACCTGGACATCTGACCTTATTTTCAATACGAACCAAACTCATGAGGTGATTCCACAACTCTTTGAAAGTACCACAACCTTGCTTAAGAGTGTGAAGTTCCTCAAGTTGAGACTGGATCTGATCTAAACCCAGTCTGTTGTACCCCACTTTTGATATTTCTGGGTATCTTGCTCATATCAAGCCAAGAATTCCTTGGTACTCACTGCTGGGGGCCGAAGTTGGGCAACCTTGGCAATCAGGGTGGCAGTGGTGGCAGGGATCAGGAAAAAGTCCACGTTCTTGACAGCCTTGCAGAGCCTCTCGTGCAGGCTGAGGCAGCAGGACAAGCAGCACTGCCAAGAACGGGCTCCCAGAGCTCTGCAGGGCAGCAACACCGAGGGAGAATTAATTTTTTACTCCAAGGAAAAATAAAAAATTAAGAACAAAGTAAAAACCCCACGAAATTCAACACAATGCAGCAGCTCCCTCCCTCAGATGGATTTAAAAAATGGGATAGAAATCCAGGATTCTTTTCTTCACAGAGATATCAAGGCACACAAGCACGACCCCAGGCCTGGTGCAGATGCAGACAATGCTCTCACTAAGGTGCACTGCCCTTACCTGGCTGGGGGCTCATCCAAGGCACACAGCACTGTGTTTAGAAGCTTCTCTACCACCTGAGAGTGGAAAGACAAAAATATTAAACTGTGGGAAAAGCTTTACAGACTGGTTTCTGATTAGCAGTTATTTTTGCTTTTAGCTAAGCTTGAAGCTCTTTGTGCTGTGACATGCTGGCAGCCCCAACCCCCTCAGTGATGGTCAGTTCTGCCAAAAGACACCCAGGAGCCCAGTTTGAGCCTTTATCCCAGAGCTGGGTAAAGCTGCCAGAAGACAAACCTTACAGGTACTCCACGAGAAGTCAACGTTTTCTAATCTGTACGAGACACCTTGAAGAGTAACTAACAAATCACTGGAGAAGTCTTTTATGAACTCAGCCAGGCTCTGCAGGGGCAGCACACAGAGCCAGGACTTGACCAGAGTCACATCAAATTCCATCAAGTACTTCTTTTCTCTCATTCGTTCCAGCAGGGTCGCTCTGGAGGGGAGACAAAACAAAATCTTCAGGATTCCAAGGAACAAAAGGCCACAGAGGAGTCTCCTCCTCACTCCCGTGCTTTTGTCACCGCAGCTCAGGATCAGTGGGGGTCCCCAAGGCCAGGGATGGCAGAGCAGAGCCAAACCACTGAGCACAAGCACTCAAGGAAAATAAACTCCAGACCTTACTCAGACTCTACACAACACGAGCAGCTTTAACTCCTGCCTGCTCCCTGGCTGGCAGAACCAGGGGCTGTGTTTGAGGGGTAACACAGTGCCCAGCTGGGCTACACCCAGTGACCTCTGAGCCACCAGTGCGGCTCTGCCCAAATACCCCAAACATCCTCCCTCAGCGTGCTACATTTCATGGTCCTCAAAAATGAGAGAGGAAAAAACCAAAAAAAAAGGAGATGAAGTAAGGTGATCACCCCCAGCTACAGCAGCAAGGCACTGGGTGTAACTGGAGCTCTGGAAAACTCACGCATCTCGCTTCCTCCTGGTGTCAGTAAATGGAAGCCCTTCCAGCCCTGCCCAGACATCTTCTTCCACCAGCTCATGCTCCTGCTGCAGAGGAGCAGCAAAGGAATGCAGAAGGGGAAGGATCCACACCCACTCGTTTACATCACCTTCAATGCACCTCCGGCACAAGTTTGTCAGCTCGACCTTCAAGCTAAATAAAAAAAACCAAAACAAACACACTGAGTGCAAGAACAGCTTTACCCAGGCCTTGAGAATGCCCTAGGGGTAGGGGAGGCTGCATCTCAATTTCCTTATGTACCTTCAGTGAACTTCTGGTCATTATTTTAGCTCTGTCTACTCTTCACTGCAGAGTGTACCTGTCCAGGTTTAAGGCCCAGAGCTGCAATGTTCCTGAATCTCTCTGAAGAGACCCTGCTGCTGGAGAACTGGGAAGACCCAAACCTTTATTTACAGTCTTCCCATGAGGCCCCCAGCCCTGTGACACCCACAGAGAGCCAGGCATTCCGGGGACAATTCTGGGCCTTCTTGGTTGGGCTGAAATACTGCAAAGGGCTCCAAAAGGAAAAGTAACGGCTGCAGCTGTGCGAGTGAAGAACTCCAAACCCAGTGCCAGGTAAGCAGTCAGGTTACAGTCTGGTAAGCAGGCACTCCAGGGGAAACCAAACAAAAGTGTGGAAAAGAATCCAAATGTGGCATTTAAAGCTAAAGGAGTAAATACACAACGATCCTGATCCCTGGAGTTTGTGAGTATCAACAGCAAAGAGGAAAGAAGCCAGAAACTGCCTGACAGAAAAGGATAACAAATTAGATTATACATAAAGAAAAACCAACAGTTTTAACTCAATCTATGGCTCTGGCAAGCATGACAAGCTGCAATAAGGGAAATCTGTTTGCACAAAAGAAAAATAACAAGAAAGTTGTGTGACTGTGAAAGGGCCCCAGAGAGGCTGGGCAAAACTCCCTGGAGTTTTTCAGAACCGCACTGCAACCTTGCCTGGGATGTCAACCCTGCTTCAAGCAGGAGGCTGGAACTGAGACCTCCAAAGATACCTTAAAAGGTAACTTTTTCTCTGGTTCTTTGGCAGTAGAGAGCTGGACTCCTGCTGTTTCATCAAAAGGTGCTACACTGGAGCAACAGCAGCCCCGTCAGTCAGAAGGTACATGGAGCACTTACTTGGCAACTTCTGCAAAAGCCTGTTTGATGTGATGAATCTCATTCTCTACATCTTGTTGTGACACCTGATCCAAGCACAGGAGGCTGCACAGCTCAGCCAGGTCACCTTTAGGTGCTGGAAGTGAAAGCTCCTCAACTACCACGAGAACAGTGAGCCCCAGAGCCAGTTTGCTTTTGATGACTCTGTCCTCCGGAGGTGCTTCTGGCACAAAGAAAGGACGAGATATTTTCTTCATGTATTTTATCAGCAAATCGTGCACCTGGGATAAAGGAGGGAAGAAACAAACCAACCACAGCATTAGTCTCTCTCTTCTGAAGCCATTTTCTTCTGCCAGTTTCAGGGAGGCCACGGGACAGGAAGGAGCAGCCCTGACAACCAAAAAACACAATGTGGCTTTTCTGCCACATTTCCTAATTATGTCAAGCAATAAATTTTGGATTCCAGAAGCCCTGCTGGCATCACTGCTTAGAACAGGATCAGGAGCTTCTCCCAAAAAGCAGGCAGGTCTGGAGCAAGAGATGAGTGCAGAGAAAGCTGGTGACAGAATAACTGGCAGCAAAACTTAAAGGCCAGGCTTAGGAAATCAATATCCAAACACGAAACCCACTCAAGTACAAAGTCACCCCATCACAGCTCTGCTGCTGACCCACACGGGGTCTCAGAACCACACCAAGGTGCACAGGTTGACTGAAGCCCCCAAGGCAGTCGGTGGCTGTCACCCCAGAAGGATCCCCACTGGTTCTGTACCTGAACTTTGACTGGAAATGCAAAATTAACCCAGCAAGGTCAACAGTAAAATTAAAAGTCTGGGTTCGGTAATGGGGCGATTTCTGTCTCTGTGAAACAGAAGGGATTACCTGCTGTGCGCTGAAGTTTAACTCTACCCATGGCTTTGGCTTGCCATCAAACACCAGCTGGGCTACTGCAACGGAATGGAACTGTCTCAGCTGGCAGAAGAAGTTCCTCAGGTTGTCACGACTCCAGGTTCCAAGAATGCTGAAGATACTTTCTAACATAACACTGGCAGCTATTTTCTTCCCTTCCACCACTTCCTTGTTTTTATCACCAATAAATGTCTCCCAAACTTTTCTTGTCTGGGCTTTTATCCAGGAAGGATGTGCACACACAATGTCATCGTACTGGTGCCACTCTGGAACAGCAACACAGGCAGAACACAACCATTGGAATCAGGTGCCTTCACTGTTCCAGCTGCCACAGCAATACCCCCACCAGCCCCTTGAGCTCCCAGGTTCAGCCAGCGCTGTCTGACAGGAATGCTGGGCCATGTGACAGCAGGGATCACCCCAAGGTGCAGGTCCAGCCAGCAGAGCTCACCTCCATTGTTGAGCAAGCTCCTTTTTATCATCAAGCAGCGATTCACAGGATGACAGGATTCTGGCTTCTTGTATATGAACTCATAGTCCCCCTTCCCAGAGGTCACCCAGTACTTGTAAGGAATGTATTCATCCAGGATTTCTTTGGTGAGAGTTACAGCACCTTCAATGAGGTATCCGTGTTCTCCCAGATGCCTAGGAAACACAGACACAGCAGAGGCAGGCAAAGGACATGTTAGCTGATCTACAGACTTCCTTTTCCATGCATTGCTCCATTTTTAACAGGAATGGTGACTATTCTTTCACAAGAACGTTTTAGAACAGTTTTCTCCACTGTGAAACCCTCTGCTGCAACCTGCGGGCACAGAGCCACAGCTTGCCAGTAACTGAGGCCCCACAGGGCCCTGTTCTCAGAGCAGGGAACACTCACCGGGTGCAGTTCAGCTCACAGATGTTGTCCTCCCAGTTGGTGTAGGGAGGAATGTCCTGAGCTCTGACGAACACTTTATGGATATTGGGGTTGAGTTTGAAGTCTTTGGATAATATTGCATGGAAATACACTGTAACACCCTCATTGCGGCTCACAGAACTGCAGGGAAGAATTAGAAGGGAAATAGAAAGGATTCTGTTGGGGTTTTTTAATTTCACAAATCACTGTAGATCTCAAATCAGATTTGAGCCACCAGCTGACTGTCTGCAAGACCCATAAACTCTGGCAGCAGCTCACTCAGACTGATGTTTGAGCAGGCCTAGTGCAAAGCCCAGTGCAAAAAGGAATAATGGGCAGCAGGAGATGCACTGGCCCAGCAGAGTCACCTGGAATGGCTACACTTCCAACCCCTTCCAGCTCATACACATTACACAAAACACCAAAACAGCTCTTCACACTATTCACCTAAAGCGTTGTGTGTGTGAAGCACGTTGCCCATAAACGCAAGAAGAGAATAATCTCTTCTTCATTCATCAGATGCTCAAGCAGGTTCAAGTACCATGTGTACCACATCACCCAGGACATCACCTGTGCTGCAGCTCCCATTGAACACTGGCTCCCTTGTGCACAGCCACTTCACCTCAGTTTCAAGACAATTCCATTCCCCACTTGTCCAGGGTACGTACTGACCCAATCCCAGCACCTCAACCCCCCACCTCAGTCTGGAGTCTGAGTCCTCCTCACAGCAACTCCTGTTAGTGAAGAACGCTGGGGAGCAGCGGGGCTGTTCTCACCTTTCTTTAATCTTTTCCACAGATTTCTGGTTCCTTTGTTCCGTTTTGTTCTTGGGATTGTTTGCTGCAGCCACAGCACCCTCCTTTTGGGCAGCCTGAGCTCCTTTGCTCAGACTTGTCTTCTCACTCCCGTTAGGCATTTTCTCACTTGAGGTCTTATTTTTCTCTTTTGTGTTCGCATTCTGCAACAGGGAGGCAAACAATGCCCAATGAAACAGGAGACCCCAGGTGTACAACATCTCCTCCTGGTACACCACCAGCTTCATCCTCCTGGAAATACTGATCCCTCACTGAGGGAAGCTGCTGGTTAAGGAAAATAGCACATGACGGAAGAGGAATCCAACCCAAACATGCTGCCAAGCAGTCAGGTCAGTGAGCCCCGGGTCACAGATGATGGGGTATAAAGAAAGAGAACCCCTAGCAACTTCCAGCTCACCAGGCCTGTGTATGAGCAGAGCACAGGCACCTGCAAAGCACAAAACCCCCTTGTCCAAGGGGATCCCAGAGCTCTCCAGAGAACACAGCTGGCTGGAGACACCTCCCAGTCCTGGGGGTAACTGAGCAACCCCTCAGTGAGAACTGGGCTAGAACTGACACCCAGGAGAGCAGAACTTAAATAAGAAACTCCCCACAGTGCTCCCCAGTTCCACCCTGTATCCCTGGGCTCATGCTCCTCAGCCTCACTGACAGCATGAACAAGTCCCAGTGGCAAAGGGAAGCCAGGCCCCTTGGCACACTCACCAGAGTTCACTCACACTCACCTTGCCAGTGGAACTGTTCCCTTTCTGCCTGGGCTCCTTCCCAGCCTGCAGGCTCTGGGCCCCAGGGGAGGCCTTGGTCTCAGGTTTGCTCTGGGGGGCTCCCTTGGCAGGAGGCAGCCTAGAGGGACTCGCTCCCTGCCCTGCTGGCAGCAGTTCCTTGCTGCTGCCCCAGGTCTGGGAATGTGCTGTGGCTTCTGGCAGCTGGCCAGGGGCGTGACTGCCCCGTTCCACATTATCCCTGGCTGTTTCTCTGTGCTCCGTGCTTCCATCCCCAACCTTGTCCTCTGGGGCTGCAGCACTGGGAACCGGGGGAGCCCCACTGGCTGTGCTGCTCTGCTCTGCAGGGCTCAGCCTCTGTGCTTCCAGGCTGCCAGCTTCCTTCCCCAGCTGGGCCAAATCCCTGTCGCCTTCAGGTGTGTCTCCACTGGCATCAGCAAGTCCATCAGCACCTGGGTTTGCTCCCTCACTGCCGGTGGGTTGGATTTCTCGAGGAACAACACATGTGTCAGGCAACTCTGTGGCTTGAGATGGTGTTGTGCTTTGAGGAGGGAGAGAGTCCTGTTCCCCGGAGATGGACGTGTATTTTTTTGCTTTATTCTTCTTCCTTTTCTATTAAAAAAATGAAAAACAAAGAGCACAATGTCTGTTTATTCATTGTCAAAGAGAAACTCTTTGTCACCTCCTCCGTTGCAGCAAGTCCTGACATCTTCCTGCTGCATGGGGCTAACGGAGAACGATCAGGAAGAGGAGGGACAAGACCAACCAGCGAAACGCAAATAACTCTTGAGAACTGTGCAGGTTTAATATTCAAGACTTGCTCAGCAGGAGCACAGAGCAGCGCTGCAGTGTCTAAGCTGACTTGTGTAATTGTGTGCTTTCCCCCAGCACCGCAGCTCTGCACACACAACACAGCGTCAGCAAACACAGCGAGCTGCTCCTGGAGGAAGCCAGGCAGCAGCTCCCCATTGTGGCCAAAGGGATGTGGGGGACGCAGCCCAGCCTCCTCACTTCACAGAAGAGAGCAACAAATCACAGCTGCTCCCCAGCACCCCGTAGGATCCTCACCTTCATCACTGGAGGAGCCACCTCAGCAGAGTCGCCGGCCTCGCGCTGAGCCAAGGGCTCTGCGCTGTCCCCTGGAGCTGTGACATCCTCCAGCAGGGAGGATCCCCTTTCCTCCTCCCGTGTCTCAGCAGAGGAGGGAGATCCACCCGCAGGGTCAGGTGTGGTGTCTGAGGTGTTGGTCAGAGCTCTTGCTCTGTCCATCAGCAACTCGCCCTCTGTCTCCTTTGTTTCAGTGGTGAAAGAAGGCCCAGCAGCGCCTTGTCCCTTCACCTCTGCTCCTGCATCAGGGACTGGAGGGACCTGCACCTCTCTTCTCTCTGCAACAGAGGGAAATTAATTGTTAAACTGGAAACTCACCCCCCAGTGGGATTGCAGGACGGTTTGGGTTGGAAGGCATATTAAAGCTCATCTCCTTCCACTCCTGCCACAGGCAGGGGCACTTTACACTAGACCATCCAGCTCCAAACCCCTGGATGGAGGAGAGAAAAAAAGGTAAAACTTGTGGGTTGAGATAAACACAGAAGGAAAGGAACAGAATGGAAAGGAAAGGAAAATGAGAGAATATCCAAAACAAGTGAAGGGCAGTTGCTCACCACCCACTGATCAATGCCCAGCCAGCCCCTGAGCAGTGGCCATCACCCCCCGGCCAAATCCCCCCCAGTGTTTCATTCAGCACAATGCCCTGTGCTCTGAACATCCCTCTGGGCACTGGGGCAGCTGTCCTGGCTCTGCCCCCTCCCAGCTCCTCGCTGGCCAGGCAGCCTGGGAGGCTGAGAAGTCCTTGGCTTAGTGTAAGCACTGCCCAGCTGCAGCTGAGCTATCAGGGTGTTATCAACGGGAGTCTCATCCTGAATCCAAACACAGCTCTGAACCAGCTCCTGGGAACAACAAACTGTCCCAGCCAGTCAGGACATGAACGCACGGGAGCTGTTTTGTTGTTCCCTGTTCAGCTCCCACCAGCAATGTCACCAATCTCCCTGTACAGCCTCCCGCCCTCTCCAAGTCCCTGCCAGCTGCAGAATAATTAAGGAACCACAGCACTGAGGTACAGCTCCATCCCTGTCCCTCCTGCATTCAGAACACAGCAGCAGTGCCTGTGCCAGTGCCAGGAGCCCAGGATGAGCAATGACAGGACAGTGCACATCTCAGCTGGCACAGCCTTCTGGGCTGGCAGTGTGACCACTCCCACTCAGCTGAGTCCTTTCCAGGAAGGCAGAGGAAACTCCCTTTTTATCCTCAGTCTTATCCAGTCCTTAAAGAACCTGCGGAAGGGCAGCTCCAGGCCCAGTCAGGCAGCAGAGCAGATCTCTGCCTTCTGCAGGGGTTTCACAGGCTCCTCCACACAGCCTCTACCCCAGTTCTGAGAGCAAAAGCTTTGAACCTCAGCTGCTTTGGATGTTCTTCCTACAGTGTTTCAGAGCCGGAGACCCCAGGTTTGTTACCCTGCCATGCTGGAGTGCAGAGGGATTTGCTAAGAACTGACCCTGTCAGGACTGCAGCAGCTTGATTTGCATTTAGTGTGTTCTTCTAGGATCCCACTTCTCCCCATCAACAAACCAAAAGCCTTTCTCGTGGCCCAGGTCATTCAGTCTTAAACTAAAGGACTGGGAAATACTTCCCCCAGCGTAACAGTGTTGTGTACTTGATTCTGTCTCTGTTCAGAGAGGCAGAATTAGCGTGTTGTCAAACACAATTCAGAGGTGAGTTCTAAATCTAACAACAAGCTGCAAATCGGAAATTCTGTGTCACTAAGGACTCAACCAGTCTTTTAACATAAAAAACAGCACTACTTTGCTGGCGAAAGAGGAACTAGTTAACACTGAAGACCTGAGTGTGGAGACTGTGTGTAGGATGTGTCACCAACTGATGCACTTCTCTGTCCCCCGACAGTCACTGCAAAGTGAAGAAAACTCTCTGGTCAGGAATCCCGGGGGAGGTTACGTGAGAGACTGGGAGGGGAGTTTGGGATGAGAGCAGTGTGGAATGACCTGGGCAGAGCAGAGCCCAGAGCCACACAGGCACCAGAGGTGACACAGGCAGACTTTGGTCACTGTGCAGCCCCAGGACAGGCCAGCCCCAGCCCAGCCCTCCCACCCGAGTCCTGGTGCCCAGGGCCGGTGCCGGGAGCCGGCGCGGTGGCCGCACACCTGCGGCAGGAGCCGGGCGGGCCGTCCCCGGCAGCCGAGCGACACCCGCGGCACTGCAGGGTCCGGGTCCCGGCCCCGCAGGGACGGGGCAGAGACACAAACACCGACATTCGTGAGGAAACGGAGCCATGTCACGTCCTCTCCTGCCCGGCTGCGTTTTAGTGCCAGGAAACGACCTGCGACACTCGAGAGCCGGGCTGGGAGCGTGGGGGAACCACAGCGCTTTACAGACAAATAAACACAAACAGCCGCTCCCCCCGCGCTGAGGCCCCGTGCTCCCATGGACGGCCCGGCGCCCCTTCCTCCAACGCCGCCTGCGGCTGCTCCGCAGGGCGAGCCCGGGGCCGGGGCTGGGCCGGGAGCGGGACCAGAGCTGGGCCACGGCCGGAGCTGGGCGGGAAGCGGGGCCACGGCTGGGCCACGGCCGGAGCTGGGCGGGAAGCGGGGCCAGAGCTGGGC